>NC_031769.1:8886801-9202281 GCF_001522545.3 Parus major | reverse complement strand
CGCTGCTGCCGGAGCTTCCCCGCAGGCAGCTCGGCAGGGCCCCGGCGGCCGCGCCCGCACGGCGGACGCTGAGGAGCCCGGCCGCCCGTCCCTCTCCACCGGCTCCGGATAAGCGGCCCCGTCCGCCGGTGCCTCACCGCCGGCTCCGGATACGGAGCTCCGTCCGCCGGTGCCTCACCGCCGGCTCCGGATACGGAGCTCCGTCCGCAGGTCCCTCACCGCCGGCTCCGGATAAGCGGCCCCGTCCGCCGGTGCCTCAGCACCGCCTCCCGCTGCCTGTCCCCGTCCCCCGGTCTTTCACAACCCTCTCCCGGTCCCTCTCACCTCCTGCCCCCGCTCCGCCCGCAGCCCTGCCCCAGCGGCGTGTCCCGTCTCTGAGGACACCTCTGCGGGGCCGCTCTCCCCCGCTGGCCCCGCATGCTGAAAACTTCCGCCAGGGCTCACGAGGCCCCTGGAACCGAGGTGCGCCAGTGGCGAGTGCACGAAAATGCTTCCAGCCTTCACAAGCCTTCTCCCGGTTTGTTGTATTCAGCCCACTGAACTACCCTTATTCTTGAAGGAGACAGGAAATACCGGGCCACAATCCCCCAGGTCCAGCCTGTGGTGGAGTCCCCCCTCCAACTCATGCTGCTGGAGGTGGAAGTCAGCACTGCCTCCGGGTTAAGGCTCTTTCAGAGCTTTCAGAAAATCCCCAGTGCAGACCATTGAACAGCTGCTTTCTCTTGAGATATTCTCCACCGACCCCTTCTCCATTTAGAAGGTACTATCTGCACTAAGCATCCCCACCTGTGAAGTGACCTGCAACGGCATAAAGGGATCCTGAAAACAAACTCTGTATGTTTCAAATCGATGCAATTCTCTTGTGACACTCTCTCTGGCAGTCCTTTCCATGCACTGAGACACTCAGCACTGTATGCTCACCTGAATTGTGTATTATTACTCATATCTGTTAATAGAATCAATCTCATTTCACTTACAGTATCTTCCCAAAGCTCACTTTAAGTCAAGAAGGTCATGAACAGGAGAATTTCATATTTTTTCCCATTTTAATATATACCTAGAGTGGTTATGGAGATCAGAGTGAAAGCTAAACAAACTATCCCTAAGAAATCTTTTTCTAAGACAAAAAAATTAAATTCCTTTAAGAAACAAAGGAAGCCTTCCAGAGGGATATTGCTGCTGTTTTACTCATGTACATTCTGTTTATTAAGAAGGAATTAAAATCAGCTGACCGTGTTTTTAATGAGGCTTCTGTCAAGTGGCAATAAAAATGAGCTATTGTGCTTGCTATAGTGAAGGTAGTGATGCAAGGTTTTAAGGAGAAATGGTTTGGACTGGATTTATCCATCCCTCCTCTCTCCTGGTTGCTATAGATATAGTCTGTTTCTCCTAATCTGCTGAATAGAAAGCTTGCATAAAAATATTGCAAGTAATAGCTGTAATTTTTACCTTTAATAATGCAATAGCCTGCACTGTGCTTTCGAAGTAATCAGATTTTGATTCTCTCTCCCTAAACACAACCTGCAAATCAGTTTGGGTCACAGAGTATTTTTTCAGTTTGTTGTAGCTGAAACACAAAAGCAATGTGTGTGTTTGTTACTTCCCTCCAGCTTCCCTGTGCTCCTGCCTCGGCAAGGATCTCTGCCTGCCAGTTAAGGCTGTCCTTGAGTGGAAAGGACTGGGGGAAGAGCAGCCTTGATTTTCGCAGTGAAAATCCTGGTCTGGAGGTGTAATTTGGAGGTATTTCAAAGGCAGCAAAACAAGCTGAGCCTCCCTACTTCTTGCTGGGATAGGGACCTCACTGTTATCTCATGGATCTCTGTGAAAGATGGGAAGAGATTGATTGTGTTTGACAAGATGCAGAAAAATGTTTGCATTACTTGAAGTGAAACAGTTTTAGCTGTCTCTTCCATTAGAATACCTTTATTTCTTTTATTGACCAGTGTTTCAGATCTCATTAATCTTGAGTTCAAAGTATTTATTATTGTAGATTCTGTTCAATTTTGGAGTCAAATTTTTAGACACAATCAGGAGACATAACTGTAATTGTACAAGATACCAGAGTTTTGGGGTTATTTGTGGTTATATGTGAAAGATACTAATTTGGTTTCTTCTTGTGGACAGTCTCATCTTTTTTAATTGAAAATTGAAGACAGATGCATTATGAGAGCTCTAGAATGTGTGCTGAAAACTGCCTTAAAAGCAAAGTAATTATAGAAACATATTTTTATTATTTTTGTTTTCCCCCATTATTTCAGGAACTCTTCCTAAAATTGTTTCAGAAGCAGAAGTTCATGACCTTTACTATTTCAAGTGATGGATTAATTCAATTTAATACCTTCCCACTTTTTGGTGGTCAACTTTTGTCTGCACTTTTGTCCGGTATAGTGAGCATCTTTAAGTGTTGACCCTTCTTTTGCAACATAACATCTTTTACAAACTTGTTGAAGAAATGAGAAGATTTGAAGTTGGAGTTAACAAAGATACAAGATTTTAACTTCTGCTTCTGCCTCTATAATTGATGAAATTTTGTTGATTGTTCCTGTGGGGAGGTGTTTTGTTAAGGTGCACTTACCAACAGAAGCACATACTCTTCCATTTCTTGACATTTACCTTTCATCATTCATCATCATTCATCATTCTGTGATGATTTATAGTAGCATTTTAAATGTGAACAAATAAATATAAGTACATTTTTCCCCCCTCTCTTTTTCTTGCCTAGGTCTAGGTCAGGAGAGAGATTTTTATCTTTTTCACAAAAAAAAAAAATAAAAAATTGACTGGTTGCATAGTAGTATTCATTAGTCCTTAATGAAACAATGGGGTTGGGAGTTCAATATTCTAAAGAAATATTTATTCATTTATAAAACACATTTAGAAGTTAAGATTATGGAACTTCTTTATAAGTGTTTTACAAAGTAATCATCTGTGGAAAAATACATTCTGATCATGTTTGCTCAGTTCTAAAGGTTTGGGTTATTCCATTCTTATCTTGATGGTCATAACACTAAGAAGCTTCAATTATAACTGCAGCTCCAATTACTAAAATATTTTCATTGTACAGTTTTTTAAGTAGACTAACTGATTCAGAAAGTTGCAGTGGTACTTTATTTTCATTTTAGGTAGGCAGGGTGAGATAGAGAACTCGATAATAAAGTAAGCTGTGAACATTCTTTATCAAGTTCTTTCATTAGTACTTAAAGCACCAGTATTTTATAGCAGAAGTTGTACTCGTATGTTTCAGAAAAGAGTAAATGTGCTTGCTGCAGCGCCATCACATTGACCTCTAATGTGTAAAATGATGCTTATAACCTTCAGTGAATATAGTTTTGCAATATAATTTGATCTTCTGTGCTGTGTGCAATCCCATTTTTCAGTATGCATTTTCCTCTTAAATGAGTACATTGATATGCTGTGGAGATTTCCAGAAACATTTGTTCCACACTCAACATAAATTTGTTCCATACACTGTGTAAAAGCTCCTTCAGAGTTGTATTGAAGTAATCACAGGCAGAATATTTGTCTGTCAAATGAGTGTGAATTTAGTTTTTAACTTGCTAACAAAAAGACAAGTCAATTTCAGCTTATAAATATTAAATTTACTGCTAAACCTTTAGCTGTGAGTTCCTGACACATACAGTGTTTTACATTTCTCTAGGATTTAAATGTAATTGAGGAGAGAAATTTTATTCAAAGACTTAAAAAATGTTGCATGTTAAGTTTAGTACTTTCACAAAGTACTGTGTGCATATTTAACCACTGAAAAAATATTTGAGAGGTGGGTTAGGAGTTCCAAGTAGCTAAAATTGATCAGAATTAAGAAACTGCAAGAGCAGGGACTTCAGTTGCTATTGGTGAAAGGCATCTTTCCAGTGTTGATTCTTAAATTGCAAGAGTTAAATAAAGAGTAGGACAGGTGAAAAAATTATTTATTTAGATATTTTGCATTTCATTCAGTGTTTTGAACAATTTCCAAAGGAGGCAGTGACAGAGAGCATTTGTCTATGGATGTTTCATGGGGAATAGTGAAGAAGTGTGTCTTGGTTTAGTTCTTACCGGATGGATGTTACCTTAAAACTCCCATAGCTGTGGTTCTCAGCCATCATTGTTAACTGCTTTGAAGATCCATGAGGACAGAAGTTTTGCTTCTTGCAGCAATTGAGCTAAATCTCACTGAAGTCAATGTCAACCTTCCCATTGACTTCAGTAGCATTTGGATCAAAGTTCTGGTTTGAGGCTTGTAGCAGACTGGCTGAGAAAGTAGGAGAATTAGAGTGTTACCATCTGTTCTGTACAAAAAAAATTGCCTGACTTACCAGCTCCGTTAATTTGGAACTTCTCATAGGCACTCTGGTTTTTTAATAACATCTTTATTTGATGTAATTATTGATGGTGGAGTGTAATTTATGATATAAAATTAGAAAATAAAAATAACAGCAAAATAATTTAATTAAGACAAGGCTGTGTGCTCAGAATGTGAAGGATTCAGTGTAGGAAACTGGATTTTTCCCTTCATCAAAAATATTTTTGCATATCCTAGAAATATTTCTTAAGTTATCAGTTACGCTAAAAAGCAGCTTTAAGGTAGATTGTTATCAAGGCATGTCTATCTGTCAGTTCCACTGAATTACAGGTAAGAACATGCATTAATATTATTAATCCATCATTCCATGACTGTTCTACAATAGCTTTTTTTTACTATAACTTGTTTGTGTTCAAAGTTGCACATGGACAGGAAGTGAATTATTTCTCTATCAGTCAAAGGAAGCAGTTGCAGGGTGCTCTTAAGGTTGTCCATAAGATGGGATGTCTTGGGAGTTTTTTTGTGTTCTTGATTGTCCTACTGACTGAGAGAAAACAGAGAAGTTTTTGGCAGGATAAGCTTATCTCTGCTTTCTACCTGGGTGTGCCCAACACTTCTAAACTGCACCACACCATCATAATGCCATGACGCCAGTCAGCTGCTGAGAGGGAATTGCATTCCTCCTGGTGGTTAGATCCCGGAACATTTGGGCAGGTCCTCTAAGACAACCCAGGGCAGGTCATGTTGACACACTGCTGATGACAGGCAGTGGCCTGTGTACTCTGTGACTGTCAACAGTGTGGGTTATAGACAGCACTGTGGTGAGACTGCCATGGAGAGGAAAGTGCAGCTGCAGTCCCTGGGGTTGCTGAGCTCATTGAGAGGCAGCAGCTGAGGTCCCCTGTGTCAGACAGATTTCCACTGCCTGGAAAGAGAGCATAAGAACATGAGCTCAGATGTAGGTGGTTGCCATCATTCATACGTATCCAAATCCATAAGAGGACTTGTGCAAGTCAAAAGGCAGAGTGTATTCCAGCTTTTGGTCTCATCCCACTGACAATGTAGCCTAAAATTTAGCTAAAATGTCTGCAGTTACTCATACAAAATCAGTGTATCTACTCTCTTGCTAAAACTTGTGCTGCTGCTTACAAGCAGATATGGGAAGAAATTCAGTAACTGGAGGAAAGATTGATTTGGTTTTGGTCATAACTTTGGTAGAGGATGAAAAGTCTCCAAGAGGCAAAGTTCACTGCTAGCTTCCATCACAGGAGTGCTGAGCTGGATGGGTATTTGATTTGGCTCAGCATGGTCATTATTAATTAATCTAGGAAGGCAGTGAGTAATATTGTTGTTGGTCAAACAGTTTTATATTTGCAAATGAGGAGTAAGCAGGTGAAGATGCAGATGAAGAAAGGAAGCAAGCAGAAGAGGGTCATGTTGGGATGTGGATATTTAAAGGACGGAATGAGAAATTAAATCTTTAGAACAGGATATTGGAAATGGAGATCAGTGAATTATATATGATCTGAAAAGATATAAATTTAAGATTAAATGGAATTACTTTTTCTGTTGGAAGAAACAGTCAATTGCAGCAGCAAACCTGAGATGTTCAGTGGATCAGTTTGACGCATGAGAAAATGAAGGTGACTAGAAGGATAAGGGATTTGCAAAATACAACTATTAACTCATGCTTTCAGGCCAAAGCTGTGGCAAAAAAATGGAGTCAAGAAATGCATATACACTATGAGAAACTGCTCTGGGAATAGAAAGGATTTATTTCTCTTAATGTAAGGTTTGGGAATCATCTAACTAAATGTAATTAATTGAGCTAATCACTCTAGGCTCCTTTTAACCTGTTTCTAGTTTATAAATTTCAATTAATTTTACCCAACTGTACATATCTAACACAGGTCAGAGAAATGTCTCCCTGACTGCAGCTATTGCTTGATACTTACTATTATCTTAATACATTTCCCAGGTTAGGGCAAGTATCTGTAGATATCTACCTGGTAGGTACTGCACTTCAGCTCTTCAAAAACCAGATGTTCAGGTTAATCTTGGGGAGAGTTAAACATATTTGGAGAGTGATTCACCTGTCTTTCCTCACTAGGTGAGACTAATGAAGTAGCTTAAACTAAAGATAGGTTGCTTGAGATCACCAGCTACATTTCTTCAAAACCTTTCTGAGATCTATATGTCTTGCCAGTGAGCTGTTTAGGGAGGTTCTGTGACTAGTCAAACAGGTTTGTCACATAAAGGACTGAAGTAAGGTGGCTGATGGATATTTGTAATACTTGAAAGAAATTTCCTCTGAGAAAATTAGCCTCTGGTAATTGCAAACAAGTGAAGGTGACCTCTAAATATGACAGAGGAGAAATGGGCATAACAGAATGAGCAGGCAAAGAGAAAAGAGCAGGCAAATGTGCAGGGTATCTGCAGGCAAGACAGAGGCAGGGGAGTTTGGTATTGGAGAGCTGAAGGAAGGGGAGCATGAAGACATGAGTTTTGGATAGTGAAGTGAAAGCATGAAGGGAATGGATGTTAATGTGTACATACATTAATGAGCTTTCTTATGTGAGTTTTAAGGCCTTTATTTGTGACGTGGTGGAAGGGTTCTATTCATCTATTTATCAACCACTGTATTCTCTATTCTATATATCAACCATTCCACTGTGCCAGTACATTACTGCATTCTCAGTAAGAGTTTGCCATTCAGAACAGCTGTACTCATCCAACAGTCAGAGTTTTACTTTTGAAAAGACTAGAGGAACTTAACTTTATAGATTTTATTCCTTTAGAGAAGGAATTTCTTGAGAATTAGGTTAGTAAATTACTGCATCTTACTGTGTTGTTTTTTTTTTCCCTATGGTTTGTCTCAGCAAATGGTACTTAAATACAAAACATAGTTTGTTGATACACAGTGTCTCTAGATGGAGAGTTAGTGCTTACAATGCCTACCTATTTTTCTCCAAGTAACACATTGATTAAACAAACTGTTTTTACATGTAAAATGAGTAACTAGAAGTTTTATGGGAAGTACAGCTGGTTGTAGTGGGTGTCAGGTCTCTTCTTTCAGTCATAGCTTAGCAGCATGCAATGATGGTTACATAAGCTTGAAGTCACAGCCAGCAAGCACAAGATAATGTGAAGAGATAGATTTGCCTCCCAAAATGTCACTTCCAGATGTCTTCATAGAAGACAATGCAGCAGGGACCAAACACACACTACGTATTGCAATGAACTTAAAAAGTCCAACAAAACTCAGGAAATATCCAGATACATGGAACCCTCCCTTTTTTACTCCCTCTTCCCTAGTTAATCTTTGATCTGCCAAGTTTGAGCCTCAACATATTCTCCAAAGTACCTTATGAAAATCAGTCGTGGATGGGGTGAATGAGGTGTTTTGAATTTCTGGTGCACAGAAATCTTCTGCTCACATCTGCAGGAGATAATTACTTGTCTGTTGCTTCCCTAAAAGGGGTGAAGATATTATAACCTCTTCTCTTCTTACTATTCTGCTGTGCACCAAGAGCAGTTGTCTTTTCTCTAGAACTTTTTCAGTTGATTGATAAAATTCAGTTAGAGCAGTTGGTTCAGGCAACAGCTTTACCTGGAAGGTCATACCTCATCTTCAGGCCCGAGGAAGAGTTTGTGTGTTAAGAAATTGTTTTCTTCAACTACTACCAGCCTGCAGCTTTGCAGTACAGAATGGCAGTAACAAAGTGTTATGCTATTCCTGACAGTGACTGTTCTTGCTTTTGTAAAGGGTATTGGTTTGGATAAAATAAAAAAAAAAAAAAATGGACCTAAACCACAGCCTTGCTCACAAGCAATGAAACCACTGCTGTTATTAGTGCTGGTGTCCATGACATGGCAACAGGGAGATGGATTTTGGGGATAGGATTAGTTTATGCCACTGTTTCTCTTAAGGTCTCAAAGACATGAAATTTGTGTCTGTGTAAAACATAGTCTCTTATTAATCTGGCCTCTCTTAAAGAGTAGATTTATAAGTCAGACATTATATTGTATTTGCACTTTAGCACTGAATTTAAAAAAAAAAGCATCAAAGATTATAGGCCTTTATTAATGTGGATAAATCACCACTGAATAATGTGAATGTTTATTCTATTTTTTTGGGAGAATGTATGTATTGTTTATTTTTCTTGGAAAAAATGTTTTGTTATAATTTTAATTGGTAGTGTGGAATACTTTATATATAAAATATGTTTCAGCTTTATTTGATATCTGATGTGATAGATATTAACTATCAAATACTTTCAATGAGCTATTACTCATGAAATCTTCCTTCCTGTTCTAGATTTCATCAAAGCTCAGTAGTCTCAGTATGTAGTCAGTCAATGCCTTACTCAGACCAGCAAAATCTTCCACCAAGCCTCTTGTGACAACTGGCCACGCCTCCCAGCCCAGGTTCTCAGCTAAACACTGGATCTTATTTCCATGGCATCAATCTGCTGATTAGGCAACTCCTTCCATTTGTAGGAGATGGCTGTGCTCACTGGTGACTATCCCAATTCTTACTTTAATGCCCTAAAGGAGCAAAAAAGCAGGGGAAAAGGAAATTTGGGAATTAGTCATCTGTCATGACTGTTTGGACATAGCTGAATATTAATGAAAAAAAGATACCAAGCTAAATATCAGCAAGCATTTAGGTAGGTCACCTTGGAGGTAGCAACACAGTCAACAGACCTAACTCCAATTCCCAAATATTTTCCAGAGCAGAGTATTCATTAAATTTTGATTTTTACTTGGTCTATATTTAAGAAGTATCTGTTTGGCTGTGTTTATTTTATTTTGCTCCTTTTTTTTTCTGTCTTGAAAACTGGAGTCTGGTTCTGCAAATTTATCTTACCTCAATTTTAAAGTTGTTAAAATATTTTTGTTAGTACTACCTACCTGGAAATTTATTTTAGTTAACTAGGTCAGCTGGTAAATACAGTTTACTGACATATGTTAGATGCAGGGGATAAATTCCAAGGACAAAAAGCAGCTATAAAAAAGTGACAAGAATGGAAACTGAAATTTTGAAGGAAAACCCAAAGTTAACTGATGCTATCTGGTGAATTTCCATTGTAAGAGCTGCAGAAAAATAAAACAATCGTGTTCTTTGGAAGCAATCATTCACACTTTCAGACAATATAAAATTTATTATGCTATAATCAAGTGGCATTTGAAGAGCAGAATGGGAAGGTTGTTTTAGTACTATATGTGCTGGGTTTTCTACTGCCCAACAAAAAGATCTAGGGATGAGGGCGGGTTATTTTCTCTCCATTTGCTTTTGTTTCTCTGAGTAACACCTGCTCTAATGAGTTTGTAATCTGAAAGTAAATAACTGAGCAGGGAGGAGGAAATGGACACAACGCACAGGCTTGAGAATAAACAGCTGTCAAATGGCTGCTGTTTCAGAAAGTGGAACACACTGCTTTGATGGAGGATCTGATTCAGCTTGAATGAAAGAACTGATCACACCCAGTTGTCAAACTTTCTTAATTGAAGAATTACTTGGGAGAATTCTAGAACAATATGTTATCCTCTTCAGATTATGGAACTATTTTCACAGTTTAGCCGGTATGGAACAGCACTGAAAGGATCAGCTACCCACTGGTGGGGTAGCTATGCAGGTTGTAAAAGGAGTGGGATTGTGCTGCTTTCTCTTGCAGTTTAGGGAGGCTCATGCCAGAGAGACTAAATTAAATAGTAGTGCATTAAAGGGGATGAACTTCACCTAAATCTTCATGAAACTGCTGGAATCTGAACTTATGTCACATATGTTTGGCCACCTAACACTCTTGTCGTTCAGTGTCTTTCTTTTTGTCCATCTGGAATTAGAATAATATCAACTTGCTTTCAGATTAAAGTTCATCCCTGCATGAGGAGACTTGGCTATCAAGAGAGGTGTATAAAATACAACCTTTAATGAGTAGCTTCACCAGTTTTCTTGAATTTGTTTCTATGTTTGGTGTAAATTACAGGGGTTGCAGGTTCAGTTCCTTTTGATGCCACTTGTTCCTGGATTTAAGGGGATTTAAGACACCAAATATTTAAACAGGGTTTGCCTGATTTTATAGAATATATTTAGCTCTATTTAAGGAAAAGCATTACGAAATAAATATTTGAACATTTTCTTTTGAGTCAGTTTTCCATTGGCTCTGTTGCAGTCTGGAAGATATACTTGGCTCAGAAGTCCAATGTTTTCCTTAAAAGGAAAGTAATTATCCTCAAGTAAAGTAATTATCAGAATGCTTAATTACATTTCCTAGAGACAGATTATTTTTGGTCAAGTCTCATCCCCCAAAATGCATAGTGACTTTCCATGAAGGACCTACCTTTCTGCTGTGGTTTCTCTTGGGAGAAGTCTCATTCATACCTGGGGTTTCTGCCCCCTTCCAGCCCTTCAGCTCCTCTCAGTTCTGTGCTAACAGAACTCTGTTTGACCAGCTTCGTCATTGCCATGGAACTTTTGGAAAGCCCTTCCCAATTGAACAGATGTCAACTAAACACCAGTTTGAGCAAAAACAAGAAACAAAAACCATAAACCAAAAAAAGAATCCCCTCAACAATTTATAGACTGCCAATACAACATTGGACATTTATAGACTGTCCTGAGCACACATTATTAAGCTGGGAGTCAGAGTACTCTAATATTATCTGTTGGAGTCAGTATGTGACGGCTCTTTTTCCTAGTCTTTGTAAGTAAAAGTTGAACTGGCAGCTCTGTTGAAAATAGATTAATTTCAGTAGTTTCGTACTGCTTCTTTATTCCACAGTATTTTATATTATATTTATTCATAATTTAGTTTTAGTCATGTTTCATTTCATTTGTGAATAATGTGTGTCAGGTATTATGATGATATTTTTTTCACTTCATAAATCAAAGGAGAGCTATTTCTGTAATAGTTTATTACCTGAAAGTTGTCATTAAGTCTGTCTGTTTAATTTTGGTACTGATTGCTAATGCAAAGAGTTAAGCATGTACCCAACTATAAGAAAATGCTGTTGTCACTTAGTAAACGTGAGGGTTCACCCTTCATGCTTTCAGCATGGAAAAATATAAGTCACAGCAGTTTTGATTATTCTTTGAAATTTTGTAGAATCTAGACCTTTATATCACTCATTTAGTTGGTAATTGAGCACTCTGATGATAATTTTGCACACTATAAAAACTTGTAATTCAAACTTCATAGTGCTGTCACTTGTGTACATGTTCAAGGTTACTCAAAGAATTCATTGCATTTCCAAGTAAGATAGTTAGAGCAGGGTTTCTAAAATGAGAGTTGATAGAAATTCCTAAAATTGCCTTGAATCTGCTGTTTGGAGTGCCTCGTGCAATAAAAATACTTACTGTTATTCACTTAGTTTTTAAAATTTGATACGGCACAAATCTAGATGAGCTAGGTTTGGTTTTCATTCTTCTCCAGTGAGTAGGTGTCTGCTGACATCCAGGAAGGACTGTAAAACCTACATTTGGGAAGATGCAAATGAACTGAATATTTCTCTGAAACCAGATTGGTGCCAAAAATCAACTAACTGATGGCTTACAACTGCATGAAAAGTGAAAAAGGTTATTCCTCCTTTTCCAAAGATGATCCTCAGTATGCATATTGCCAGTGCTTCCCCAGAAGAATGTCTTGAGCTCTGGACCTTACCTTACAGACCAGTGAGATAATTGCATAGGTTCAGAAAAAACAAATATAAATTCCCGTCAGAATCCCCAGGTGCCTCATGAATGAATTTTGTATTCACTCTGCAATTTCTCAGTTCATATATTATCTGTGTGTAGTTATTCTCCATATGTGACAAATTGGAAATAGCTTTTTATTCTCGGTTTCATCTCAGGAGGTGAAAACTTATTTCTGCAAATATGTCTTTTTGCAAATATAAGCTTTTTTTTCTTTTTTTTTAATGAAGATGATAAGTTGCTCTAGGATAAAAAAATTATTAGGGAATTTTCCTTAGAGACCATTGAGAATTCTCTCCTCACAAGAGAGACTACTGGGTGGCTAAGGGGAAAGAAAGTAGGACAGACCACAGCAAGTGAGAAGTCATTATGGAAATAGATAAAAACTTCAGTTCACCTTTTCTGTTCCATCCTTACGCATGCTGAATATGAACTGGATTCCTCTGAAGAGCTTGACTGTGCTTTTTAACTTGACCCAGAACTCTCTTAAGACAGTGTTTAAATTTAAAGGACTTGTTAGGAAGATGTTACTGTAGCAACAGAAAAGTAGTATTTTTCAGATTTGACAAAAAGCTTTAGTGTCCTTCTTGGCTGTATCTTCCAGATTTCACAGTATGAACTTTTTTCAGTCACATATGGTATTTGTTGGATGAATGAGCAAAAAATAGTCAAGTGGTGCAAAGACAAAAAGGACGATTTCAGATTGTGATTTTAAGAAAATAATCTTACCTACAGTAATATGTTGCCATTCCATTATATGAGGCTTTAAGATATTAATAAAGTGATGATTCCTGTTTTTTCATGGATCTGCTGCTGGACACTGTTGGTGGATCAGCTCTCCAGGCTGATATGAGGCCTGGCAGATCTGAGGATATTCCACAGTGATGGATGGCTGGCAGCTGGAAAGGTCACAGCAATGTGAGTGTTATGATCTATTGCCCCATTCTTACCTTCTTTCCCTCAGCAAATGCTACTGGTTTCTGTTAGAGAATGATTTTGGTTTAATTTGATTTGATTCTTTGTATGGCTTGCCCCTTTTAACCAGAGCAAACTGAGTAAGCACAATTAGCTTGGTTAATGAATAATGCTTGGGTTCCCCTACAGACTGATGGGGCAGGAGGCTGCAGTGCTGAGGGTGTTCTGGAGAATGATAGAACAGTTCTCCTGTGGACAAAAACTCTAGGTGCAGGTATTCAGAAACTTTCCTTAGAAGAAAAAGAAATAGATATATTCACAGTAATCATGAATCAAAAATTATGCTAGTATTTGCTCATCAGGCCCTGAATAAGAAATATTTAATGAGCAACAAAATTCCATGGATTTTTGCTACTGAGCTGCTAATGCAGTGCTAAGTGTGGGCAGAAAATACTGTAGTTAAATGAGTTTTTTATGACTGTGTTCTGGCGAGAAGTCTCTGTATTAAAGTGCTCCCACTGGGTTCCTGTAGCCATGGAAAGTATGTAGCTAGCTGGTGAGAGAAAAAGCTGTGTATTTGCATATTGCATATTTCAGTCCAGATAAGAAAGTGTGAATGTTACAAATCAAGGAAGAACACACAGAGTATTATGGGCTGCTGGGCTGGGTCATTCTACCCAGCTAAGCCAGGCCTCCCCTGCATCCTTCTGCCTCTGCTTTCAGACTGTGGCAGTTCTGTACTCACCTGCGTGTGAGAGCTGGTGGAAACATGGGCTTTGGAGTATGCAAGTGCAAGTGGGATTTCAGTGTGGCCTTCAGCTGATTTCTGTGCTCTGGGTGGTGGGAAGGAACAGAACAATGATTTGTTTTAGTTCTTGGGTGTGAAATAATAAAAGTGCATCTTTGTGCATGACATCTGCATGAGAGGGAAGATCAAATTGCAAGCATGCTGAATTTTAAGAGAAAATAGCTCAATAGGGCACTCAGAATATAGGAAATTGAATAAAGTAGAAAGAGGTACAGTAAGTGTGCTGATTTATCATGGTCTTGTATCAAATTGGTGGATATTATAACCACAGCTGAGCCATTTTTTTTCATTTCCATGGCTTACTTTCACAAATGAACAAAGTCTTAAAAAATAAGTGTGGAGACAAACAAACCAAGGATGATAATATTAACAAGAAAGGCAGTTCAGATTCAAGAAGATCTGTTACTATGTTGTAACGTGGAAGTCACAGAGTTTAAAGAAGCATAACTTTTGAAGGCTTCTTTAAAGGAGGGAGGTGAAAGAGTTTTAAAAAAAGTTAGACTGCTTTGCTCCTTTTAATACCACTTTTAGTTATTTGGATATGCAGTATAAAACAGAACAGCTCCTTGAGTCTTCCAGCCATCAGAACAGGTTTGTCCTAAAACAAGCCTGTAGGAATGTGTTTATCACTTTCTTTAAAATTAAAATAATGAAGGAAACATTTAACTCTTCCTCAAAAATTACTGAAGTGACAGAAAATTGCTGTTTCTCTAATCTCTGGCTGTTGTATATAGATTATTTGAGCAATGATTGTGAGTTTTTGCTTGAAGACAAAGGGATCTCAAATGGCTCCCTAGTGCAGTATGGCTGTGTAGAGCTGCTGTATTTAACTTCTTGAGCCACTGATTTTGTGTGATCATTAGATTGTAACTCTTAAGTGTAGTACAGATACTAAAGTTATGTTTTACAGGACCCAACAGAACAAGGAAATATATCATATTTTGGGATGTTCTTGCGTGTATAGTTTTTGTGCTTTTTTGCTTTCATTCCTTAAGTGCAGCAGAGAGTATTCCTTGAAGAGGTTCTAATTTTATCTGCTCAACATGTGGAATTTTTTCTTTATGGGAGCTTCTCATATTGTAACATTTGTTTTTGCTCTATCTCAGGGCAAAGATAAAATAGTACATTAAAATGTAATAATGGAATAAACCACTTAAAAATATTATTTTTTCAGAAGGCAAAATACTGAAATATTTAAAAATTTGGGGTTTTTATGTTAACACTGAACTTTTTCAGCCTGAACTTCCAGATTTGTCAGCCCAAGTGCAGAGTGAAGGATTTGCCAGTCCTCATCCTAGAAGTTGTATCTTCAGATCTCGTGTGTCCATGATGGGCAGGATGACCCAACCCTGTCACTGGGCCAGGCTTCCCTGTTACCTGATCCAGGAGGCCAAGCTCTGGAAGGGCCATTTGAAATACCCAAAAGTCACAAAATTAGAATAGAATCACAGAATGGTTTGGGTTGAAAGAGACCTTTTAAAGGTCACCTGCTCCAATCCCCCTGCAATGAGCAGGGACATCTTTAACCATATCGGGTTGCTCAGAGTCCTGTCCAACTTCTTTCTTTTATCTAAAGTCTCCCCATTCATTCTGGCTCAGATGTATTGTAGTGTCAAATTTACCCCAAATTAAATATTTTGATTCTTTTATTTGTTTAATTAGAAGTAGAACCTCCATTTTCTGAAAACTGGATTTTTCTTTGAAAGATCTGTTGACAGTCTTCATCAACTTTAGTTTATATAAGGATCAAAATGTTCAGAGAAGTCAATTGTTTTTGTTAAACACCCAAACAACCCAAAATAAGGCAATATTTTAATTTTTCTTAAACAAGAGCATAATGTGTCTCCTTCTTGAGTTGTCTGCCACCTGGTCTGTTTTTTTTTAATACCAGGAAAAGAAATCCTGTTTCTCAACTTTTTTCAAAGAATATGTTGATTTTACTAAAAAAAAAGTGTGATTTTATGTGCCTTCAAAAGCTTTAGCTTTTACAAAATATCACAAAATGTGTAGATATCTGTCCTCTAGTGAGAATTACAGCAAAATGGGTTCTGCACAATTTTTCAATTAATTTCTAATCCTAGACAGACTGGAATCTACACCTATTGATAAACCTCATGGGAAATAGCAACATGTACCAAATTCCTTTTCACCTCTAGCAATTTAGTACTCTCTCAGAAATAAGACTGTGTTAGACTTGATATGTAAAAGTCTGTTGTTTTTTTTTTCTTAAATTGATTTTTATGAGATTAATTTCAACTTTTGATTTCAACTTTTATATTTTTTTTTTGAGAAAACTTGCTGGATTGTTAGTTGTGTGGTGTGGGATTCATCTTACTTGAGATTTCTGCAGCTGAGTCAGTCATTCGTCCCATTTATAGTCACTGAAGGGGAAGAGGTACTCATGGGTCATATTTGATCTGACCTATTTTACGTGTGTGCGTCAGGAGGAGATGAGTGGTACTCCAGGAACATTTGGCAAACTGACTAAATTTCCTTCAACTGCAGCACAGTGTGAGCAAAGGCTGTATTAGAGAGATGTAGGGGAGTGGGAGCTCCCATCCAAACTTTCTGAGATATCTCCATGAACTTTTTTAAACTTCAGATCTGCATCTTAGCTTCAAATGGGGCAGTTTCAAATTCCTCTGTCTCTGGAGTACTTTGTAGTGCTAAGATTTATAATCTTAGGTGATGCCTTTGTTACACATAAAAACATATCATGTAGAAGGTAAATACATTCTCCTGAAAAGTTTTTTAAACTAAGAGAACTACAGTAATAGGAACTCTGTAGAAGGATAGCATTGTCTTCCTTCTCTTGAAGCACGTTTTGGCTCTACAGTAATGGAATATTTTAGGATTTGGGATTAAATGATATTTTTGAAAAGTCCATTATTTTGACATTTTTAAAAGTAATCATCTTGTTTGTAAAAAGGTCTTAGTTTGAAATAAGCAATGAAACTATAATAAGCAGTAAGAAATCACTACAAACTGAAAAGATGCAGTTAAATTCCTTTTTGTTCGTAAGCTCAAAAAATTTTTGGCCATGGTATATAATCATGCAAATGTACCAGCATAGACACACTTTGCTGTAAATACATTCCTTCCTTCTTCTGCTACAGTTTAACAAGTTTCATAATTTTTGATGATTATTTATTTTATCATACTTTGCTCATATTCAGCATAGATTTTTTTTTCCCCCAGTGCTGACTTATTTTGGATTACAATAAAAAGTTTAGAGATACATTTTAGGGATTTTTCTTTAATCTGTGCTTATTAGAAAACAAACCTGTCTTTAATCTGATATAGACTGCTTTGTATATAGAATTACTGCATTTTTTAAAAATACCTATAGTGAACTATATAGTGGTTATTTATTTTATGTTGCCACCTAACATGTTGCAAATTTTAAACCTCTTGGAAAAGGTGAACTGCCAGCTTGAATGGATTGATAAATTAGGTAGGATGTATAATTAATGCAAGTATTTTGAGGTTGCATAAATTAATAGTAATGTAAAGATGGTTAACAGTATTCTGGTTACATTAAGTTAATTTGACAGTGAATTCTTTTCTGTAGTAGGAAGAAAAATATTTAACTAATTGAAGAAAGAGCAATATAGAAGTCACTTTGGGCTGAAACCCCACGGATATGGGTAGGGAAGGATTGAGAACTGGTCACACACAGGGATTTCTGTGCTGGCCCATGACAATCCTGAGGGACTGGGTTTCAAGATGAGCATTAATAAATAGAGAACAAGCTCAAACTTGGTTCAGAAAGGGAACTCCAAATGTATGAACAGGAAGGCAACAGCAAACAAGAGTAAAATGAGTTGGAGGACTCGAGTTGTTTGACTGGAGAGGTGGGGGTGATGGGAGAAGAGAGAAATATTAGGAAGCAGATTATGAAGGGCTTTGAATGTCAAGTGGCCATACAACGGGATTTGATTCCTGTTTCCTGCTATGTGACATTAGGCAAATCATGACATTTCTCTGTTTTTTATGAGTCGAAGATGTGGATAATACTTGCATACCAAGTAGCAAACTGTGGTGACAGTTCTGATCTTGGTGCAATGTAAATGAGATATTTAATTTACTAATTTTAAAAATTCCTAAATGAACACAGTGATATAAAACCATTAGATTCACACTTTCCTTGAACTTACTTTTTGTAGTACTTATTAACATATTTTTCTGTAATCAAGATTTCTGCAGAGCTTGATTTCTGTTTACAAAGCTTTTTATTTATGGAAAGCAAGTTTCTACAAGGTGATTTTCTTTCTAATCTCTAGCCATATTGAATAGCTAATGAGGAAGTGTCCTTCTCTTTGTACTTCATGATCCTAAGCTTTTTCTTAAAATACATAGGTAGGAGATTATACTGTATCACCAACTGTTATATTTAGTGTCCCCATTCATTACATAAGAGAAACATGTGCAATACCATTGCCAGCTGCAGAAGGAACCCTTGGATGTTTTGATTTTATTTTCCAAATAAGAACTTACCACTCAGAGTGGTACATTTTGAAAAAGCAAAAAATTTCTGCAGAGAAACTACGGTTTTCTGGAGGGAATACTTAGTTTTGCACAGGTATTCCTTTTCTTGAAGGTTAAAAAATTGAATTGAATCTGTTTGAAGTTCAAGAATTGTTGTTATATCCATGATGATCTCACACCATATTATCTCTAAGAATTCCTGTCCTTCATGTCCAGCTGGCTATAGTACCACGTCTCATGCTGGTAGATGATGATCAAAGGTGAATTTTACATCCTTTCACTGCTTCTCATCTGGATTTCAGTAGGATAATACACTGTGGTTTAAAGTTACCATTATTTAATAAAGGATTTCTAGTCCAGAAAAAGGCACTGGGTGAATTCAGCAACACAGGTAGAGATGAGTTGGATTCTGTTTTGAACACTGGTTTCCTGCAGATCAAGCTCAAAGCCTAGACCCCTCTTTTTAAGGATACCACTGGAACTGAGTAGGCAAAACTGAGAGAAATTCACACAGAAAGAGAGCAATAGAGAGAAACTTTCAAAAACTTACATATTAGTCATGTCAATTGCACATGTCAGTGCACTGGATATGACAGCAATCCAAAAACACATAATGACAAAAAGTTCTTTAGAAAAATACCATGGAGCTCACGTTTGAAGATGGCAATAATTATATTGACATTTGAGAAAACTTACCTTTTCTAAAGTTAACATTTTATGCAAAACGATTGAGAGATCTGGAGAAAACCTATATCTGAATGAGTCAGTTTGTGGGTTGTTGAGTCAGTTGATGGCTTAGGTAAATTAAAATGAAAGTACTTTTTCCTTCTTTAGGTATTTGGATATTTCTCTCATCTGTAGTAAGTAAACAATTTGCTGCTAATATTACTTGTGTTTTTGTTGAAATTATACTTACTATTGATTATGACTGGGGAAACAAACTGCTTCCCACTGTAGGTTAAGACCAAGTTCATGACCACCCAAGGAATCTGAATGTACTTAAGTTGATGGGATCTGATGAGATGCATCCCACAGTCCTGAGGGATTTGGGTGATGTAGTTGCCAAGCCACTCTCTGTGATATTTGAAAAGTCATGGCAGTCAGGTGAAGTCCCAGGTGACTGGAAAAAGGGGAACGTTGTACCCGTCTTAAAAAAGAGTAGAAAGGAGGACCCTGGGAATTCCCAACCTGTCAGCCTTATCTCTTTGCCTGGGAAGTTCATGGAACAGATCCTGCTAGCAGATGTGCTAATGCACGTGGGAGACAGGGAGGTGATTTGACATAACCAGCATGGCTTTGGCAAGGGCAAGTCCTGCCTGATCAATCTAGTGGCCTTCAATGGTGGGGTGACTCCATCAGTGGAAGGGCTGCAGATGTCATTTATTTGGACTTCCATCAAGCCTTTGACACAGTCCCTCACAATATCCTTTCCTCTAAATTGGAGAGAGAAGGATTTCTCTGTCCAATGATGTGTGGAGTGTCCACAGTGAATTGGATGGTTGCATCCAGAGGGCAGTGGTCAGTGGTTGAGATCCTGATGGGGATCAGTAACAAGTGGTGCCTTCAGGAGCCTGTACTGGGGCCAGCATTATTTGATGTCTTCATCAATGACACAGTGAGACTGAAAGCACACTCAGCATGTTTACAGATGGCACCAAGCTGAGTGTTGTGTTTGATGTGCCTGAGGGATGGGATCCATCCAGAGGGACCTGGAAAAGCTTGAGAAGTGGCCCTTGGGAATGTCATGAGATCAAGTGCAAGATGCTGCACCTGGATCAGGATAACCTCTGTTATCAGCACAGGTTGTAGGATGAGCAGATTGAGAGCAGCCCTGCCCAGAAGTACTTGGGGATGCTGGTGGGTGAAAGGCTGGAGATGACCCAGCCATGGCACTCACAGCCCAGAAATCCAAACACATCCTGAGCTGCATCCAGAGCCCCATGGGCAGCAGGGGAAGGAGGGGATTCTGTCTTTCTTCTCCACTCTGGTGAGACCCCACCTGAAGTGCTGCATCCAGCTTTGGGGTCCCCAAAATAAGAAGGACATGGAACTGTTTGAGGGAGCCCAGAGAACCAGAAACATCATCAGAGGGCTAGAACAGCTCTCCTATGAGGAAAGGCGGAGAAAGCTGGGAGTGTTCAGCTTTAGGGTGACTTTATAGCAGCCTTCCAGTAGCTGAAGCAGGGCCTATAAGGAAGCTGAGAGGGGCTTTTTACAAAGTCGTGTAGTGACAGCAGAAGGGGGAATGGCCTTAAGATAAAGAAGAGTAGGTTGGGATTAGATATTAGGAAAAAATTACTTCCTATCAGGATGCTGAGACAAAGATCAAGTTGTCCAGACAAGTTGTTCCGTCCCTGGAAGTGTTCAAGGCCAAGCTGGATTGGGCTTTGAGCAACCTGATTTAGGGAAAGGCGTCCCTGCCCACAGCAGGGAGGTTGAAACTGGATGATCTTTAAGGTTCCTTCCCACCCAAACCGTTCAATTATTCTGTGATTCTATGACCCAAAACATATTTATAATACCCAATGCAATAAAATCTTTTTTTACTTATGCAAAACATTGGTTTTGAAACATGGAGATTTGGACTGAGGAGAGTTTGGGGAGTTTACTTGACAGCTTTGTAGTTCTAGTTAAGGAAAAAAAAAATTATTAAATTTTTTGATATAAACATCATTTTCATAAACATCAAGAAAAAAGTCTTAATAAGTGGTGGAAAATTTAACCTGAAACTGAATAAATTATTGCTAAAAGATGAGGGTTTTTTAATCACTGGGATGATAAGCCATTAAAACTATTCAAATGGAGCATACAATGCAATATTTTTATTCAAACAGAAATTGTAGACTAATTGCAGTGACCACCTGATGACATTCTCTGATGTTTTCAATGTAGAATGTGCTCACTATAGTCTTTTCTGACCTTGAAATCTGTCAATCACTCTCATATGACACAGTGCATTACTGTGAAATTATTCTGTACAGATTTTTTTCTTCCTCACTGTTTCTCTACTGTTCACACAGTGTGAATGGTGGTACCTATTAATTCTAGAGTAAAATTATTTTATGGTGGTTTTATTATTAAAAAAAGAAATTTTTGATTATGCTAAATAATAAGGTCTAAGAAAATTTTGCCAATCTTACCTGCATACAAAGACGAAAATGTTTATCAAGTTAAAATCTCATTTGATTGCAAAATGTTGTTTTATTGAAAGTATTTTGTAATGGGTTGAACGTAGAATTTGGTGTGGATGGTAATTTTGTATTCATACTTTTGTCATTTATAGCTTGTAGTCCTATAAGAAAACATAGCTGAATGTTTCTTATTATTTTTGTACCAAGTGCAGAAGGAAAGGATGGAGGTCCTTATATATAATAATGAAAGCTAAGTGGATTTTTTTTTTTTTACTTTTTATACTGTTTTAAAATTGATACTGGAAACTTGCATGTGAAACACTGAAGTACTCAAGGAACAAAATCAAATCCCTGAGTAATAAACCAGAGAAATTATTTCATAAATAAACTGCTGTAAGACATTTTCTTAGTTCTTGCTTTTCATCTCAGCAAATCTTGGAGAAGAGTTCATTTTTCCAAGGACAGCCTTGCCCTTGAGAACAGTGGTTTTCCAGCACTACTAGAACTTTATTAGGTTACTAAGTCTTTTATTGTTGTTCTGTCTTAGTAATGTAGTGGCATTTCTGGTGGATTTTCAACCAGAAAAAATAATCTAAGTTATTTACTATCAAGATAGTATTCAAATGAGGGCATATAGTTGTTTTATATTGCAAATCAGAATGAATGAGCAGCATCTTGTAGCCTCCTATCACTTGTCACTAGTAGTGCTCAGTCTAAGCTGATACATTTTAGGATAGCTCAATCCTCAGCATGTGGCAGTTTTCCATATATGTGTGTGTATGTACATGTATATATTATTAATATCAAATCAAGCCCAGAGTTCTCATGCTTTCATGTTCTGGTTCAGCAGTGCTCACTGCTATTAACTGTCCTCAAATACTCATTTCATTAGAGACACCTCCACACCAAATTCTTCTTGAGAGAGTCCTGGTTGTAATTCACCACCAGCATTTACAAAGCATCAGAGCTACCTCTGGAATCTTCTGCACTTGTCTGTTAAGTTCCCCCTGCAGTGTTGAGGTCAGATAATCCAAATCAGCCCAGCTGATTTTATGGTAACTGGGAAGGAGGTTGCACAGAATAAAATCTGAGTAATCTGAATTTAAAATATAGCAATAATAGCCTTTGACCCCAAAGCACTGTATGAATTTTTATTCTTTTGATGGAAAAGGGATCGTTATTGGTTTTGGCCTGGCATTTTGCTGCAGTGCAGCTTTCTATGCCTTCTTCAGCTTTTTCTGCAGTGTTTCTCACTGAAGAAATAGAATGAGTCCTGTGACTTCAGGTCAGTACAGGATCATGCCCCAGTGGACACTGTATCACTGGCTCATGTAGAGCTTTAGTCTTCTTACTCACTGCCAAACTCGACATCAAAGAAAAGGGAGGCAGCAGGTGTTCCCCCCTATTGCATGGGGAGAAATATATCAGAGCTTCTGTCTACTCATATTCTGCAACTGCTGCAGAGATTTTAGGAACCAAGAAGAGGCTGACAGTCATCTTTCAGAAATGAACAGAAAATTTTTCAGACCATACTTTGTCCTCTGATTTTTTTTATGATTAGACAATAAAATTTTCTTATTTTAAAAAATTACTCCTAGTGACTCACCTCTGCAGTTGGCTTTAAGTTTCATACAAATTATATGAAAAATAACTGGTAGGCAATATGGTAATAGCAAAAAAAAAAAAGTGGCCATGACCACAGAAGAATGAAAGGATCACCTGCCCTTAGCTTGTTTGAAGCAGAATCTTATATGTAACAACAAAAGCATACGTAGAAAAAAAATGAAGTGTGTTATTAAACATTTTCCTTGAAAACACAGGTGTTGTAGTAGAGATAAACAGAATGTGAGTCATTAGGAGGCGTGGTCTGATTGACACTCAGATCATGTTGTGTTTTGTAAAAATAGATTACACACTTTTCAATAGCACTAAACTCAAACTTTTCTTGTTGAGAGCAGGAGCAATTGTGGCTTGGATAATAAAACTGGATAAAACAATTTCACTGTATTTTGCTTCCATTTTATGGTGTAGAAATTTATGTAACTTAAAATGTCAATAAGGAGATAAATTTCTGGCTTTCACTGTGAAAAAATAATAGTATGATTTTCATATGCCAAATGATGCAGCAGGTATCTGGTAAAAAGTAAGACAGGAACAGCTATTTTTGAAGCAGCAGAGGTTTCTTTCATTCCGTATTCTTGCACATATTTTTTCTAGCTGTTGAAATTTTTTATGTTATAGCTGTTGACATAATGAAGCTACTGAAGTATTTCTGTTCTTTCAAAATTATTAAGAGATAAGTGTCATAGTTAGGAGGTGCTTCCAAATAGTGTGCTGTGCTAGCACATTGTCCTAAGAAAGGCATGTCCTTATAGACCCAGTCTTAATGTATGGGCAGCTTCAGCTGGGGTGACTTCATGGTACAAAAGTGTCACAGCTGCCAAATGACAGGAAACAAAAGAGAGCCAGAAAATGTTTGGACAGCACAGGCAGCAAAGAAAGAATATATTCAGTAATCACTAAGGAAGGCTGTTGCTGATATCTGCTTGTGCATGACTGGAGCTGTGGAGAATGCTGTTGTGTGGCTGGTGACACGGAGGACAGCTCTTGGTGATGGCCCCGTGTCACCCAAATACTGACCTACCTCTGCTACTCTTGGTCAGACAAGAGTAGTTGCTGGTTGTTTTATGGGAATGATTTTTAATTTTACCTAGTAAGACTGATTATTTAGTTTATTTTAGAATATTTATTTTATTATTTTTTCTTAGCAACATTAGAAATAGCAATATTTAGGAATGATTGCATGCCTTTTAGAGGGTCTTATGTTTTAGAAACTGTCTCCTGTCTCAGAGTACTTGGTGCTATGCAGGCTTACAAAGCCAGATTTGCTGGCTGAGTGTGTTGATTCTGGATCTGAGAGTTACTTGAAAGTGAGGGAATTGCCTTGGTAGGAGTGAGATGATTCAGGAGCTGGGAGATTTCCTTTCAGAATCATGGGATAGTTTTACTGACATTTTTGCTGTGACGCAGCACACTCTCACAGCTCACCCAATGAAGGCTAAAAACATCGTGGAGGGCAGTTTGGTGTAGGAAAAGACAGAAAAGGAGAATTTTTTAAAAAATGAATTATGGAAAACCTGAATTTTAAACCACATATGGGTAGTTCTGTGCATATAATTGTGTATATTTGCAAACTTCCATGTCTATTGGTTTAATTAGCGCTAGTGAATTAAATCTTGTAAATTCTTACAAGATAAGCTCACCTACTTCCAGAACAGAATGACCTTTGTGGTGCAACTACCTGTGATGAAAGTCCATGTTCTTGACAGAGGTGCCACTTACTTCTAGAGGAGACATTTCTGCTTCTGGTAGTCATAATTTGAGTGACTTAACATCATTGAAAGTTTTATCATTTTATTTAGAACATGAGATCACTGGAGATACAAAGTAAGATGTGAGGGTGGGACATTGTTTTACTAGAATCCATAAATCTGAGATATAAAATTGCTTCAGGTGAAAAGTAAAAGGCAGCCTGGCCAGAAGAACATAAATTTTTGGGGACTGAATTGTGACAAACTTATGTCATTCTGAAATCAAATTGTTTGATTTTTAAAGATGCTTTGTTAGATGTACTTTTAGAAAAAATTGCAAACATTATACAAGTAAGAACAAAAATAAATGAAGAGAGCTGGACTATCAAGAGGCTTTAGGCATAATTTCTGGAATAGTAAAGATAGTGCTTTCTGTTTCTCTCACCAGACTCTTCAGCTGGTCTGTTTCATTCTGAGGTCTAAAGATACTCAAAGCTGAGCTGGCCCTCTTGAATCTGTTCCTATGGTCTGCATGAACCAGGTGTGAACCAGTGGAACTGCTGGTGGTTTGGGTTGTCAGTGGAAACTGGGGTGCAGGTCTTTTGTCTCAACGAGGCTGCAAGGACCTTTTTTTTTCAAAATCCTCAGATTTTCTTGACAGACCTCATTACTAAGGTGCAACATAGCAGTAAACACCAACAACATTGTGATTTCTCCATCAGGACTGGTTGCAGTGTTCTGAAATTACTGAACTAGAGCTGGTCTCATGGAGCTGCAATTGGCTTGAAGTAACATCTATGGTGGATCAGTCTTCAGTGAAACAATTCACTAGATCTAGCATTTAAAAACAAGGTAGAGATGGTTGGTTTGTTTTTTAAATTTTTTTTACTTTTAAATTGAGGAATAAACCCATGTTTTTCATACAGGCAGTAAATCTGCCATGCAGCACTGTGATGAGATTCTAGGAGTATAGCATGGGTGTACCACTAAGGTGAGACAGGAGAAGCTCATTTTTTTCCAGGAAAGAGAACTACAAGCAGCTATCATTACTAGAAGCAGGTACTTTTACATTTCTTCACAGTAGTAGCAGTACCTATTTTTAATTGCTGATAGTTAACAACTCCATGGGAAATGGAAAAAGAGCTATAGCTAGTAATTATAGCCTCTTCCCACCCTTCAGTCCTGGAGGTTCCTGTCCTCTGCTAACAATTATGAACCCTGGCACTCCTGGATCACTCTGCATATTAGGTTAAATCTAAGTAGCTGTCAAGGAGGGGAGCTATCATACCCAAGACAGGATACCAAAGGAGAGCTGCATTTCCAAAAAGTTTGAGAATTTCTGCTTTACACAGTCCTAGAGGCACAGATTGGAACGAGCTGTCAAATACAATTTTTCACAGCCAGTTGTTGAGTTTATATAATGAGGAGGAACTTACCTGCAGAACACGATGAAGAAAGAGAAGATTAGAAGAGACATTGAGCTCCACTGGTTGATGTCTAGGACAGTAAGAAAAAAGCAGAATGAGATTTTTATACATAGGTGAAAATGCTGTATCTAGTTATTTTACAGGCTGGAATAGTAAATGTCTCAGTCTTTGTTGTTTGGTTTTTTTTTTTTCTTTTTCAAAAGCTTTTAGTGATAAAGGGAGTAACTCAATAAAGGGTTATTTTAGGTGGCCCTACAGAACAAATTCTGCCTTCTGCAGAGACATGCAATTCTTTGATGAGCTGGTAGTGTGGACATACCAATTTGAGTGTGCTGTCCAAGACTAAGTAAGTGTATTTGGTTTATAATAGATAGAATATAGAGCAAGAATTGAATTGTATGGAAGTAGTATATACATTTTCCCCCAATAAATAGAGCTCTTTTAGCTTCCAAGCAAGATTTTACTACTCTTAAAAATCCACACTCATGCTGCACTTAGCTGCAATGTTAATAGTGATTTACCATCCCTGACTCGAACAGATGTCAATTTCCAAGTGTAAGCAGCTCAGAAGGAGGCACATATGAAGGAGACAAATAGATGTACAGAGCCTGGCTGGAGCAGTTATATCAGGTTGACTGATTCATGAACGTATACTGAAAGAGTTTAATATGTGGCAGTCTGAATCAGTGATTTGTAAGAGATGACAGATGTAGCCAGAAACACCTTACTGGCTGAGGACTGAACATGGTGTTTCTGACCATCTGAAAGTGTTGTTATAAATGTCAAAAACAGGCTATGTTTTATTTCTGCTGCATATCTTTGTTTAGGCAGTGTGTACTTGTCAATTGTTTTGATTTGTATAAAATTGTAAGTGGCTGTGTACCATGTGCTTTCCTCTGCCTTCCTCATCCTACAGAAGACACATTCTTAATTCAAATATTTCCTTTCATCTTGAAGTGAGGGACACTGATAAAATGTAGAAAGCCAAAACTGGCAGTTTGGACTATCCATCCTCTTTTGCTTAAGGAAGGAAATCTTTAGATGGATTTTGATGCAGCTTTATGTGTTAATTTTTTCTTTTAAGAATAGAAAAAAAGTGCAAAATACAGCTTGAGGTGTGAGACCTAATACAAAAGCAATGTGAGACAGACTTCTTTGCACAGAATTTAGATTCCCACTTGAAAGGCTAAAATACCCAGAAAATCTCCTGTGATTTAGTTTTAACTAGTTGGCAGATGTTGAATGATCTCAGCAACTGTCTTTGTTGCTATTCCATAGTAAATATGTAGCAGACTGACTGTTTATAATCTCTGTAATGCGGGATTTGTCAGTCTTCTTTTATTACCTGTAAAATGGATTAGGAGAACAGTAAGATTGGACTGGTTCTCTAAGGAATGTAAGAGAGTTAAATGTCCATCCTTATTGGGGATTTTAATGAAAAATATGTCTTTAGTGATTATATTAAAAATAGCAAGACTACTGGCTCTGCTTCAGCCTTCTCTATTTCTCCTCATCCAACTAGATCTTAGTACTTTCACAATTCCCACCCTTTCTAAAATTAATGGGAAATTACATTTATCTTTGGACAGAAAGTGCTGAGCATCTTACTAGAGCCAGTTTATGATTTAATGTCTGTTCTCATTGATGCAGTAGTAATGAAGATGCAGATCTGGCTGGGCAGATAGAAAAGGTTTATTTTTCCACAGATGTAAGTTTTTCCATCTCTTATCTTTACATGTTTTTTTCATTTCAGGCTTTATTAGCAGTGAGTTGAAAAATCAACATTGACATACGTGACGTGTCTGTGATTCCAAGCTGGAAACCATTTCTAACTTCTTTGCTTTGGAAGCACAGCACTGTTCAGCTGAAAAAGCCCTTCAAATATGTCCACTCAAATATGAAGCAGCAGTTGCATGAGAAAAGTGTGCATTTTAATGAATTGGTTTTCAAGCATCACATAGCAACTGGGAAGAAACACACAATTTAAAATGAAAAAGAAAAGCTAAACTATGAAGAGCCATTTGGTTTGCCTGATCCCTTAAAATGTACATACTGTGTTGGACCTAAAATGTATACAAGTGAAAAAAATGAATTCAGTAAAAACAACCCAATGGACCAGTCTGGATATATCACATAGTTAATTATAAAAGATAGTCAAGATTCAGGGTTTAATTTAATCAGTGTGAATAAATCATCCTGTGGTTCTCCTTTGGAATCCAAAACAGTTTTTCTTACCGACTACTGCTAATATGAAAAAGTGCTGTTCATAAGTTAATTTATATTAACTCATGGAGTTAATATATGGCTTAGTAAGAGCACAGAGGATAATAAAATAATTTATTAGAATTAATATAATCTAATTTTGCTCTGGAAATAGAGAGTTCAAAGAGAAACACTGGAGTAAAACCAGTGTTAAGACTACCATGCAAGTGAGGACACCTTGATGAACTGTTTTTCTGAAGAGATATTCACAGATCCATTTCTTCCAAGGTAGCAGCTAAATCCTTCTGCTGGCCCATTGCTGCAGCAGTGTCTGGGAGCACAGGCAATGGCAGACAGCCATGGGAGGTAGAACGTAAAACTCATTTATTTACTGAGGTATTAAGCAAACTTCGGTAATCATTGTTAATACTTTGGATGAAATCCAAGGCAGAAGACCAGAGTCCTGTTGGCTCAGGAGCATAAGGAAGCTTTCTGGAAAACTGGAGCATTAATGAAAAGCTTATCTTACATACCAGGACTTGAGCAAAAGGCCAGAGCATCTGATAGAAGTACAGCAGCCTTCTTCTGAGAGTTTTGTTTTTTTCTGAGAGGGTCTGACTTTTGGAATAAGACAGGAGATGATTGCCCCACATCTGTATCTTTAAAATCAGGTGGAAGATTTCAAGTATGTTTGAATGTATGTATGGCTGTATAAAAATCAATTAAAAATATACCTAAAAGAGAAATGTACTATAGACATATCCCCAGCTTGGTCAGCATTTTTCTTATAGTTCAAGATAAACAGGATTTGAGGATAAGGCAGGTAAATGTTGTATCCATTATCAAGTGCAAGTGGTTGGAGGTTTTGTCAGTAATTTTCCACTTCAAAAAACAAACAACAGCAAAACTCATATGAAAATCTTGGGAATCCCATACCTTTTCCAGGCAGCCTGGAATGCTTAGAGACTTGGAGTAAAAGATAAGATTCATAGCTTTATATGCTGGAAAGTTGCACAAGTCATGGAGATGATTTGTGCAAAATGATTATGTGTGAATGCTGGATGAAAGACAGCTCATAAACACAACTTTGTTGCTGCTTCTATTGATGAATATTTCTCTGAAGTGCTTCTGTACCACACAGAGATCATATACTGGTGATCGAACTTATACATGGTTCAACATGGATAAAATGAGCCTCGTCTCCCCAGCAAAACTGGACTGGTTTAAAATTTCATTTGGTTTTACCCAGCTGCTGTAGAAATCTCTGGGATATATTTCTATCCCATTTAAATTAGTTGCAATGCACTTCAGTGAACAAAGCTTTACAAAATCCCTTTACCTTACAGAGGTTCAAAATCAATAAATGCTACATGGTAAATTCTAAGATCTTCACAAAAAAAAATTGTGCATGAGGATTATTCTGGCACAAGCACAGAAATACCTTAACTACTTTCCCAGAGGAATTTTCATCATATCCTTTTATTATTTTTAAGAAGATTTTTGCTTGCTTTCTTCATGCTTTCATTCTGTTGTTTCCATTATATTACATCTGTTTTTCTGTTCAGGATTTTGGCACTACTATCAGGTACAGGTTACTTGAAGGGATGAAGGAATCTATACCAGCTTCTAAATCCGGCCACTTCCATGTCATACCCCTTCAGACATGCAGCTTCCTCATTCAGATGGGCTGCATTTGTTCCTGAAAAGAACAGAAAAAGAAATTAATATGGTTCTCTTATGTTGCTTTATTTCCATTAAAAGTTTAATTTACAGTGAAGGAAAAAAGAAGTTTTTACTTGCAGTTGTTAATGTGGATACTGATTGTGATTTAATCTCTGTATTCTGAGATTTTCAAAGGTTAACTGGCAACTTTCTGTGTGTCATACAGTTGGACTAGATGATTTTTGTTGGTCCCTACTAATTGAAATATTCTATTCTATTCTATATGACTGCTGAATGTTAAAATCAACGTTAAGCAAAGCAAATTTTGAAAGAATCAATGAGGAAATCATGAGAGAAGGCAAGCCCAGATTACCAATAGTAAGAAGAGAAGTGTGAGGATAGAGGGAAAATAGAAAGATGGATAGTAATATACTAAAAATACTAAGCGTATGACAATATTGGAAAACATACAGGGAAATCTACATGTATCCAAAAAGAGAAATGTTGATATATGTTGTTACATCTCATCAAAATTGATAAGGAATATTTTTGCCTATGTGTTGCCTTGTGAAAAAGGTTTTTCTTATTTTAGTAGTAATGTATTACTGACACATTTCCTTCAGATACGTGAGATGCCATCTATTCTTAGCTGGAAGGCTCAGTAATTTATTTTCTTTGGCCATACTGGTTTGTAGGCAAGCCATCTTCTGAGCAAAATAGACTATTCATAACCCACTGAAAATTAGCAAAGTTTTTGATATTAAAACCAAAAGTTGTGGAACTGAAGTAGGCGCCAATAAATTGCCTTTCTCTGACTGCAGTGAGAACAGAAGAGCAATATGGCAGAAAGTGTTAATGATAATTATCTGCTAATGATGAAATCCTGTGCAAAACCTGCAAGCCAGTGGGGTTATAGAACCACCAATACACATGAAAGGTCTTTTCTGTATCTCATTAAATGAAAAACTAGAAGTGAACTGAGAAACTCATTCTTGACTATGTGGCAAAACACAATGGTCAGAGTCTTCACTAATAAACCAAATGTCTGACCCATTGTCTGACCCACAGTGACACATTATAGACAATTAAAACAGGATTAATTAACTTCTGTATTTCACGGAAACAGCCATTCTCATTTCTGAAAGTAGCCCAGATTGATCACTGCATTGTGGAACAAATCCAATATAAAATCAAACTCTGAATAATTTATGACAGTGCTTGTAAGCTTATATTAAAAAACTTCTCAAATGCATAAGTCCTCCAAAGGCCACAAAAGAGTAATGAGTTTATATTTGTCTTCTTTCTGCAGTGTAGACAAGTTCTTCAGTGTATAGTGAGAGATTATTCATGACTTGAAATGATAGAAATTACTTTTTAAAATAAAGAACTGCCAAACCCCTTTTTTACAACATTCTTATAAGTTTTTTCCTGATTTTATTATAATCTTTGACTAAGACTAATGGCATTCCAGATGTCTTCTTATTGTTATTGGCATATGTGGCTTGAAAAGGACTGTTTCAATGAAAACTTCACCAATGTGTCCAAAAAACCCCAATATAGGCAGAAGGCCCTATTCCTCCCAATACATCTAGGATATTTAGATCTCATTCTAGAATGATGAGTCTAGCATTAGAATAAGTTTCTATTTTTCTTACTGCCCAAAGACAAAAAGCACAATGAAAATAGGACATAATACTAATTATGCTGGTCAGATTGGCTGTACTGCTCTGGTTCAGAATATATTTCACCACTTATGTTGCCAGAAACATGCATTTGCCATTATACTAATACAATAAAATGCTGTCAAGTTGCCAGCCTGAGCCATGATTCTCTTCATGATTGTCACCATATGATTTGCAGGTGAGGTCCATGGCTTCTTATTTAAGACTTATTAAAATGATTAATATTTTGCAAATAGATTTTTATAGTTTTCTTCACCCTTGGGAAAAAGTCACTTATTATTTTGTTTTCCACTCTCTGTCTGATTCCCCACAGCCCCCACATACCCCAATGTCAGTACAATTCTCCCATATTAAAACATTTGAGAGGCTGATTCATCATTGTGGTGAGGCCACTAATTCCTATGATGAACATCTCTCTGTGCTTTGCTGTGAATTATTGACAGAATTAAGTAAATTTAGGAGTGCTGCCTACTAATGCCCTGCTGTATTCTGAACACCAAAAGCAATAGAACATTAACAGTAACCCAACAATAACAGCGTTGCACTCCCCCAGGGCTGCTTCTGCACATGAGACCCTCAACATTTTACTGCTGGTCTGTCAAAATTTCTCCCAGTTCCTTCTTCCCTTCCTGTACTCAGAAAACAATATATATTTATCCTGCTTGGAGCTCAGAAAGTTGAGGAAACCTGTTGGGTTTTGTTAAGGGTTGTCCTCCTTTGCCTTCCTTTGGTCTGTATTTAATTTGCAGAACACAGAAGGTTGAAATATCAGAATAAGGTAGAAAATGGAAAGAAGGTACTCCATCTTCTGTTAGGTTTGCTCATCAAGAAAACCTCAAATTTGTCACCAGGTTTATTCATTGCTCTGAAAAGTAGATGAAAGCTTCAAATAAAATCCCCTTTGAATGTAATAATATTTCTGGTATTAAAGATTGGGTTTCTGTGATCCTAAGACTAACTTCTTCTAAATTGGATCCCAACTGACTTCTGAAACTCAAAACCTTAAATTTCTCATGTCATTTGCCACCCTATTGATGAGTTTTGGGAGCTTGCTGTACTGTGCACATATATTTAATATCTCTTTTATGGTAATACAGCTTATGAGCCAAAAGGTAATATAAGCTTCTTAAATCCATTATTCAAAACTTATATTTCTGTCACTGCAGTAGATTTGTGGTGAGTAATTTCAGCATTTTGGAAAGTAGCCATCAGCTGAATGACTCAGAGTAAAGGGTTTTACATAAATGCAGATCATGATGGTATAAATTCTTTCATAAAAAGATTGAATCATTGACAGTAAATGTTCTTAATAAAGATGTATTCCAAGGGCCTAATTACCACAGTCTTTTTTTATGCAACCTTTGTGTTGAGAAACAAAGAACTCGCTTAAAAAAACCTAAAATCACATGTACTTTCTAATTTAGTCTCATGTTTTGCATAAGTCTCCTGCATGCTCCATAGTAAATTTATGAAGGAGAATAATGTGTTCCTGGACATGAAAGAGCAGGAGAGGCTTTAGAGAACCATTCAGGCTTTCAGGTGGAGTAAACAATAGATGCTTGTACCTGATTGACAGCCACATCCTGGGCTGCGTCACCAGCACTGTGGGCAGCAGCTGAGGGAGGGGATTCCGCCCCTCTGCTCTGCTCTGCTCTGCTCTGCTCTGCTCTGCTGAGACCCCACCTGGAATATTTCCTCCAGCTCTGCGGCCCCCATCGTAAGAGGGACCTGTGGGTGTGAGTCCAGAGGCCACAAAGATGCTCAGAGGGCTGAAGCAGCTCTGCTGTGAAGACAGGCTGAGGGGGTTGGGGCTGTTCAGCCTGGAGAAGGCTCTGGGGTGATTTTATAGCACCTTCCAGTACCTAAAGGGGCTACTAGAGAGCTGGAGAAGGACTTTTTCAGGAGTATGGGATGATACGACAAGGGGAATGACCTTAAGAAGGCCTTATGAAGAAGACCTTATGAAGGAGGTCAGGTTTAGTTTAGATACAAGGAAGAAATTCTTTACTGTGAGGGTGGTGAGGCACTGGCAGGTTTCCCAGAGAAGCTGTGGATGTCCCATCTCTGGAAGTTTTCAAAGTCAGATTGGATGGGGCTTTGAGCAACCTGGTCTAGTGCAAGGTGTCCCTCCCAATGGCAAGGGGATTGGAAATAGATGGTCTTTAAAGTCCCTTCCAACCCAATCTGTTCTGTGATTCTATGATTCTGTGATCTGTTTGATTTTTTTTTAATTAAAAAATTAGGTAAGAACAATAGGAGAATGTGACAATGAAATAACTTTTGCAACAAAGTAAGTTGGTGAACATATGGTCTTTTGCATGGATATTGAAGGGAATAGAAGTTGTTGAAATAGAATAATAATGGTAAAAATATGAAAAAATAGTAAAAACCAAGAGACAGAAAATATCTGTAACAATATTAAATAACTGATCAGTTCCTAGCAAGGCCAGGTCTTATAATACATCTTCACATTTGAATTATGAGAGTGTAGGTGTATACAAAGTACCTCTTAAATAGTTCTAAACATATTTCCTAGTTTATGTTTGTCTTCAACTATTTCTCTCCAGGGAGTCAATACCAGTAAGCAAGGAAGTAGTAGTAAAGATAGTATAGGAAGACTAGAAAGGTATGTTTTTGATTTAAGAATAGAAGCTGTAACTTTGGAGAGGAAAACCACTTTACAAAATGCATGTGAAAGAAGGAAAGCACTAGAAAGTGCTAAAAAGAAAATTGCTAGACTCGGGGGAGATGCCTGTTAATAAAGGAAAAAGATTATAATCTCCATATTTCCTGAAGGACTGCTGAAAGAGTAAAACCAAACCTTCTATCATCAATGTACAATATCTAAATAAAGAATTTAAATTAAGAAAAATGAAAGAAGCAAGAGCTTTTTGAATGTATTTATCTCTCACACAGTAGAAGCCAAGTGCTATTTCAGCAGAAGTAAAAGCCTGAATGAAAAATGGCCCAGCAAGAATGTGCCAGGGAACAGCAGAGGCAGTCTGCTCCCAGAAGGAAAGGGAGCCGGCAGCTGAGGGTGGGAACGTGGCTGGCACAGGCAGGAGCCTCACGGACAGGAGACTGTCCCACCACCTGAGCAAGGCAAGCAGGGCACATTGATGACCCCACCAGGTTTAGCTGAGAGTCTGGGCCACAGCAAGCCCGTGGTGATGAGGAAGGCATGAGATCAGGCTGAGATAATAAATCTGAAGTTCTAAGTCAGGGTCCAGATCAATGGAGGGCATGCCAAGGCACTGATATGGTGGCAACAGAGCTGCAGTGCAGTTCAGACCAGGGGACACAGTCTCAGCTAGATAGCAGCTCCCAAGAGATGGAGTGGGGCATCCCCAATTCCAGATTTTTTTCCTGTAACAGCTGAAAGCAGTGAACTGGCCTTGAGCTGCTTCTAGGAGGGGAGACAACTCAGAACCCTGAGGACATCACAGGTGGTTTGCATAAGGAATAACTCACATATAAAATATGTGATTTGGATATCTAGAAGAAGATTGAGTGAAGGATAAAAGAAGAATGTAATAAGGCAACAGATTAATTGGAGAGTCAGATAACAGACCTGAGACAAGCAACACCTTTCCCCCAAGAAAGCTGCAGAAGGAAGAGGGGAAAGGAAGAATGTGGGATAACACAGGATGTTATTTAAGGAATGACTGATGGTTTCAAAATGAGAGAATTGAAACCAGAGAAATAAGAAGGGGCTGAGAATGAGAATAGCACAGGAAAAGTGGAAAGTGATATCTGGATTAGGCATGAAAAAACAGCAAAAATGTTGATGTTCAGATCCAGAGAATCTGGTCACTGTTAGGACCACCTGTGCCAGACATGAATATAAATTAAGTGTTTGGCTAACCAATTTAGGTTTAAGCAACAGAGTTTTCCAAACAAGGAACAGGAAGTTAAGCACCTGATAGAAATGGGATTCTTAAGAATGGAAATACACATCAGTAATTGGGGGCTGAGAAGAGCAACACTCTAAACTCTCATCTGGATTTGACACCTGTCTCAAAGTTTTGGTTAAACTTCCTTGTTGAGACTGGAAGACTTCACCTTTTAACTTCAACACTTACACTGTGATGGTGAATGAAAGAGACATCTCTCAAAATATATTTTTTAAAAGGTTTCTTAGGGCAGTTTTATGGAACTCACACTGCCAACCCTTGGCAGAGAGAGCTTGCCACACGGAAGAGACGACTAAGTAATTTTTGAGTGATTACTCCTTTCTCAGAGAATGTCATTATGTCTTCAGGCTAAGAAAGGACAGAGAAAGCTACTTCCCCAGGGAAGAATAAAATTGCTTTATGAAAAAAAAAAAGGTCTTCCATGAAATGCACCCATCGAGAAGTCCACTTTTCCTTACAGTTCCAGGCAAAAAGAATCCAACTGTCACCCAAAGTGCGTCATCCTCTAGGAGCATGAGGTTATGTCTTTGTTGATAAATTAATCCTGGACACACTTTGGGCCTGATCACAGGCATTAGATCATCCAGACTCCTGAACTGCCAGCATGGTTATGTCTGTGGTGCAGTTTGGAGTGTTAAATAAGCACATTTGCAGGTAATGCCCAGGCAGTCTGGGAATACATTATGGGCCAAGGATCCAGGGAGGTAGCATGCAGCTGTTTTATTTTGGAAGAAGAAGAGATAGAGTGAGAGAAGTCAGCCAAATGCATGTGAGCCATGCTGTGTAATAAATACCAGGGTCAGAGAATTGTTGCTGGACCATTTTATTTATTTTTAGGAGCAGCCTGAAAGGACAGGTAGCAGCATCCCAGATTTATCATGACATTTGAAGTTATATATAGAGGAATCATAAGACTTGATAGCAAGATTACACAGGCATCAGCTTTGGTTGTGGTCAGGTAAGCAGCTCCTTGATTTAAAACCCATCCTTTAAACCTTGCTTCATGTTAGTGATTACCTGCTGTCTGTGTTGACTCAGGGCTGCCGAATGGGAAAGCTTACAGGAGCAAGATAAGAAGTTTCAAAAAGTTAAAAGCCCAGTTCCCAGGGACTTCTAATAAGAAGTGAGAATCCCTTAGGTCTCTTTGAAAATCCTATCTGAAAATAAAAAATAGGATGAAGTGATGAAGTGTAGGATTTATTGGTTCTGACAAAAAAAAAAAAAAAAAGGATAGAAGCAACAAGTTTTCAGACAAGCTGCAGACTGGAATAACAGAAGATAAGTGATATGAATTTTCTAACAAGTCTTGTCAGTTTTCTTCTCCTTATTAAGGAGAACAGAACATCTGCAAATGGGGCAGACATGATCTTGAAAATAAATCCTAAATCAATCCAGTGAAGAACAATCTGTACACATGATTTTGGTTTTGGCAAATCATCAAACAGCTATTTAACTGGAAAGCTAAATGGGGTCAGCAATTCAAGCCTGGCTGGAAGATAATAAAATCATAAAAGCATCATAATATGCATTACTTAAATGTGAATAGTCAAGGCACATTTGAATTAAGTGTGGCTGGTTTCAGCTTCAGATTGACACCCATGTTTAGATGTGTCTCCGTAGATGCCTATAATGAATTAGTTAACCAAGCTCCCATTGTAGTCAATATGATCTGTCAAGGCCAGAGGCGTTTTCAGCTGATCAGATGTGGGGAGTTCACTTGGAGGAAGCTGGATAGCTGTGGACTTTTGTGACTGCTTGTCTGCTGGTCACCCATCACAGCTGCTCCATACTTTGTGAGAATATGCCTTTTTTTTTTGGTCAAATTCATCCCGAGAAACTTCTGGAACATTTGCATTTTAAGCAAAGGGCTTAGAATGATCTCCAGCATACCGTGGTCACCCTATTGACTCTTTCTTCTAGTTAAAATATAAATCCCTTCATTACATGATCTGTAGCCAGCTTATTATCTATATCCATGTGCTTTATAGAAATAGAACTTGGAACCAGAATATCCCATGGAACTCCTATATCTATTTTTGGCTTATATTTTCTTTGGTTTAACCTTGGTCCTATTTTTAACTGTGGAACATCAGTACTTACCAGTGAACCTGATAAGAGCAGTTCTAGGCCACACTCAGGGTCCACACAGCCCCTACATTCTCTTTTGCTTTTAACATTTACCTGTAGCATTGGTGGCCTATAGCATTTACCTAAAAGTGTACAAAAGAATAGGCCAATCAGATACTCACAATTCTCTGGTTTGTTTTTCCAGCCTTCAGAAATTTTCATCTCAGAAAGTGCTAGATCAAAAATTATATCACATTCTTGCTTACTCATTTCTAGAATTTTCTGAGTCCTCTTTAAAAAACTGTTCTTGTGTGTTGACAGGATGGTGAATTTAGTTCTTTGTGTTTATGTTTTCCATGCTACTTAGGAATTTTTAATCCTTCTATTTTACACACTCCCTCCTCCAGCTGGACAACAAGCTGTATTCTTTCACTGTTTTTACTGGATTTACTTATTTGACCATAACATACTTTTTTGGAACCTAGCAGCCTAAGTCTAAGATTTTGTTGTCTAATAATAATTCTAAAAGGAGAGGTGAATTTCTGTTCATCTAACCTCTATGTAGGCAAATACCATTTATATCCTAAATTTTGTAATTCTAATCTTAGTTTGCACTGATGTCAAATACACTTCATAAGAAATTTGTTAATAAAAACAATTTTTCACAATAAAGGTAATTCTACCTTTTGGACTTTGGTAATATTGAGAAATATTTTTTAATGCTGCTTTTTCTGAGGGGAAAAAATTAAAGGTAACAAAGGTTTTCTAAATCAATAGGAAACAGATGTGATTCCCATGAAAACTCCCACACTGAAGCTTCTTTATTACCTTGTTTATAATGTTTAAGTAAATCAGCTCTAAAATAAATAGTGCTGTGGGGCAGAGGACATTGATTAACTGCTTGAGTTTGGAGGGCAGTTTTACCCAAATCCAATTTCATAGGCATCAAGACAAGTGGAAAATTTAAACTCATTTCAACACTAAGAAGACTTTTTAAGACCATTTATACAAATTGAGCATGTTAGTCAATGGTTTTTGTTTTGTTTTTTAATTACTGCATTATAGTAATAACAAAAGATCCGTTTTTCATGATAGGTACTAATGGTAACTAAAGAGTGATGAATGGGACATACTAAGAAAAATTAAATTATAAATTAATGAGATAATGCTCTGTCCTGAACCAATGTGGTTCTAAATCTCCAAATTTGCTGTCAACTGTAAACAGTAGGAAAGAGTAGGTGTGTGCTATTTGAGTAGAATTAGCTATTTGAGTAGAATTAGCTATTAGAGTAGCTGTAGGTTGGAAAAGCCTGAGACAGACAAAATGGTTCAGGTGAAAAAGGCTTATAAAATCTGTGAGGCTTTTGAATGGGAGTAGAAATATAGCTCTGGCAAAAGTTGAAACATAAAAAAACTAGGGGTCTAAGTGTAAAGCAATGTTGTCATCTTGAAGGGAAATTTTCCTTTCAAGATGATAAATTTTTTGTTTTGTCATGCTTATGATTAGATTTATTCATATGAATAATAAATTTTCAGAAATATCAAAGAAAAATTCGATTATAATTTTATTTTTCTACTTTAAAATGTACAAAAATCTAGAAAAGTTTTAGAGAAAAAATGTAAATTCTTTTTTTTTTTTTTTGATTGCTTTTCCAGGATATTTTACTTCTCTTTTCATGACAGTTTGCTAGGTTTAATTAATGTGGGTTTTTTTTGTTTTTCTTTTCCCCAAGTAGCTCATTTTTGTGTATAGCCTGGAGCAGAGCTGCCAGCTTTGAAAACAGAGGTTTTAACTAAGATGATATATACTAGTTGCTTCTGAAGTGAGGTGATCTGGGATTTCTCAGCTCTCATTTGGAGCTCTGGATGCTACCAGACACTCTGAGTCCTCCTTACCTGTTCCATCCCAAAGGATTCAGTTTCCTGGTTTGCACTGTTCTCTTTCATCATCACAGGGCCTGAGTGACTACTTTGATTTGCATTCTGCATAAAGTATGTCAGGATAGAATTTGGCCAATTATATTTTTTTCCGCCGAGCTACAATTGTAACTCTGCATGAGAACTTAAGAATAAACTGCTCTAATTACAAAGTATTATAAATTTTGTACTTAGAAACTTTTTTCAAAGTGGAGATTCATCACAGTGACAAGTAAGAGCAGCTGAGATGTAGTAGTGTGGAATAACTGATTACTTCTTGCAGAAAGAGCAGTGATTTACTGGTGAGAAAATTTCCTTCTCTGTTCCTCTGACAATCACCAATAAATTACTGTGTATTTTCCCTAACTTTAAATATTTACAAGCATCCCAGGAAAAAAAATGTATTCTTCATTCTCTGAACATACTTTCTGTGTCTTGTATCATCACTTACTAAAGGTATTATGACACAGTGCTATTTAGTATCTTTCAGAATCACAGTTTTAAGCCATCTCTGTCTTCTGTTTGGGTATATTTCAAACCAGGTGACACATTTCTCTTTCCTTTAGATCTGTCCAGTGGATGTGCGATATTTAGTTGTTGAATTTAATGGAAATACAGGGATGAGTTAAATCACTGACCTCCTGCAAGAAGCAGCTATCACTCATCCTGCAGTTTGGGACTGTCACATTTAGTTACTGAACAGCTTTTAAAGCAAACTGCTCCAGACTCTTACTGAGGTGAATCAGAGGGGACAAAAAGTAATTTCTTGTCTGCACCCTGGAATTTTTGAGGTTTATAAATGTGCTAGTACTGCCACTCTCACTTGTTTACTTAGGTTTCTAGAATTGTAAGAGTGTTTTATTCTGACAGAAATTGTGGGACAATTTTAAAATTTGATTTAGCATTTTAGTAAAAACTGAGGCTTAAGCTGTAATTAATTCTGTCATTCCATTTCATTCAATGCTTGTCCTTCTAATCTTGAATTCTTTTTGTGTTGCTGCAGTTACTCAATGTCCAGTTACTTTTTCCATTCCTCATACAACTTTTAGTTTTCACATTTTAGAATGCCATTCAGATACATTCTTTACATTATAACCTATATTTTCATGAAGTAATTTTTAATAATACATTTCAAACAGAAATGGGATAGACATGCCCTGATATGTTAGTAATTTAGAAATTTCATTCTAATAAATATGGAAGTGAAATGAGGTCACATCTTAAAATATTTAAATAGGATTGCAAATAAAACAGACTCAATATTGCAAAAATTGGAAATATTATGAAATGCTTTCCAACAATGCTTGTTGGAAACTGCAATTGTGTTATGTTATGTCATATTTCATTGCTGGCAATTAAATCTGATGGGTTGGCAGTACTAGTTATTATCCTAGAGTCGTGGAATGGTTTGCATTGGAGGGGACATTAAGGATCGTGTAGTTCCAAGCTCCCTGCCATGGGGAGGAACATCTTTAACTTGTCCAGCTTGCTCAAAGCCTCATCCAGCCTGACCTCGAACACTTCCAGGGGTGGGGCAGCCGCAGCTCCTTTGGGCAACCTGATCCTGTATCTCATCATCCTCACAGCACAGAATTTCTTTGTAATACCTAATCTAAACCTGCCCTTTCAGTTTGAAACCATTCCCCCTTTTCTTGCCACTACATGTCCTTGTAAGAAGTCTCTCTCCATCTTCTTGTTTGTCCCAGAGCCTCCTTGGGTAGCTGTGTTTTTTGCCTGTGTAGTGTAACTTAAAAGATTTTTATCTCTTAAAAAGTTTTCAATTGTGAAACTTTCGACAAGTTACTGCTTGAGCTTCAGAGCTTGCAAAGAGTGTTAGGCAAACTTTTAGAAGGAACTGGAAGCCAGATTTGTCCTCAGTTATTTGAAACAGCAAAATTCACACAACTTTACAGAGTATATGTATGTTTGCTTTAACATGAAAGCCTATATTCTTTATATGCAGTAGCAAACTTGCGAAAACTACAGAGAGTAATGAAAATGCAAAGCAGCAGGAAGGCACAGGGCTTTCAGGAGAGATGGTAATTTTCCAGGAATGCAGCTGGGCTTCAGTTTTAGTTTGGCCACAACCTGCAGGCAAGTACTTTGAATAGTACATCTGAGTACTAAGGTTTTATAGGAAATGGATAACAGAAAAAAATAGAACTCTTCAGTTCTGGCAACACATAAGTATTAACAGTGTAGTTTCATGCATATTTTAGGGTAGCACAAAGTTCCCCTGATGCCAAAAAACTGCCTGATGGATTTGCCTTCTGAGCTGGAAATCACTTCTGCTCCTCTGCTGTCCTCGTGCTGCCGTGTCCTCTGCAGGCTGGGAGAACTAAACCCAGCTAAAACTAGCCAGAGGTGAAAGAGGCAGGAATGAACAGTCAGGGCTGTGATCATGCCACTCTACGCCAGTATAAAATGCTCATGAAGTTATCTTCAGGTGTTTTTTTAGTTCTCCCTATCTCTGCAGATAATTATGTCCTCTTTCTTCCTCAGACAGAGCTCATATAAGCTCCTCAAGGCTACTCATCATCAAGGAGATACTATGTTCTTGTGTTATAGAAAGATTTGATCCAGGACAGGTATTTTTTCTTAGAAAATGAAAGTAGCTGGAACTGGTAAAGGGGCACAAATGACTCAATTAACTTGTCAGGTGTCAGGAGTTCAGGAGATCATCAGATCTAGTCACAATTTTCATTGTCTCTGAACATTTTCTGCCAACAATGTGTTTTTAAAATCTTTAATTACATATTGTTATTGTCTCAAACTGTTAGGATTGTTTTATTTTGCCCTCTGTCCTTTATCTCTTGTTACTGCTTTATCCTGGTTAGGTTGTTCCAGTTTTTCCCACCTAGGTTATTTTCAGTTATTTGGACAATGCTCTCAGGCACACAGTGTAATTTGTGGGGCCATCCTGTGCAGGGCCAGGAACTGAACTTCTGTGATCTTTGTGGGTCCCTTCCAACTCAGAGTGCTTGAAGGCAGAATGAAAGGAACAATCCAACACACATTACATCTGCATTACTGCCCACAGCTCTTTAAGAACACAGTCCTTGACTGCTGAGCAGAGATGCAGGCAAAGTGGCCTGAGAAAGAAAACAATTGTTGAAGTGGCCTCCAAGCGAGAAACACGGAGTTAATGAACTTGGGTATCTCCTAAAAACATTTTTGTGCTGCAAGTGGAGCCATATACTCCTGATGAATCATGCTGCATCTGTAGTATATCCACGTCCCAATGTGTCACATCAATAGGGGATTCAAAGGGAATGACAAGTAAAAGCAAGGAGTAACAGTGTGATGGAATGTAAGCAACATTAGTGTCTCTTTTTTTTTTTTCCATCATGCTACTTAAGCGGTCTGTGCTTTGATGTATAATACAAAAGGGCAGTAGTGGAGGGAAATGTGAAGGATGGGTGGGTGTTAGTGATGTGCAAAATACCAAGCTTGCCTTTAAATGGCTTGGCAAGGACCTAGCTGTGAAAAGAAGGCACTGCTGACAACTTGGAATCCCCCTAAGTGTGATGTCCCTTCTCCTTGAGAAGTCTTAGAATTGAAATAGTGACAGGCTTTTAGTTATGTACATCTGCCTTCTCATTACTGAAATTTAGGAAAATTTATATTAATTGATATAAAGAAAAGCTGAAGATATGCTTTCAGCTGGAAAATTATGTTTCTATTTATAAATAATGAGGGTCTTTTATCGACATTTAAAATAAAATAGATTAGCAAATAAGGAATATTTATTGTGATTTTGTTTTAGTCTCGTTGCAACATTTACTTGATTAAAGTCTATGCTGATGTTCTCTTGCATTAGCTGGCACATGGCTTTCATTTTGCTTCTGTTAAGTTCCTGTAGCTTATACCTTCAGGTAGAAACTCTCTTTAAGAAATGCATAAAATCATGCACTATTTGGTATTTTTAAAATAGAAGTACAGAATTGCTCTGGTCCCCCAATTTGTGGAATAATTAACCTGATGTAGTTAGAAATCTAATTAAACTTTTAGACAGGTCTTTTGTTCAGAAAGTGTTCTTTGCACTTTTATCTCCAGTATGGAAGAATACAATGAACCACCCTAGTCTAACTGCACACCAGCTTTGCTATAACAATCCTTGAAGATGGAAAGGCTAAAATTTGTTAAAGCAGAATGAGGGGAAAGAAGGGATTCTTAAAAATTAATTTCCAGCTCAAGGTCAGCTTGAAGCAGTGCCAGGCTCTCAATCTTCTACTCCTCTTACCAAAGGCTATCGTGCTACAGGTTAAGTGGTAAGGGTCTCTTCAGCTGCTGATGCACAGGATCTGCAGCAGTTGCAGATCATTTGATTTCTTTTCCTTAAAAAAAACAAAAGAGTAACGAAAACACATCCCCCAAATATGAAAATATTGCTGCTTAGGGATTTTTTCTGCATGTGCATACATAAACAAGATAACCTGAATTATTATAAGTGTGAATTTAAAGAGGATTTGTTGTGCCACATTTGTTAAACACCCACACTCTGTGTGGGCACTCAGAAGTAAAGTGATGTTCTTTGAGTTCAGCTTAACTTGTGACTTAGCCTTTTCTTCACAGTAAGGTTGAGGCTGGCAGGGAGCTCTTGAGGTCCTCCTGTCCAACCCAGAGGCTCAGGCAGGGTCTCCTCCAGCCCAGGATTGTGTCCAGTTGGCTTTTGAGTATCTCTGACAGAGGAGATGCCCCAATCTCTATGGGCCACCTCATGCTGCAACTTTCCTGATGTTCAGAGGGAACCTCCTGTGTTTCAGTTTGTCCCCTTTGCCTCTGGTCCCATCACTGGGAACCACTGAGCAGAGCCTGGCTGCATCTTTGCACTCTCCCTTCAGATGTTTATGCATAAGATCTCCCCCAAGCCCTATCCAGGCTATCAGTCTCAGCTGTCTCAGTTTTCCTCACAGGAGAGATTTTCCAGTTCCTTAATCATCCTTGTGACCATTCCTTGGGCTCTCTCCCATATGTGCATGTGCAGGAGTCTGGCTGTGGTCTCACCAGTGCTGAGTAGAGGGGAAGAATCACCCCTGGAATCACTGGCAACACTCCTCAAATGTAGCTCAGGACAACATTAGCCTCCTTTGTGATATGGACCAGGTCTCTTCTGGCAGCATTTGGCTTAAGGATGGAAAAACACTTATTTTTAAATTGCTGCCTTTGACACATACACCGGGATACTTTTTAATTATGTGCTTTAAGACCATTTACTCACAGATTTCTCTCTCAGCATCTCTTCAGTAAGACTTTAAGATTACATGGTCACATCTACCACTCTTCTAGAAATTTGGCTTAATGAGTACCTGGAGATTAAATTTACAGAAATGCTGATGTATAATTAATATATATATATATATATATATATATATATATATATATATAGTCTCTGAGACATGCTAGGAAGGGACTCACTGTTAGGTACTGTGTCCTTCTCTGTATTGGAATTTCTACACTACTGGAAATTATGATATGTTTTTCACAATACTTCCTTCATCATTTCTGGATTTTGGGATTAGCCATCTGGTCTTTGGTCCAGTGCTGACTTCTGCCAGGCTGTGAGAACAGTAGGAGAACTGAAGCTACTGCAGTTACCTGCACTGCTGATAGTTCTGTGCAGTTTACCTCTCTAGCTGTCCCAGGCTGGTGCTCAGTAGTACAGTAGCCATGGACACAGAAAGCCTTTCAGGTGACGTGTTGACCTTCCTTCTTATGGATAAAAACTGTTATAATCAAATGCAGATATTACTGCCCAGCTTGGGATTTTGGAACAGTACACCTACATGCTAACAAAGTGCACAAGCTGGGGTAATTTATCAGAATTCCAGTACACAGTCTAGCATCAAAGAATCCATAAGGATATTCCTAACAAATTATGATGGTCTTAAATGACACATGGTGAACATGTCCCTACATCCTTTTTTCTAGAGGAAAAGATGTGTGCAGCCAGATGCATTGCAACCTGGCAATTTTAAGAACTTGCTAGGGTGACAGGTGAAGTTTTACTTAGGGTGTAAATATTTTAAATAGCCTTGGATTCATTAAGCATTTCTTTCTCTGGCAGAGCAGAGAACTTATGTCTTTATTTATTTATATAGTAATTTTTCCTCTTGACATGAAAAAGTAGTTGAATCTATGGTACCTAACTTCTTGCATATTAGAAAACTATATGGCTTAATTAAATCAAGATGAGCTTTAAACATGTTGTTTACAAAGAAGTTTACACTGCAGTTTTTTCTTTCAAAAGTCTCACATCAGGATGACTGGAAAATGTAAAATTCAATTTAAGACAGAAGCCAATGGTAGAACTCCTCCTGACTTGTGCTCATACTGTGTGTATTATTTATCATCCTTGGTGTTCTGTTTCTGCTATTCTTAGCATGTGGCTTTGTTTCATTCAAGCAGTATATTGACTGTGAGGACTAGTTAGGAGAAAACTGTATAAGGCAATGAAAATCTCTTAATTTTTGTTTTAGTTCATGAGGAAGATTATAAGGTGCAAGAAATACCAATACAAATTTGCTTGCATTTTGATTATGTATTAATGAAGAAAAGAATTACTACAAATAAGAGTTCAGGTAAAAATCTTCTGTTTTTCTGTTGTGTATTTATCTCAGTTTGCACAGATGATGTGTGCCATCAAATGCATCCAGTGTGAAGGAAAGTCTGGAGGTCATACAGCTGCAAGATGGAGACAAGATCGTCAATGAAGTTTTTTACCTGATAATAAAAGAGTTTTGAGTATTTTTTTCATACACCAAGATGTAAAAGCAAAGTAACTTTTTAAGCATTTCTTAAAAATCATAAAAATCTGATGAAATACGTAGGCTTCTTGCAGATTGTCAGTTGGATTCTTGGTTGCAAATTCCTGGGTGCTTATCCTTTCTCCCAAAGCACTGAATAATACTCCTGTTTTAATTTAGTACTCCTCCAGACTACTCTTTTTGGATTGGCTAATTCTGTATAAATCTCTCAGCTTTGGCCTCTGGTCACTTGTGCACAGTTATTACAGGAAAGGTAAACCTGAAGGGTTTGAGTCCTGCTCGTTCTGTAAGGCAGGGTTCTCTCACAGTCTGTTTTGTGTCTTGTATTATGGCTGTCACCTTCAGTTTGCTCACGCTGTGCTTTCTGTTCCATTTCTTGTTTGGAGAGTGTCAGGAGCTTGGGCTTGTTACCCTGGTGGGGATCCATGCTACTGATTAATAGCACAAGTGGCTAAAAATAGGTGGAGTTCCAGCAGGAGACATTTGCTGATAATAAAATGTTATGCCTTTTATCCAATGTTCTCAAATGTGATTCTAATCAGGTGACAGAATGACCACTACTGCTCACAAAATGAAGGAACTGATGTATAATTTTTTTGAGTCATCCTCTGCAGAATGGAAACTTCTTTTGAGTGAAACAAAAGGCACAAGCATGTTAATCAGTTTAAATGTTATCTAGAGTTATTTTTTTTGTCATGGGTGAGAGGCTTCTGCTGAGGGAGGCTGTCGAGAGTGTTCTGAAGAGCATGTGACAAATAACTTTTATCCCTTCTCAAAGTGGGAGTCTTGCTTCCTTGTTTGACTGAATATAATAAGTTTTGCTTGAAGTTGAAACTTTGAAATCTATATAGCAAACATAGGTGCAATGAAGATGGCAGTCATTATTTTATTGTTTATCTGGAAATAAACATTCAGTTACTTTTTTTTTAAAAATCCATATGTAAGTTGTAATTATTCTTGCAATGAAATTAATTTTGGTTGTTATTCATTGTCACATGGAAAGCAACTTCAGGCAGCTCTCATACCCCTTGATATTTTTCATCAGTACTGCTGCAGCTGGGTGCTCTGTGTCCTTTTGTAGGATAAATTGTCTTTCCACAAAGTGATAGACCTGTAGTGCACAATTATAAACACTAGGAGTTATGCTTTATAAACACGAGAAATTATACTATACCGGCAGTATTAATCCTCAGGTGTATTAAAAAGATTCTACTCACCTAAAACCTGTGAAGCAATGCAGAAAAAAAGTGAGCACTTTTATGGGAGAGTTGATCACACAGGTTATGTGGGGAGTATAAAAGGTGTGTTCTTGATCTCTTATATCACATGCTAATACATTTGCAGAAGTTTCATCTCTAGAGCTTAAACTAAAAGTTTTGTTATTTCAAGAAGATTCATCTGGTTGGAAAAACCATGGCAAGTTCTTTCAAATACTTAAATTAGAAGTATGTTGTGTTTGCCCACTGGAAAGGAAAAGCCAGAAATTTTGAAATCATTCAAAGAAAAGTAAAACTTTGTGATTTTTTTTTTTTAACATACTCAGCTTGAAAATATTGCTTGTGCATTAAGTAAGAAAATAACATTAGCATGAAAAATGATGCTGTTTGAACATAACCTATACATGTTTGAATTACTTTCCTATTTGAGCACAAAATACCCTACCCCACCTAAATCTCCTTGACATTTAGTTCCCAGAAGTCTGCCTTTGAATTAACTGAAAGTAAAAATTGCTGTTCAAAGTTAGAAAGTTAAATACACTGAAACCTGATTTCCAACCTAGCCAAAATTCTAGTATTTGGCTCTTTTATGCCTTAGAACTTACTTGTGAGTGAAGAATAAGAAAATAATATTTTCACTTTACTGATGAAGTAATTGGACTGTAGTGAAGATTGCCATGCTTTCTGGTCTGTAAAATAGTTCATCTTCTGCTCATGGCTTAAAAAAACTGTCTGACTATTTTATGGTGGAAAGGGATTTTACTGAGAAAGTAAAAGAAAAACAAGGAAGCATTTTGATCCAATAGGGTTTTATCAGATGGGAACCAGAAGGCCAAATGCATTAAAATAGAAGAAAAAAGTAGTCAGTACTCTTGTTTAAAAAAAAACAACCTAAAACAACAACAAACAGACAAAAAAACACAAAGAAAAAACAACCCAAAACTTTTCCAAGTGTCAGGCTAGACACTTTTCTGTTCTGCTGGAGTATTTTATGCCATCTGTCTAGACTGTAAGATCTTTAAGGCAGAATGAGATACACAAGTGGCACATAGACCACTGCTAGGACTGTTAATTGCTTAGTTTTCACAACATCTGGCGCACATTATATAACACATTTTCTTCTGCCTGTTAAAAGCAGGTAATATTTATTTACCTGCCTGTCACTAGGGCTTTGAAGAGTCTCATGGAAACCAAAGGAATAAATGAGCCCTGGAGGGGAATTGATACTTTTCAGACACCACAGTCCAGAAACAGCCTCTAACTCTAGGTTTTTAAACAGTGTCTTGCCTCTCACTGGAACAGTTTTCTAATGCTCTCTCCCTGAACATCTGTTGATGGCCACTTTCATAGCCAGAATCCAGGTCCAGGCAGAACTCCCCTGTTGCAAATGGCCAGCCTGATGTTCTTAAAATTTGCACGCTACTGTGGGACCCGTTAAGTTCCACGCTGGTGGTTTTATTGTGCCATCAGTGCCACCTCAGTTGACTGAATGGCAACAGTCATAAAAGGGGAAGAAAAACATTTTATCTTCTGTTGCCTGTGTTTCCTTCTGCTGAGCTGAGGAGATATAAAAGAGCCCTTGGAGTATCAGAATTGAAAAGGTCTCAGCTGGAAATGGTTGACAGCACTGCCTCCAACAGAACAGGAGAACAGGAAATAAAATGGGACCAAAAAGTCCACTGTGCAGGAATAGCATATACAGAGTTAAGCTTGAACTGGGTCACATAACAGGATTTTTTTTTTTTTCCCTTTCTCATTATTTTTTCTGGCTTTGAACGATTTCTTTAAAAATGAGACCTCTTCAGTTAGTCATCATAAATTAGTCATCCTCCAGTGTTTGAGGTATTGGCCCCAAGTGAACTAACCTGCTGTAGTAAAGTACAATTCAGCTCCTGTGTAGCCTTTCTTTGTGAACAGGGCAAATGAGCTTGGATGTGGTCTCTGTTTCTTTGTGCTTGGGTTCCAGCTGCTGTGACTGGTTACGGAGGGCTCCTGCGTGGCTGTTCTCTATTAGGACCTCGCTGCAGAAAGGAGCCTGCTGGTGCTGTGCTTACATCTCTCTGACTGCAGGAAACATCCAGATCCTATCTAGCCATATTTATCTGCATGAAGCTGCAGAAGCTAAAAGTCATCCCACGGTGTTTTAGCATATGTTGAAAAATGAAATACTGTCAAACTCCTACAGTACTTGAAATAGACTTGAAATAGCCTTACAGTTTTGCTCCTTTACACTTTTTCTGTAGGGATCATTCAGGGATTCAGATGCAGTGGGGCACAGAAATAGAGAATGAATCTCTCACTTGTCGAAATGAAAATTAACCTTCTGAACTCAGATGGCTTTAGATAACTAGCATCCCCAGTTTCATGCCAGCTTTCTGTGTTGCACAGAAAGTGCAGAATGAATAATTCAATAAGTGATATCCAAGTTTATAATTTTAAAAGAGAAATATCTGTAAATTTTCTATTAATGAGATCTTTGCCATTTTTTAAGCCTGACTGCTACCAGCATAGATGATGGTCTAAAAATACATTGTTGTTCATACCTGTTCAGTGTGGCCAGCAAGGAAATTTCATGTTCTGATCAGCAGTATAAATCTGCAAAATAACATTCTTGGTGCCAGTTGCAACAAGCAGAAGTTTGACATTAATTTTAAGGTGACTGAATTCCATTGCTCTATGTATGGTTAAAACAGCTTTATAGATGGGAGAAATATTGAACATCAGTGCCTTGTCATACACAATTATGAAGCCATCCATCCTGATTTGAGCATGGTGGGTGCTATCCTGCTTGAATTTCACAGTTTAATTACTTTTCTTTCTGTGTGTGTTTATGTGTTTGTGTGTGTGCTTGATGACAACCTTCTCCACAGATTGGTTTATTACCCCATGATTTTACAATGACTAAGTGGTGATTCAAGAAAGACTGAAATGTTAATTTCCTTTGTTCTCCTGTTCTTTAAGAGGCCATCATAGGTAGGGTAAACATCATTAAAATAATTTTGGTTCTAATATTGACTGCACAAGTATAGAATGATATTTTACCTTCTCATTGAGTTGATAGGAGAAAAACCCCCTAGCTAATGTTTATAAATCATCACTTTTCTTCCACAGATGATCATTTTTATGTGGCAGATGATTTTTTCTGGAATCAAGAATCTTACTGCTTTCTGATGTTATTTTTTATTTTTCCATACTGCCTTTAAATACTGTTTAGGTATAGATATCACACATAACAAAAATGTATAATCCCAAATGCCTAAGCTAGAGGTAAACTTGAGAAATGTTCTGGATTTTTTCATGTGTGCAATGATTATTTGAAATGCCTTGTCTGTATCCAGGATGATTTTTAGGCTGCAGCTGTCCTGCTGAATATTCATTATGAAATGCTTGCATTTAAAAATAAACCCATTAGTTTTGTTTTTATCACACAAACTTGTCTTTCAGTATGTTCCAGTGACCTGGCATGGTGACTGCATCTCTGAGCCTTAGGTCTCCATGGAAAATCTTCATATTTTAGATTTATTTTTTTGCAAAAATATCCAACAAAGCGCAGATAATGTAAAGTATTTTTAGGAATGGATCCTAAAAATATAATGCAAAGTTATTTAGCTGTTTTCTACCTTCTCCTTTAAAAGCCCGTGTGGGGCTACTCTCTCTTGTCCTAGGCCCCCATCTCTACCAGCATACTTCCAGGATAAACTGTGTACTTTCCAGCCTGGAGTTATTTCTGATTCACAGAGTTGCTCATTTAATAACAGAAGGCATTCTTTGTGACTAGGACAAAATATAGGCAAGGGGAAGCGTATTTTTCCTTTTTGAAGTAGAAAGAAAGGTTAATTCACTTTTATATTCCTAATTTAGTTGAGGAACAGCATCTCTTCTATAATGCAGCAGAAGCATTTTCCCAGACTGCTTTAATTCCTGTTTCTGTCCTGAACATTTAGGATCCAAACTTCTTATTTCAAAAAGCAGCAAAGGCCTGTCAGTGCCTATACCAGGAACAAGATACTCCCTTGGTGACTGCTCCATTCTGTATTGTGGAAAAATAACCACCTGCAACAGTGGGAAACGAGGCACAGAGGGGCAGGCAAGCCAAGGTTACAATGCTGACAGAACTAGTACCAGGCAGAGACACTCAGCAAACCTTGAAACCTCACGAAATAGTTCAATAAAATGTACAGGGCCTCCTTTTTTTAATTATTTCTTCCTCTTGAGTCCTAATATAGTCTGAATCTGTATTTTTCAAAGATGTTCAAATGATTGAATCTTGAAAAAATTACCAGTTTTGAAGAGGTAGACTTTTGGTTTTCTGACATTTTAAGGAACACAGTAGAGAGGTCTCATTTCAGGTAACTATAGTACTTAGACAGTTGATATTTATTTTTAAGATCACTAAGAGAAACCTGCAAAATCTGTTGAAAAAAATAATAATTTTATGGCATGGGTCACTTAAATTATTTTAGAAAAGAAGTCTGGGTTCAGTTGCCTGACAAAGAGCACCTTGAGTGGTTTCAGATGCTATGGGTAATCTGCCTGATGTCCCTGACACTCCAGGAAGGACTAAATCTATCTCTCAGGGCTGTGTGGGTACCTTAGTCTGTGGTATCTCAGATGGCAGTAGAAGACAATGTTTTGGCAACAAATTTCAACCCCATTTTATTACAATACTAACAATTACAGTAATAATGAATATGTTTTTAATACTTGTATCATATAGACATGTTTAATATATTTGTATCCATGCAGGTATAATAGATATATATATATATACTTGTAGTTTGCAAAGACAAACACTGATAGTGAGTTTTGCAGAGTGCTTGGCACTGACTGAAGGTGGGAGAACTGAGGTGCAGCAGTTAGTGAGATTAGCAATCCTCTTTGATCTGTAATTGCAGCTGTGTGGTTCGTGCTTTTGTGTGCCTTGCCTCCTGCTGGGGCAGGCACTGCACACTCAGGAGCTTTGCAAGTGAAAACATAATGTACTTTATTATTCTCACAGAAAGGGAAAGGAGAAACCAAGCAAAAAATAACAAGAAACAAAAGCACAGTACTTTTAGCTTCCCTTCATCATAAAGGAAAAAAGAACACAGGAGGAAAATAGCTTCCATATTTTTAGGCATTTGTGAGTCACCCTAAATCTCTTAGGGTATTTTAGTAGAAATTATATTAAAAAAGCTTCTATGAAGTAATGAACTCGTAAGTTTTTCTGTGTGACATATTTCAGTAGCTTTTTTAATGTTTCTTTTTAACTTCTTCAGGGTAAAGAATCAGTTATCCATCTGGGAATGCAAATGTTGTGAAGTGAGTTATGTGGATTGTAAGAGGAAAAAAGACTGGGTAATCTTTTCTAAGGTTGGCTGTAGCATTCTGTAGTTCTATCTTAGACTATCAGTAGTAAATAAATATAATAAATAAATAATATAATATAATAATAAAGGTGTTCACACATCTGGGAAAGTAGGGGCTGGTGTCCATGTATCCGTGGCCTAAGGTTACTGTCCTGCCCATAAGGACATTATTGGTAATTGTAGGGTCTGGGCTTAGGCAGGTGTGGTGGAGATAGAGAGTGGGTTAGAAAAAGTCATAGTGTTGTCAAAAAATGACAAGGGAATTGCATCATTAGAGAAGGTTTTACCTACAGTGCAGCTAAAGGCTTGGAAGATCTGGAATGATTAAAGGCTCCAGTACCCTGCTGTCATTTGAAAACTTGTGGACACTTTCATATCCATTATGGAATTAAAGCATTACAACTAAAAGCAGCACTAACTGAGCAGTAATTAGCTTTTATATGTGTTCTACCTTTAACCCAGAATTACATAAATTGTGTGTTATTACATCATCAGATGTCAATGGGCACAGCTGCTGAGTGTAAGGAAAGTGAGGATTTTCTGAGAGGTAGGAAGGATGCAGCAATGTCCTCATACTGTCAGCCATGAGCAGCTCTCTCCCTCTTCCTCATATGTTGTTTAAATTGGGGAGTTGAATAGGTGTTTTACTCTGATGTAAGACTCTAGCAGATTTGGGCCACTTGAGGAATGTTTTTTCATTGAACCCACATGTTAACTTAATGTTTTTAGTTATGTAAAATTGCTAAAAATTATTGGCAATGGCAATTACTCAAGAAATGGCACAAAAGGTTTTTTTGATTTTATTGTTCCGCCATCACATGAATAGCTAAAGGCAAGTTGAATTGATAGCCAAAACATCTTAGCTGTAAAAATCCCAAGTGTCTCCTGAACCAAATTTTAGCCAAGAGTCTGCCAGTGAATGTTTTCCAATAGCAGAATAACAATATGCTCATAATCCATCAGCAGCATTTTCCCCCCATTTACCCCCTCTGTAAAAATGTTCCAGGAAGTTATAGAAAAGGAAGAGAACTGTAGATACAGAGATTCTTGTTCTGGTCCAACTGCCTGCAGGAAACTGAAGCCACCTTCTCAAAATAGGACAGTGCTTGATGTGAATCTGATAGTTAAGTTTAATTTTGAACAAAGCTAAATGAAGTAGCTGAGTATTGCTTCCTTGTACAGAGTAGTGTGTAATAACAGATCACATTTTGCTTTTTTGACATACCATTAATGAAACAATTTCAAATCTTTCAGGCATTCTTATCAAAGTCCCATGTTGAAAGAATACTTCAAATGAGGTTGCACAGTAAAAAAAAATAATTAATTTACTCACCTGGGCAAAATTTTAATATTTTTGTGCCTTTACTTCTGCTGCATGATATATAGGTTGTAGAATAAAGAATAAAGGTCACAAAGCTTTGGATTTTTAGGTTGATTTATTTGTTGCTTTTTTGGTGTGTGTTTTTTTACGGCGTTATAATTAAGATTTTTTGTAAATACTGCATTGATGTAGAAAGCATTGCATACACATCGTTCCTTGCTTTCTGCAGGGTATTGGATTCAGAAACAACACAAAATTAGATTTGTGATATATTCATCAAATAGAAAGTCTCCAAGTATAGTTTTATAAATTATGTTTTAATGTTTTGGCTGAAGTTCAAATCCTGAAGGAAAAAAATATTTTTTTTGAATAATACTGGTTCATTAGAATAATTTAAGAATTTTTAAGAGGGCTCCCATATGAGGTGCCAGACTGATTCTAAACCTTGCTGAATATCATGTCTCACAGAATTATGCAAATGCTGGTCAACTGCAGACTGAAAACTCATGTGTGGAACTTCATGAAATATTAACATCAAGCATTTTTTGGAAGAAAAAAATAAAATCCAGTCTTTAATTAATGAATATTTGGAATCAACTTGCAAAACTATCAATGGGATTATTGTAAAACAACTTCTGTTCTCAGGATGCCTCCAAGAAATGAGAGTCCCCTTCTTCTAAATTCTCAGAAATCCCAAGACAGCATCCTGTCTTGTAAAGTAAGATTCTAGCAGGGAAATGCAGGGCTGTTCTTATCTCTGCCACTGGCTTATCTCTTTACCTTGGACTTTTTATCACTTTTAACACATCATGCATTACAGACATTTCTATGGAGGTTATACTCTTTCTTTCTTAGGCCCTCTTATTTCCTCCCATTTCCTCTTGTACATTTTTCTTCTTCAGATGTTGCAGTGAAATGTTCACTATTACCTCTGTTCTCCCTCCAGTATTTTCTTCTGAATTTGTACCTTTTACTGCTTCCAATTTTCTAAGTTTCCTCAACCTCTTTGATTCTCTTTATTTCCATACTGGAAAAACAAAACAAAAAACAAAAATCCCCTCTGAAGTAAATGTTGTTAATTCCTTTATGAATTAATAGGTCTCATTCTTTTTTCATTGTGTATGCTCAAGGCTGATGTCCAGGGAGAGGCTGGATTCAGCAGACAGAACCAGCTCTGGAGTTCAGAGCAGTTTGGTGGAGCAGTGGAGGAAGCCAGGAGGAAGTTCTTGATTACTGAATAGTGATGTGAAAATCCTCATTCCCTTCTCTTTTCCATTATGTGCCTCCTACCTGGGAGCTCTCAGTAGCAAAGAATATCCAGGAGAGAATAGGGAATGAGCACAGAAGAGTCTGTAATTGGGAAATAAAGTTTACAAAGGAAAACCAGCAAAGACAAAAAACTTACACAGAAAAAAATAGGCATTTGGACCCTAATTCCTTGCTCAGATATTTCAACTCCATCAAAATCAACAGGCATTGGAGGCTAAGTTAATGAGAGCTGGTGTCTCTATGGCTACAGTGTAGCAAAGGCTTTTGTCTACTCTTAATGGGGAAAAGCACCTGTATAAACTCCTGACAGCATCCAGCCTTCAGGTTTTTTTTCCTTCTTAAATTAATTTTCTTAAGTGCGGTTTCTCACTGATGTTTAAAGCAGTGTATCAGATGAATTAGAATCTGAGAGGTTTAATCTTCTAATGATCTTTTAATTCTTTTCCAGACTGAGAAAAATAGTCTTATGTGTACTTTTTAGGAAGGAAACAGAAGATGAATTCTGGTGCTACTCAGCATGCACAGTATTTGTCATATTTCAGAATCATCTCTAATTTTCTTGGCTTCCTCCCCGAATTGCTTTAATCATTAGGCTTTTTCTTAACTACATCTCCGATGTGTGTCATTATTGTGGCTGCCTCTCAACAACTAGCCTAGGGAAAAAAACATCTCGCTGGTCTCACAGAGTAGGCAGAGCTGCTTCACAGACACAACAGCAGGATGTATTCTAGGACAGCTGGCTCTACTGCCAGCCTCAGAAACATCAGGGTGAGTCAGGAGTAATTAGAGCTCAATTACTGGTCAAAATCAGAACCATTCACTCTCGTTCTTTCAAACAGATGTAATTTTACAAAAGTAAGGAGAAGCAGATCATTTTACTCTGTGATAAATTTAAACATCTGTCTTAAATGAGTTTTGAATCAATACAGAATAGATTTAATTCTTTATCAGCGTAGCAAAGCATTGTCCTAATTCTGTCCCTTGTCATTGTGATGCCCATATAGGTGCAAACACTACAGCCCATAAGGAATTGAACAAAGCCACAAGGTGCTGCACATGGATTGTTTGTCAAGAGATAATTTGTATTGATAGGGGCAGCTGAGTTCTTGATAGCTTTTAAAAAATATTGAGTAGATAAACACTTTTGAGATTCTTTGATTTATTTTTTTTTTCTGTGGAAAGGGAAAAGTTTTGGGCATCTTAGTAAGAACTGATAAGTTTGATGTGCTACCAATATCCTTGTGTGACCTGTTTCTCATAACTCTGTCCCATCCTGGAGGATGCTGTGGCTTTATTCGCAATTCAGATTTCCAGGGTAAATTGTAGAGATAAATCTTGATGTCACAGTCCATTGAATTTTACCTAATGTTATTATTTTTCCCTCAAGAACTCCAAGAGACTATGACTTTCTTCATTGACTTTCATTATGTTTCTCCAGTACATGAATAATTAATGTGGATTACTCTGGACTGTTTAAACTCTTTATTAAAGAAATTACCAAGTGTATATAATAGTGTCTCTTCCATTAGATGAACACAGGTCATTTCAACACTCTAAATTAACATTATAATGTGAATCAGAAGTGCATGATAAAGGCAGGAAGCTGTTTTACAAACAGAAATTTTTACTGTTTTCTACATCCATCAGACCTCCATATGGATACGGAGAAAGAGTCAGATTTAGCCCAGTGTTTGGGTCCTGCCTTCCTTTTTGGAGCTCTTCTGTAAGTGTAGCTCCCACACCCATGGGTGCTGTTGTCCAGATTAGAATTACTTCTTTGCAATAAATGAACTGAACTAGCCCTTTGCACTTCAGATTTCTCAGTTATATGTTTCTTTTTTCCTTCCAAATTGTTTTTGCCAAGTCCACATGGCAATTTATTCAGCTAAAATTAACTGAAGTAGAGATGAAGCAGAACGGAGAGGGATTTTTTAAAAAGTCTGAGGAGGGAAAACAGAGGGGACCCTACATTACAGGCACTTGGTCATACTGCAGTTCTTGGTAGAGGCATCATTGGCTGAAAGATGCTGTACTGTTTTCTAAGTAAAACAGAACAGAAGAGCCAATAATAGCAATAAAACCTCTGCAAAAAATGGTTTCTGCCTTTGAAGTCTGCTTAAGATATTGCTGTGAGAGGAGTATTACACCTAAATATTGGGTAATTGCTTAGTTTTAGAGGCAATGTAAGTGGATAAGAATTGCTGTAAATTCCAGTTATGTTTTTAAGCACCAAGGAGATACTCATTAAGAATGTCTGCCAAATAATGAAAAGAACATTTTGGTACTTGTTAGAGGGAAATGATAAACATGTTTCTTTTCCTTCCTTTGATTATGGAAATAATGGGAGTTTTCTCAAAACAGGAGGCAAAACTTTAAAGAACCATTTAAAAAAACCCTCTCTGTCACTGAATCCAGCTCTTGAAGACTGAGTGGTTTCAGAGATTAGGACATAAGTTTCTTAACCATGTAAGTGATTTGGATATTTTACCTAGAAGAGTTATCTTCCAAAACACATAACTCCCAGACAGAGTTCCTGTTTCCTCTAGCTAATGGTTCATTATTTCTGTGACCCAGCTTGTCTTAACCCTCACTTTGGAAGACACCTAGAATTATGTTATAATTAGGATTTAGAATTCACTCCTGTACTGCGATTTTGTAAAACAAGTATGCTGGAATAGACTGGCATTTAGTGATGGGCAAAATGAGGTTGACAGATATAATGATGGCAGCAGTTCTTTCACAGAATAAATATCACAGAGGCCTCTGCAGTGCAATGCTTTGCTGGCTCGTGTGCAGTGATATTGAGGAAGGCATTGCTGGTAATGGCATACTTCAGTGCTTCAATATTGTATCTTTTGGCTGTGGATAATACCAGAAGGTTTTGCTGACAACAGATTTTGTGGGCAAGGATATTGAACAGGCCGTGGCAGGTAAAAAAATCAGGCTGCTTGCTGATGTATTTGAACAGTGAAGTAGACTCAAAGGTGTTCAGCCTTCAAAATCTCTGCCAGGCACAAGAGAAAGCTTTGCTTAGTTGCAGTTAGGATTTTAGTGGGTGTTGGGTGATGTCAGTTTGTGCCCAGTAAGGAGTTTGATTTTAGCAACTGGTGACCAGATGGTATTGAATGGCAGTTACTGAAGGCCTGCTCTGACCTCCATGACATTTTGTCTACAGTTTGTGAGTACTCCAGTGAACAATTTGTAATTCTGAAGGAACAAATCCTACATTTTATATTGTAAAGATGCTGGTTTTTTCCCAATGTGGGACACCAAAATGACAAAAATATTTTGTTTGGGGCTGTGTCACTTGAGTAAATCACATTTGACCCCTTCTGCCACAATTACAGGTAAAAGATTTCAGTTGTGAACCTAAGAGGCAATATGTGCAATGTTTTAAAATTATCTTCTATTTATTCTCCAATAATGGATTCATCCCCTATTTTTTAAGTATAAATACAGAGCATGTTAGTGTTCAGTATAACTAAATATTAGTGGAGCTACTTGTTTGGCAGATTATATCTGTGCTCCCCATTTTCCTTTCAGTGAATGATGGTCTTGCTAAAGAAACAGAGTTAGACAATGTAGGAGTGAGAGAATTGTAATTTTTCAGAGGAGATAATGCAAGTTCTTTTAATGTTTACTGTGAAAAAATGACAAAACGGCACATCAAATAGCCTATGAGCCACTTTCTGAGCCCTGGGCAAATGCAAATGCTGTTCTAAAGCTTTCTTCGTGATGGACTTTCAGTGTCTCTTCTCTTCATGACCTGTTATTACTGCTCACATCTTCAATTATTCTTAGTAGTGACCTTTCCTCAGTGCTCCCCAGAAGAAAAGCCCTACATCATTGCAATCATGGCATTAGTAATCAGATAAGCTAATAGTATTCTCACCACAAAGCAATTCTTTTCTTTAGTGGTGAACATGCTCAGACTACTTACATGCAAAAGAAAATATCTATTTTTTTCCTAAATGCAGAAAGGAAAAAGTACAGATTTACATAGTGAAAAATAATAATATACACCACAGCATTCCTGTGCTATGCTATTTCATGCTCCAATCCATACGTGTTGAATGGCGAGTGATATAAAGAAGGTAACTGAAGTGCTGCTATGTAATGTCACTGAGGCTTCAGAGGCAAATCTTGGCTGTAAGGTCAGTACTGAAATTTCCCAAAAATGAATGAAAACTCTATTCTGCGATGAATTATTCTGGCTAGAGTCATATTTCAATATACAAATCAGTGTGTATGAAAAATGATTGAAAGAAAGGGTAAATCTGAGATAAGGAACTGTTAGCACCATATGGTAACACTTATGGGAAACCTTTCCTTACATTGGAAACTTTTCATGTAAAAGATTGCACAGTTCTGCAGTTAACCACTGCAGGGATTTCTTTTGTCACCTTTATGACTGTTAATTTGGATTAGAATAAAGCCTGGATTCTTCACCAGGGATGAGTGCTCCTTTGTATGAAACTTTGTACATGCACATAATTAAAAAATAAAGGAAAAAACTCTTCTCTCAAGAGTTTGCTGTATTTCAAAAACAGTAGGCACATATCACATTCAAAAAACATAAAAGGTGGAGTAAAGAAAGAAGATCAAAGCTCAGTACATTTTATGCTGTCATATGTTCTTCTCACTTTTCCTCTTGGGAGAACGACCCCCTTTCATATTATGTGCCACTTTAATATTATTCTTGACCACACTGATTTACTGTTCTTTCATCACTTCACTGTTATCCAAGCAGTTGTTGATAAACCACCACAGGTTCTGAAGGCTTGATAAAATACCTTTTTCAGTGTAGAACATTCTGGATATTCTGAGAACCTGGGGAAGACAAACCAGAATGTAACTGAAGATATTCTTGCTCTGAAGAAAGAGCTCTGCATTGAGGCAGCTCGAGAGAGCCAACTCCACCCTGCTTTTACCTCCTGTCTCTCTCTGTGCCGGTCACACCCCAGCAGGGAGGAAACGAGGAATGGCTGAATGTGTGGAAGGGAAGGGAAGTGGACATGGGTGGAGTGGAGTGAGAGACAGTGCCAGCAATCCATAGCGATGGGTGAGAGCCGCTCACCTGCAGGAGAGAGCAGAGGACGCGCTGTGGGAAGGGCAGTGCCCGGGAATGAACGGCGGGTGCGGGGCTGGAACCAGCATTGTTCCTGGTAGGGGAACAATGCTTTCCTGGAGAGTAGGAGTTAAAAAAACCTTCAGAGGAAGAGAATGGAGCAGTTTGGAAAAGAAAAAAAGAGGAAGGGAGAAAGGGGATGAGAATGAAAGGGAATATGTGTTTTTATCAAAGTGAATGCCAAAATGAAATTAAAGTCAGGAAGGCAGTTGATCAATTGATTTTTCACAGCCAATTGATAAGTTTTGAGTAATATGTATATACTTACATTGCATATGCACATACCTATGTAACCCCAGGGTTTGGGAAAATGAGATGAACTTTGCTTAAAGCCTGTGATCAGCTTAAAGTACATTTTCCCCAGACATTCTTGCAATTTTAGGTAATTCTAAACTTGTTAAGCACACACGTATGGCAGGCAGATGAGATTGTGTTGAATAGATCACAGCTTTAGCAGACTGAGCAAATTTATCTCTCACCTCTATTAGTGAGCAGAATATTTCTCTCTCAAACAGATGACTTCTCCCATCACTTTTCTGCAAGAAACCATGTTTGATTTTTCCTATCAGTGTGTTCAGATTATCATTCATTATTGTTGGGCATCATCTTGGTTTTTTCAGTTAAAGCTATCCCAGTTGTGTGAGTTGTGTGCTTCTAAAATGTAGTTACTGGACCATATTTATTAATCCTACCATAGGAGAATAAACATGTGTCTCACTATTAAGAGTCCTCCACAGCTGGGGTTAAAGACCCAAGGAGGAATTGACCTGGCCAGGTGCTCCCTTGTTTCTTACCCTCACCAGCAGTCATGAGCTCACCCTTCAAGGTCTCCTGAGCTTATCCTGCAGCCAAATGTGAAATAAACAGGTAAATGTGGGGGGCACTTTCATTCTGGACTATTAAAATGTTAAAGATTGTTGGCATGTTTTGTTGAGGGGAACATATACTGGCTAAAATGTTGTGATGGGGAGGGGTTGTTAAGGTCTGCAGATGTGAGGAGATATCAAGTTCTTCCATGAATGTTGTAGTAAGAGAGTGAAAAGAAAAGGTAGGGAACGCTCAACAATACAAAAGATGTAAAAGTTTGTATTTTCCCAGTTTCTGAAGAAATGTAGCTGTTCTTGCCGGTTGTTTGGTTTTTTGTTTTGATGATAATAAAACAATTTTTGATAAACAGGGTCTATGACCCTACTTTTTAATTTATACTTAGAAAAATGCTTACAGGATTTATGGCATTTTTGGAGAGATGTTTAGTTTAGGATCATCATGAGTTGGTTAACAGGGGCAAAAGACAGAGAAATAATGTAACATACATTATATACAATATATTGCACTGTTTTGTCACTACTGACATGCGGAGACCATGCAAGTATTAGTAAAGAGCTCAATTTGAGTGCAAGTTAGGTAAGAAAACTTTAAATTCTGCATTTAGCGAGGCAAGGTATGCTGGATAATTATATGGAGACTTTGTTATTTCAGGGCTGCTGTGTGAAGTGAGATTGGGGCTTTAGGTTTGGTGTTTGAAAGTATTGTATCAACAGTTTATGTGTACTGGGAGATTACTTGTGGTAGGGAGATTTTTTTTGACTGAAAATGCAATGTAATTTTGTTCCCATAAGGCATGAACTGAATATATAAATTAAATATATTTTGGAGATGATACCACTTCACTCTTCAGAGTTGACTTATTACCACCATTACTAATGGTAGGTAGATGATATTTAGAATGAAATATGATGCTTCTTAATGTTCCAGAAAATAGCAGGAGATAAATTAGTAAGTAAATTAGCATATTGACTGGTTGGGTAAAATACGCATAACAATCAACTCTAGCAATAAATAACTTGAAACAAAATATTTTTCAAGGCATTTTGGAGGTTCTTGTCTATTTCAGAGTAATCTCACATGGATATAGTTTACTATGCATTGACTTTATTAATTTGCTCTCCAAGACATGGGTTTACAAGTCTAATTGCATCAGATTCCTTGCTGCATCGAATAAACAACAGTTATTAGAAGAGAAACTAATCTTGATAATGCCAGTTTTCTTTTGGGCTTTTCATGGAAAATATATTAGTTAATAAAGCAAAATCAGAGTTCTGTATAGAGTTAGCTTGACTGTTGATTTCTTTGTACCTAAGCAGGCTCATTTTGTTCATTTGGTATCTGTATTTTTCTGCTTCTGAGAATATCAGTATATTATAGGATGGCCTGCCTCTGGCAGGTGGCTATAGACAGCAGGTGGTTGTAATTCCAGCTCCCAGGTGCTTCAAAATCACTAGAGTCTAGGTGAACCAGTCACTGTTTTAATGTGCCACTCCACTAGAAATATTCCTGGCTGAAACTTCTCATCTGACATCTTTTGGATCCACAGCACTGCAGGACAGGAGGTAACTACGAAACTGTCTGTCTTCCCTCCATCAAAGGACAAATTCAGCAGCATTTTGCCTGAAACAGGTATTTCAGGTTTCTGGTTTAATTCTTTTGTAATATCTCAGCAAAAAAAGGAACTCTGATTTTTCCTAGCCATAAGGCCTGTTTTTAGAAGGGATAACTTCAGATTTCTGGAAACAGGAACACTGAAGCATACCTTTCCATATCTTGTTTATATTGGTGCTTGAAGTCTTTATTATTTTTTTCTGCAAGAATGCCTTCTAAATTGATCATTGTTATTCTTTTAATTAGACTCTTGTGCTGTGAGCTCTGTGTGGATGTGTTTTGGTCACTGCCTGTCATCATTCTTGTCTGATGTTTAAGAGTCAATGTACAGTTTAGGCATCCTCTTGCTTGGCTGGGTCAGTAGCAGGGCTGCAGTCAGGTATCTTCAGTGAGTTTCCAGAGACTGTTTCAGGTCAGATGGTTCTTGCAGAAGACTTGTCTGGAGCAAAATCATCCACATATCAAGAATATGTTACAAACCACAGTTTGTGCACTGTGTAGGCACATGTCATTCTGCCATACTCTGTGTGAAAAGCTTTCCTGGTCTGAAACTTCCCTTTCAAAGGGTACTAAATACATATCCACAGATTACTGGGGCATGGGGAAAAGGATGGGAGAGCTGGAATAGTACTGTAATGGTCTGCCCGGGGAGGTGCTGGAGTCACCATCCCTGGATGTGTTTAAAAAAAGACTGGATGTGGCACTCGGTGCCGTGGTCTAGGTGAGGTGTGAGGGCTGGGTTGGACTCAGTGGTCTTGGTGGTCTCTTCCTACCCAGTCATTGAATTCTTTTGAATTCTCTTTTATTTGTGTGCATATTGTAAATCTGCTTAAGGCATGTGGATATTGTAAATCTGCATAAGGTTATGTGTATGTGATCTTTGCAGGCAGTTGTGGGATGGATGTGAAGGACTCTGTTGGTTCTCCAACATGTCTTGAATTCACATTGTTGGGCCTGCTCAGACCTAGCATGTGCTACTAAATCCAGCATATTAGTTCAGGCTTAATGATGTGCTAGTGCAGTTATCTGCTGAAAAGCTTTTCAGAAATTCCTAAGTCACTTTATCTCACCAAAATCTTTCTTTTAGCAGGATTAGGAGCCAGGTAATTCATGGTCAGATGATCTTGAGCCTTTCATTTCTTTCTATAAGGACATCTTGCATAATCCACTGGATTCCCTGGTGAATGGAGGTGCTTTACTCTGTGCTTTCATGGAGACAGGCATGGCTGGGGAGGGAGGATTTGCTCATTTGTTTGGATCTGGTGTAGCTCCTGGTTTCTTGATGCAAAGTGTAAAAAAGTTCAATATTGTTTAATATCTCTAACTCCGTGTGTCCATTTGTAAGGAAGATATTTCCCCAGAAAATTAAAAGGCTTAATTGTGAAAATGTGTTCTTAAGGGCAATGTTTGTGTCCAACATACAACTTTATTCCTCAGATTTTGTCCAGTCCTAGCTCTTTAACTTTGTCAGAAAATAAACTACTGGCTGGGTTAACAAAGTGAGTGAGCCCTTTACAGTAGCAGGATATTTCACAGTGCTTTTGAACCTGATCCTTGTTACTGTGCCCCAGTGTGGAGTGATCAGAGCTAAGGCACATCTTGCCCACTTCCCTGCTGCCCTTACAAATATCATCAGGGACTCATTTTGATTGAGGATAAAGGCAATAGTCACTGTTGTCTCAATACCTGGTTGGGTGACACCAAGGGAGCAGAACAGTTTGGTGATGAGGGAATGGAATACTTTATCCATGAAGATGTGTACAAGTGAAAAAGCTGGGATTGCCAGCCTGGATGAGGTTTCTAGGGTGAAGAGTGAGTGGATCTTGTTCAGCAGGGGCTCAACAAGCAGCAACTTTGGGAACAGAATTCCTATTTTAAATGGAAAAAATCCAAGAATATTTTTCATGGACCAATACTGATTTGACAGCTGTCTTTGAGGTATCAGGGTGTTGGTAGGGATGCTTGATTTGGAAGCCTTTCTTAAAGGAGTTAGCTCTCCTGAAGTCTTAGGCATGGTCTGTGGTTGCAGTTACTAAATCCAAGCTTAATCTGATCAATTTATAGGCTGATTTATAGGCTTGTTTCATCACAGTGGCAATACTGTCAGGATGCTCTTTGTTTCTTGGTGTATATCCTTATAGTATATTGAAGCATTCCTGTGCTGTGGTATAATAATAATGTACTCAAAATTAAGAGAACATGAAGTCCCTCAAATTACTGAATGGGAGAGCAACTGAACCTTCAGTAGAGGAATGAGGGGAGGAAAAACATCAAAGGTTATTCTATAGCCACTTAGTAGGATGTGCTGTCTAATCAGAGCTGTTCTGGACTTTCTCTACTGCCCAGTTTGATCACCCAAGGCCAACCAAATGTCAGACTCTTACAGAGTATTTAATTGGTCTTCAATATGCACTAATTATCCTCAGTTTGAAACCTGTATTAATTTTTACCTTTCTTTTGTGTTTTCAGGCTGCCTGTTTGAGGATGACCTTTGCAAATCTTTTGAAGTCTGTGTAAATGGTAAGTCTTCCATGTTTTGTTTGCTGATTGGTCTGTCCTCTGCTCTGTAATTCCTATATGTTTGATTCAATAAACCAAATACATACGTGAGTAAGAAGGAGGGGAAAAGTACCAGGGTATGAGTGTTCTGGTCAGCAGTTAGAAAAAATAGAATAGATTTAAAAATAAATAAATATTCTCTTAACCCTGAGAAAAGCCATTTGCTTTTATGTGAAATAGATTTTAATTTAATTAAGCACACTGAAATATGCTAACTTTTAATTTGTCCTAATATGGGTGAAAATAACTGTTTTGTTACCTTCAGTTTGTTCCTCTTTTTAGAGGATGATGTTGAGTAATTGTCGGTCTCCTCTTCTTCAAAGATTGTTGTTTTTAATAATAATAAAGAAGATCTCAAAGGAACACTGCAGTTGTTGATTATACTGCTTCCTTTTTTTTTGTGATTTTACCTGAATTATGCAGAAACAGCTTTCTTCTGCTGTCCAGCCTAATTTATTTTCAGCAAGTCAGAAAAGCCAACACAATATATGAATGAAGCTAATGGAATAGTAGGAAAGATGTTTTCTAATAATAGTTGAAGATTGTAAATGTGCTATATGAAATAATTTAATTCCCAATGAAGGACAGAGGATGTTTTGAGAGAGATCCTTGAAACAATAGCTGTTAGAAAATATGTGTGTGCATGATGAAAGGAGGGAGGGAGTAGTTTTAATAGTGTTTTTTGACATGGAAATATACAGCAATATGTAGATCTATAATAAGGGGGGGGTAATTTTTTAAATTAAGTATTTTATATGAAATTTTTTGTTTCTGACTTCATAATGTAAAGGAGAAGTTTTGTTTTCCATCAAACACAGAAATAATATGTGTCTATTAATAAATGAGGATATTAATAAAGTTTATCTAATGAACATTTAAGATGAAATGAGATTAAATTTCCAGTACTGTTTAACATCAGACAAATACAAATTTGTAAGAATTCTGTATTGACAATTCCCATGATTGACACCAGGAAGGGCAGTGACAGATTTCTACAGGGTGAATTTTGCTGACTATCATTATTTTCCAGTGCTTAGGCTGGAGTCTTCCTCAGTGCAAGCAGGTTTAATCAGGTTGAACCATAGGCAACTGTCGTATGTGGCCTAATGGGGAATTTAGGCAACAGATGGTAGTAATTTCTGCACTTTAAGGGATTTTTCTATTGAAGACTTTGCTGTTCCTATAACTTCCTAACTTCTTGCTCTACCTGTTTTCTTAAATTAAGATGCAGTTTGTAAAATCTCCATGTAACACTCATTAGCATGCAAAATTAAATTATGGAAGCTGTATCTTTGAATTTGAGTAGACCTTTTCTGTAGATGTACTTATATTTTGGCATAACTAACTTAAAGAATCATCAATAATGAGTAAGACAGTTGATCAATAATATTTCCTAATGTCTGATCTTGCTTTACAAAAGTACTTGCAGGGATTCTGATAATGTTTTTAAGGGAAATGCAAAATTTTTCATTCATTTTTGTCCCACTGGGCAAATGTTGTCTAGAGTGCATTTTAAATGCTGTCCTTGATGCAAGTGAAGAGAAAGCATTCTTGAGAAAATAAACAGGATCATTGGAAGATCATACACTGAAGTACTAAGAAACTATCAGAATTTACTTTTTTTATATGTAGCAGAAGGGAAGGGAGCCTCTTGCTTTTGAGCAATCCTTCACATTTTTCCTGCCCAAACTGCTGCTGATTCACTTGTATCTCTGAATTTTTTCAGAAATTCTGATATATTAAAATGTGAGCACTTTCCTGGGTTGAGAGCTCAGGAACTGAAGTTAGTGGAGGTCACTGTGCTCAGAAGCAGAAATTACTTTGTGTATTTCAAGGCTGTGAAAAGGTTTGCCTCCTTTCTTGGCACACAAGTGGGCATTTCTGAAGTACAATGTGAAAGTGGGTAAGAAACAGCAGCTGTTTTTTGATAGCATCTTTGATGTATTTGTGATCAGCATATCTGCTTCTGACTCCTGCAGGAAGGCTGATAATTTTGATCTTTTTCTCTGCCTCCAGCAGAGGCAACTAAACTGACCACAATTTCAGAAATAAAGCTAGGTTTGCCTACTGAAAACATAAGTCACAATATTTGCTGCCTCATGTCTGTCATCAGCTGTAGATTTCAAGTGCATTTCATGCATCAGACTTGTAAAAGCATAACCAAAACACCAATAACTGAGCTATTTCATAGCTTAAAAAAACCCCAACCCTACTCTTCTTCCCTTCTAATTTCTCCTGAAGAGAGATTTTGACTGAAGTATTTAGATAAATTTTCCTTTCCATGAAGAAAAAAAATGGTGTTAAAAGAATGGATTTTGTATTGTTAAAAGCAATGTAATAGAGTTGTAAGATCTGAGATAAGCACTGCTTGCATCTGTTTAGGTCACATGCCATTTTTGCAGGGCTAAGAATCTGCTGCAATAATGATTGTTGACTTTTCTGCCACTTTCCCTCATCATATAAAGGTCTCTTTTGGCTTGAGTGATGGGTTCTTGCTTATGTTTGTTTGATAGCTCCAGCAGCATTCATGCAATATTAATTTATTTCCACAAACCTTTTATCAGCTGTCTGAGCTGCACTGACTCATCAAGTGGTTTAAAAAGAACGTATTGTTTTATGTTAATTTTAATGGCATAAGCCAGGCAAAAAGACTGAGTTAATTTTCCTGGACTCTTCCTCTGCAAAGCCAGAACTTTGAGAGGTAAAGTGACTTAGATGTCATTTATTTATCTTCTGGTACATCATGGCTTCTTTCTTAGGCTTGGAGGAACTGGCATTTTCACCCATCTAAAATGCTTGAAGCTTGAAAGCCTGCAGCTAAAAAGACTTGATGGGAAAGGTGAATGTGCCTGTGAGCTGCAGACTCTGATAGAAGGTAGCCTGGCATACTGTAAGCTTGGAAATGCTTGCCCCCCTTGCCAATAAATGCTGAGAAGCTGTTACAGATATAATAGGAAGGAAAAAAACATCTTAATTAAAGAAGATACATAGAAGAAAAATAATAATATGATGAATAGTATTTGCAGTGATGGTGTGTGTAGTGACACAGCTGGGTGGGTAAAGAGGGGCTTTCACATCCTCACATACATTTTGCTGTCTGGGTTAAAAGTTAAAGCAGAAGAGTTTGCCCACGTGTGTAATTTCACCTTAACAGTTCTGCCTAGAATGTGTTTGTATGAAAAGGAAAGAAAAAAGCATCAAGAAGGAATTCTTAGAAGATCTCTGAGACAGAAATCCTTTGCTTACCCTTGAACAGTCCTTGTATTTATATACTAAATTTAGTACAGCCGGATAAGTAGGAATATGTCATGTTTTATTTTGCATTTTAGGTGATAGATAAAGCAGTTCATGTAAAACATCAGCTTGTATATCTTCCTTGTTGGAAGGTTTAAACAATCTGGCTCCTGAAAACAGCAAAACAAAGGCAAGTTCTTATTCTTTCTCATGAAATCATGCTATTGAATTCTAGCAGTGCCGCTGGGAAAGACACCATTGGGTACAGATAAAAGTGTTTGTTTCAAAATAACCATCCCTTGCTGGCCTCTTTCCTCTCTTCATTAAACTGTTTGAACTGCTCATTTAGAAGGGTGGCATTCTTTCCTTTAGCTTTACTCTGTAGGTATTTTGCTTCAGAAAGCAGCTTTGTGCTGTGTTTTATGCGGGTGTGGATACCATGATATCTTTGCTCCTATCAACAGATCCTTTACAAATCAGGGCAATTTTATTTATGAAAGAGGCTGTGGCTGCAAGCCTTCTTCCTGCATGAAATCATAATGGGGTTCATGCACACAAGATCAGATAGTAGAAAACAACTCTGTGAGGCCAACCAAGAAAAGTTAATTAAATGCAGTTGTGGGCGCAGAGTGCATCATTAAGTCAAGCCTGGCTGACAAACACCAACCTTCTCCTCGGAAGACACGGTCGGATGTCTGCAGCAGTGTTTGAAGAAGCTGTGCTTCTGAAAGGCTGGGCAAACAGCACTGCACAGCTGAATCAATACTGCTTTATGTATGCAAGCTGCACTTGTTAGGAGGGACTTAGGTTAGCACGGTGTGTCAGAGGCATCCAGGCATTGCAGTACAAAGTCATGAACCTTTCCAAGGCCGGGTCTCTGCAGCTAGTTCAGAATATTAACGCGTTTCCTTCCTCAGCTACAGAGCTCCTCGAACATTTGGAATATAAGTGATTGTGTGTGCTGGTGATGAGCCATAAACGGTAAACATGTGCTACAGATGATAAGGGAGAGAAGTCAGGATCCCTGAAATGGTTTCTTGAACTTAATGTGTTATGCTTTGAGGTTTTCCAGACCATTGCCTGGTAGGGTGGGATTGCAGAGGGAGATGCACCTCGGCATTGTTTAGCTAACAGATGTCTGCAGCAACATCTGCGTTTGCAAGGCACTGCTCTCCAAAAGCTATTGAATTTTTGTCAAATGACACTATAAATCTGGGCCTAAGCTTTCTGAGCTCTTTCAGTGAGCATCAGTGCTTGTTATAACTAAATTCAGACTTCTGAGGAGAAATGCCAAGTACCTCTGTATGCGCTTGCTGTACTGTTTGTAGAGCATTTCTATACTTTTCAAGGATGTGGGGATGCTTCTCAAATAACTGAAGTTCAAATACCACTTGATGTAATTTCTTACCTGAATTCTGAAGCAAATGAGAGTGGGTAGATGTTTGCATTAAAAACCTGACCAATTATTTAAATATTAGGATTTACTTCCAGTGTTTCTCCCTTACCAGTTCAAAGAAATAATGACACATTCTTGTCTGACACTTAATTTTTTAAAATATGCTTTGAATAAGTAATGCCAGAAGTCACAATCTTATGTGGTACTCAAAAAGGAGCAAAGTTAAAATCTGTCATTGTATAGTGGTATTCTGAAGATCCACATCTTTAGAAGTATTTACACGCTTCATTGAACTGAAATCAAGGGTGAGTTAGCACCTAAACATTCCTGAGAGTCTGGGGATATGAGGATGGTGTCTCAGCTATTAGGAATATTTTATAATTTTTAAGGAAATGCACACACCTATTGAAACATGTCTGTGAAAAAACCCACCAGGATTGAAATTGGCTCAATTTTTTTCTTCCCCACACTTGTTCTTCATTAGGTTATGTGACAGTTGTGTAATGGGAGCAACTACATGAAATAGAGTTGGTCTGAGAGGAAGACTCTAATTTGCCATTAGCCTGTGTTCTGTGTGTTAGCTCTCACTCCCCCTGAGCTATTTGAGCTATTGGAGGTAAAAAATTAACATTTTAAGTCTTGAGGTTAAAATGTCAGTGCAGTGATGACTTAATCTCCTTTATTTTGAAAGAGTGTGGTGGGATTTTTTTCCTCATTGAAAATAGCCCCATCTATCCTCCAAACTGTGTCTTTTTGTCTTGTGTTTGTCTCAGTGTGGTGTTAAAACAGATACCTGCGTGATGGTGGGATGATAGAAATGCTCAGCACAACTGGTATTAGAACTGGGGCAGTGATCAAAGGTGAAATTTCCTCTTAGGAAAAGATGTTTGGCATGATAGTGCAAGTGTGGTTAGCTGCTGCCCCAGCTGTCAATAAAAACTTTTTTTGTGGGGAATTTCAAGGTGCAGCTCCTGCAGGGCTGAAAAGCATCACTCAGACTTCTCTGGCAGTGTGCTGTTCAGCACCTGGCATGAGAGGCAGCCGTAAATCTCCAACCAGCCATAGGTAATCCTTTATATTCCCGTGTCCTGTGCTAGTAAATAAGTTTTGCAGCTGCTGAGTGCTGCACAGTGCTATTTCATGTGGACAGACCTGCTTTGCTCAGAGCTCAGGCAAGAACTCTGCTGTGCTGTCACAAGGAAGCTTTAGTTCTTAGTGTTGTAACTTGTGGTAATGTATTTTCTTGGCTTTCACAGAACCAGGGCAAGCACTGGAAGAAAATGCTTTAACCAGTTTGGTTTTGAGTGATTCTGGGGGCACTTTTGTGTTTGATTCAAGAATTTTGATTACAAGAGTCCACCTCTCTACCAGCAGGTTGGGGGGATGTGGTGGAAGGTGTGATATCACTGGAGAATAACTATAGTTATCCAGTATCTCTCTATTCAAAATTGTGCATTTGTGGTAATATAGTGGTTGAATCTCTAAAATATAATGTAATGATCTGATATTAAGTAGGATTAAAATTCTGAAATTTTTGGAGTTGCCTTTTCTTTTTTTTCAAGTTTGTGTTTCTCCCTGAAATATTTGAGGTGATGTGAAGTCTTCAGCATTATGAGATGTGCTAATTAAAAATATCCAAGCAAATCTTACTTTTCTGCTATTTTTTCGACATGTACTAGGCATTATATATACAATTTAAGGTAACTTTGAGCCTGCATGTTATACTAGCAAGCTAAATGTTCCATGAAAATATGTTTGTGTATTAGAGATACTGTTTTTATTGTGTATCTTTATCGTGCATCAGTGTGTGATGGACCTTTTTGTTAACTCCTTTTGGGTAAGCTACATAGCAGCACATTCATTGGACATGTTCAGAGACGTTCCCTATTTCACTATTGTATACACTAAAACAAAAAATTAACATTTGAGAGGCCATGGAAAAGTACAGCCTCTTTGATAGAGGCATTAGGGAGTCTCAGTAAGGTTTGAGCCTGATGAATGATGAAACACGAGAGCCTGAAAAGGACAGTGTGGTCTGGAGAGAAGAAGGGAACACCAAGGGATAATGTTCTGGCAATGAGGTGGAAAGCAAATGAATCCTGCTTTGGAGTGACACTGCAGCAGTGTGCCTCTGCTCTAAATCCATCATATTTGTCCTCTTCTTGTGTCAAGGGACATTCACGAGCGTGGTTCACTTCATGATGATTAAGGTGTTTGGGTTACATCTTTTGAAAAAATAGAATAATAGGCAGTTTTTGCTTTAACTGTTCACCTTTACTAAGAAAAAAACCAAACCAAAACACCACTAACAAAGAAAAAGCATAATTTTTTTTTATGAACAAAAGGTTGTAATAAAAATTGTAAAAAGAGAAGAGAGAGTTGGCAGCGATGGCTACACAACCATATTGCGATTATTGGGCAGCCCCAGATTTGAGTGAGATAGGAACTTTTCTCCTGGTGTTAAAGGATACCTTCTACTTAGCATTTCAATTGGTTCAAAATGTGTAATTCCAAAAATGGATCACTTAACTGCTTGCTTATTTTGGGTTTCACTATTCCCTGTCAGAAGGGAAACTGGTGTTTGCCTTTGTCCCCCTAAATATCGGTGACTATTGTCTCAGTGTAGCAGTGGTTAGTTGGGTCAATCAGATTAATTACTGTGGTACTTTGGTAATTAACTGAGGCATTGATGGGAATGTCTAAAAGAAGACAAACTAGAAAACTTTGAACCCATCCCCTGCTTGGGAAAATTATGTTTCTTAAAATATTCATGTTGCTTGTGTCTTTCTTTTTGAAAACTCCAGTAATCCTGTCTAACAGTACATCAGCTTAAGACATGAGGTCATGAATCAAATATATTTTCAAAATGTACCAATTTTGCAAGGACATTAATGAATGACTTGACTATTCACTCTGCATTTTCTTGAGTGTGTAGGAGGCAAAGCTGTAGATTTCTTAAGTATATTCTGAATAACATTCTTTTGCATGAATTTTCACAGTTACAAGTTTTTCTGTGCAGAAGATGCCATATATTTTTTTTCCTGCTTTTCTTTTTTTCTTCAAATATCCTTTTAAAATCCTTTCCCGTTTGCTACACAGACTGTGCATCACCTGACTGCTGTTGCATTACAATAATCATTTAGTGAACATCATTTTGTTTTTGACTTCATAGCATTTGACAAGCACTAACAGTCTTTTGACTCTCAATCTGCCTTTAGACAGTAAATATAATAGGAAAAAAATATTTATGGTTTTCAAGGGGAGGATGTTGGGGTCCTGACTAAGTAGCTTCTCAGAGACAAGACAATAGGAGAAATAGAAGAAAATCTTATGACATGGTTCACCTGAAAGTGTATCTGTTCCAGCAGAGCAAAAGTGATAAGTCTGCATGGAATAGGGATTTGTTTTGTCTCAAGACAGCTTGTGTGTGAAAAATAAATGCAGTAATTATTGACATCCATTTTGTCAAGTGAGAAGCCAAGGAGGAAGGTATTACTTCATAATTTTCTAAAGGCGATGCAAGTTTATATGCACATGAAAAACATAATATATAATATACAAAAATAGCTTTTAATTATCCTGATTGTTTTGACTAGATGCATTAAAGAAGTTCAACATTTGCTTTTTCAAAAATAAATATTTTTATATAAAGAATGTAGATTATTTTTTCCCCAGGTTGTATACCTACTACTCAGAGTCCTTGATTTAATTGATTCTTCCAAAGTGAACAAGTAAATACATCCTCTCTTTGTTCTAGTGCTTAGAACAAATACTTTGTAATAGAGAACTATGAGAGGCTTTTATTGTTATATGTCCTCATTTAATAAACAAGAACAACCTGAAAGTGAACTAATTATGGTGCTGTTGATTAACAGGTAAAGACCTGTTAATGAAGTCATCCTGCATTATATAACATTCCAAGCCTTTAATTTAAGCAGTTTTCCTTCATTCCCTCCAACCCTGTGGCAACAGCAACAAAAGTTGCTCTAGAGGTAGACAGAACAATAAACACATTTTATGATCCCAAACTATTTATTGTAATTTGAATTTACTGAAATAGCTTTGGCTGCTGCTTTGCATAAGTTTAGAATATTTGGTAGCTTTTGCTGCTGTGTCAGGGTGTTCCCCCAGTGCCCTGTGTGATTTAAGGCTGGTAACAGCTCTGGATGTTGAGGCCAAAAAAGGGAATACAGCACTTAATGTTTGGACTTGTAACTCTTCCAGGTGCAATGGAAAATGCTTTTGATGTAGTGCAGTAAACATTTGTGTTAGTAATGAATTTGCAATATTATCATAAAGTTTAAAATGTGTAATTTATTCTATTTAATGTTAACTCTCCTGTGATTATATTTAGACTTTCAGCTCCATTATCTTACTGGGTTTTCCAGAGATAAGGTTGTATCATCTTAGTTTTTTTCCTGGAAGTAGCAGGACAGGTATGACTGTGAACAGCGGCACACTGTGTGATTTTTCAAAGGCAAAAATATCTATTTTTGGTACTCTATATCTGTTATTGAGCTGAAATTGATATTTTCTCTATCATAAATTCTACAGTAGATGGGAAAGAGGTGTATTACCCAACCAGAAACTATAATGTACTGATGGGGGAAAATAAATTGAGGGGAGTTGAAAACTACTGAAATAGATTTCCTTCAGATTTTTGTCCTGTATTCCTCTCTCTTTACTCCACATTATGGTGGAGAAGCACATGCTGCTGCATCTCTATTTCTTTGAGGTTAAGATAGGAAAGGTGTTGGGGGACAATTTTATGAATGGATTTTTGGATGGCAAGACTGCTAATAGTTTCATAGTTTATTGAGCACTTAAAGAAAGCAATCTGCAATACCCAGTCACAGTGAAAGCAGTTTAAATGGCTTCTGTTTTTCCAAAATTAAATCAATTTGTTTTCTTTGGAGGAGGAGTGGTTTTCAAGATGGTAGTGTTTTGTTTTTAAATTTTAATTAATTTTCCAGCTTTAAGTAGTAAACTTGACTGCTCCTTGTTTACTGTGATTTAAAATAACCCCCAACCTTTCTAAGTTATAATAGTCTCCTGTTAATCTTCTGATTTAATCTCTCTTTCTAGGATGTTGTTTCACTTCAGAAGTTAGAGATATGTAGATTTACTAGATTTCTACAATAATTAAGACTTCCTACTTGGCTGACAGCTTGCCTTCATATTAGTGGAATTTTGGTGATGGGTTATGCTGAGTAATTTAATGGAACAAACTGTTCTCTCACTGACAGTACCTGTTAGAAAAGATTCCTCTCAATTTTTACCTGTAATTTTGATTGATGTGTTTGGTGAATGAGTGCTTTTGAAATATTTGACTTTTAAACTACTTCACTTATTTGTTCCTTAGTTAAGAATTTCTGAGGAATAATAGTTGGACAAAAATGGATCAATATACAGTTAAGAAATACCAGTCCTATTCCACGACTCAAATTCTTTTTTTTATTGATTTCAGGTTTGTTATGGTAAATCTAACTTTAGATGTCAAACTTCGACAGTGTTTTTGTTACAAATGTTTGAAGTCTTCTGATACTAAGATTTCTCCATTGTCTTTCTGCTCCTCCAGTTAGAGCTCTCCCACCCAAACACTTGAGGCAGAAATTATTATAACTGAAGAAATGGAGAGCTCTAAATGAAGTTTGGGCAAAAAAGTGGGGTTTTTTTCAGCAGTGTTTTGCTCAGTGGCAAAGGGTTGATGGATGTACTTAATGTTGCAGTACAAATTATAAATCCATGTTCACTAAAAAAGGTAATCAGGCAGATAGTGTCCGTTTCATGTCTCTGGATCCACTGCATTCCCAATTAGAAGTCAGACCTTCTCTCTGGGCTTTATTTCAAATATCTGAAGAGATTTATACTAGCCTCAAAATTTTGGTTGTTCCCTTCCCAGGAATAAGGTCATTTGATTAAAATTTTCTTGTTCTGTGAAACATTACCCTTCACATATGATGCCAAAAAAGATTTACTTGTCTCAATGTATTTTGTTGGTATGGTAATTGAAAATAAGTTACAACTGGCATAGAGGTTAATGGCATATTTTAGAAGGCAAGAAAGCTGGCACTTCAAAAATGCTATTTTATCTCAAAAATCTGTGGAAAGAATCAAACTAACAGAGATAATTCTTTTTCTGTCCCCAGGCATCTCTTTGCCCACACATTAACTGATTCTTGATTTCTGAAGAGGCCATCCTGTGTTGGCTTGGGCTGGGCTAGAGTTCAGTTTCATCAGTAGCTGGTGTGGGGCTAGTTTGGATTTGTTCTGGAATCAGTGTTGGTAATTCAGGGATGTTATCAGTGCTGGTGAGCAGGGCTTGCAAGGTATCAAGGACTCTCCTGCTCCTCCTATGATCCCACGTGGAGGAGTCTGGGGGGAAAAAGAGCCTGGGAGACCTCTGGAGCCTGGGACCCAGCTGGTGGGGCTGGCCCCAGCTGGCCACAGGCATGTCCCACACCCCAAAGGGTCAGAACCTGGGAGCTGCTGCTCAGGGGCTAGCTGGACATCAGTTGGTTGGTGGTGAGAATGTTTCCATTTGTATCATTTATCTTTCTTGTGTTTAATTCTCTTGATTTTGTTATTTTTCTTTTCCTTACAATTTATTATTATTATTTCAATTATTTAGATGTTCTTATCTAAACCCAGGAGTTTTCTTGCTTTTACCCTACTGGTTCTCTTCCCCCATCTTTCGGGGGGGGCAGTGAAAGGCAGCTGTTTGGTGCTTAAATTCTGGCTGCATTTAAACACGACATGGTTTCACAGGGCTGCAATGGCTTGGGAAGTTAATGTTGTGGTTCCTTCCTGCTTTGTTTAGACAAGATTCCCACAAATGATGCAGATCAGCTGGCTCAAATAATAACTTATGATTTCTCCCTTATGGGGAGAATAACTTCATTGGTTCATCATAGACCAAAGGAAATGACAGTTCAAACTTCTAGGGTTAAAGGGTTTTCATCATACATTTCATTCATGTACAGTAGTACAGGAATAAATATCTCCCTTTTCTAAACTTGAAAATCTCCACAGTAGATGTAAAAGGGAAATGGGCATTTGTTAATTAAGCTGCAGTAATTGCAAATTTCAGTGCCAGTGCAAGCTGCTTTCTTAGGAGCCATGACAATGACATTAAGCATTTGCTAAACAAAACCCGCTCCTGTATGTCATGCAGTTCACATTCTGTTTGCTATTTAAAAGTCGTTGGCACAGGTAGAAGATGTTTTATTAAAAACAGTGAATAAACAGAATTTTCTTCATCTTAAATTGTCTATTTTCAGAAGTTTAGTTTTTAGATGAGAAGCAAGTGGAGGCATAAATAGTTTTATTCTCGCATTTTCTTGCCTAATTTTTTTCTAATCTGAACCTGCCTCTTCAAGCAAAGAAATACTTTCTCATCACACCAAAATAAAATCTGATCCCTTTCCACAAAGAAATCTTGTAAGGAGCCATTTATAGAGATCTCCTGCAAGACAATGGGGACCATGGTTTTTTGTCTCTGCCTCACAGAGGTGGAAGTGTCAGTTCTTGCTCCTAGAACAGTGATCTAGAATAATCTCTGCTCTGCCCCCATGGCAGCTGGTCATCTTGCAGGGGATGGGGAGGCAGTATGCAGCCAGGGAAAGGGCAGGAAAGTCCTTAATCAAACTGAGGATCCCCAAATTTATGCAACAGTGTATCAATACACACACTACAGAGAAAGCTTTTGGATTTAAAAAGTGTATGTAATACCAAATTCCCTAAGGTTGAAAGTTGTACTTAAGTAATCAGGTATGAAATACCTCTTGTTTTCGAAGTTCTGCAGAACTTAGTCTCATCTCAATTTGTGTCCCCTAGACTGTTCTTTATGTTGTTTGAACTATACAGGAATTGCTCTGCAGTCTGTGAGCCCCAAGCTGCCTCTTGTGCTGGAAAAAATTGCATGTTACAGCTATATAATCAATGACATAGTCCAAAATCACCCCATTAAAGGAAAAAAAAAAGTGCAAACAATGTGAGAAACTCATATATCTGTGTAGATAGATGATTATGATGATATGTGAGGTTTTCTTGGTGGAAAATAAAAATTAATGCAGGTAATTTATTTTAAAAAGCATTATCCTTTGCTAGACAAGGAGATTTTGTAAGCAGTCTAACATATTTGCAGAGGAGCAGAGCCATATGTCACTGCAGAAGGTTTGTCCTTTGGCTTCAGTAAAATGAGAATGTGAAAGATTTTATTACTTTGGGTGTTAATACAGGTCATAATCAAGATGAAACCGAATTATCTACAGTATCAGTGTGTGAGATAGTGCAGTTCAAGTGGCAGTAATTTTATGGGGGAACAGACTGATTTATTTCTACTTGTTTACTGCCTGTGCCCGTGAGCCGTGCTGTCTGGCAGGGCTGGGGCCGTGCTGTGCACAGGTCTGAGCTTTGTGTGCCCAGAGCTGACTCTTCCCCCCACCTCACACTGATGCACTTGAAGTAACTCTGAAAATATTGATTAGTGGCTGTTTTCATGGAAGGTGAAAAAGAATCCGAGTGAGACTTAAACAACTCATAATTTCATCTTTTGCTGTTGACAATATCTGAATCAACTTTAGATTCAACTGAGGAATGCAGCTCATTCTCTCAAGGCTGAGAAGGGGATGAGATGTTCTGACTTCAGTTGTCCCTGTAGCAGATTTGGCACTGGGGACAGGGGCAGCAGAAGCTGTGGTTTGCTCTTTCACCTGGGTCACAGTGAGCTCTGTCCCCCAGAGCTCAGCTCAGCGTTGTTCTGCATCTGACCATGCTGTCCTTGCCTTATCAGAGCAGTGTGACCTCGCACCTTTTCTCCTTGCCAGAGCCTGGGATCCTTCTGTCAGCAGCACTTGCTACTTGAGGGAAGAGAAGACAATTTATTTTGCAAACCATGTGTGGGGATGCTGAAAAGATCCTGAATAGAGGAAAGGAGGTTATTTAGGATTGTGGAGGGTGCCTGGAGGCATGCACAGGACGGAAGGAGAGATGAGAGAATCCCAAAGGTCATAAAAGGCTGGGGAAACCTTGGTTTCCTCCAAGCCTCCTTCCCATGTACATTGTCATCCTTCCTTCCCAGGGTGTCACCAGCAGTGAAATTTAGTTTTGCCTCCATAGCTGAGGAACTTTGAAGCACTGAAAGGATCCTCAGTGTTGGGTGAGGAAAAAGCATGGAAAGGTGACACAGAGCACCTATGGAGAAAACCTGATGGTGGAGTGGGGGTGAAACCAGTGTAAGTAACTTTTATTTTTTCTTCATCAAGACTGGCATAAAGAAGCTGTTTCTGTTGGGTTCTCAGAGAGATATACCTGCTGACTTCTGCAGCAGCCAGGTGGGTCAAAAGCACAGAAACTGTTTAGCCTACCATATCTCTACTACTGGACACTGTTTCCATTGACACTCCCTTCTACATTGCTTCCATCCCCAAATCTGTGGAGTTAATTGCTAACCCAAACTAATATTAATTTCAGATATTTGTTCTTTAGGAGCCCTCCACACATCTTGCTATATTAGGTCTTGACTTCTGAATCAAGTGTCAAGGTATATGAGTAGCTTAGGCATTCCTAAAATCGTACATGGACCTGAAAGATAAATAATGTTTGTACAACTATGCCTCACCAGCAGTTTTCAAGGAAAAAAACTGTAAAAAATTGGAACATAATAACCCAACTCCGATTTTATGTTTGAATCAATCCATAATTTATTATCATTTTAAAATATACCAAGTATTTTATTTTATCTTTTTACAAGGATGTTTACTTTTATAATAGGGAACTTGCATTTTATGGAGGAAAAGTACAAGGCACTGGGGAAAAATAATTTATGGAGTTGGTTCCTAATTTTATTCCATGAGCCACTGATTGTTCATTTGGTTTAAGAGTGCTTGTGTAAGGAAAGAGTCAAAAGTCTTGGGAGAAGTGAGTGAGCTTATGAGCCAGAAGACTGGAAAATAATCCAAAACAGATGCATAAGGAGATGAAAGTTTCTTTTCCTGAACCTTTTTGTATCCTTTTGAAGTCTTATTCTGAGATAATAAGAAGTATGAAAAAATACCAAATTAAATTTTTTTCTAAAGCGAGAGCCTACACAAGAACATGCCAGAGAAGGATGTAACATCCAGCATTTGTATGGATATCCCTCTTGTCCTGCAGGTGTTGTGGGAGTTCAGTTTGGTTTTTTAGCTTGTTTATTTTCCTAGTCAGTCAGCAAAGGAAAAATTATACAATGAGCTGAGGTGGTTGTTTGTATTTAAATGACTTTCACCAGGTTTTGGGGGTCTGTTTGTCACCAGTGCTGGGTAAAGGCAGTGGCAGGCACAGCAGGTTCATTTTCTGTCTGCCTCTGTCAATCGTCACTCTTGTTCAGACAGGTTTAGTCTGCTCTCCTTGCCTTGCCCTAACCAGCATGGTTCAACTGGATGAACTGGGCAATCTCTCAATGCCATTAGCCCCATGCCCTTGTTAGGTTGCTAGGTTAGGCTGAAGGGTGCAAGTAGGGTACAGCTGGTAGCAGGAGGGGCTCAAGCCCCACAATATCAGGACAGAAATTACTGCAAAGAGAAGCATAAATGGAGCAACATAACCTGTGAGTCTGCAGAAAAAACCCCATTAGTTAAGCAGCAATGTATTCTGTCAGGGGTTGGTGCCAATGTGGAGTGGTGGATGGGTGCCACAGTGGCAGCTCCATTGATATTGTGGGAAATTCTGGATGAATGGATCCACAGCCAGATGCCAAGTTCTACTCCAGAACTACCTAATGGCCTTCTTGGCATGTCCATCATTATTTCAGTGGCAGACAATGTAGAACTTGTAAGAAAGAAAGTTGCAAAGGTGAATTTACTACCCTAACAAATTTTAGTCTCCTAAGAATGTCTTGATTTCTAAATAAATATAGTCTCCTGATTTAAGGTGAGCTTGAATAACAATAATATGGCTTCAAAAGTATCTTTTAGTACTGAATTTCTAATACTTGATGTGTGTTCTCTTTTTGTTCCTGTGACATAATTGTATTAGTAGATGTAGCGGCATTATGTGTGACAACAAGGAAGTCCAAAGAAATTTTAATGCTTAAGATTAGCCTGAGAGAGCTAGAAATGCTGGCTAATCTGTCATATATTCAACCATGTACCTTTCCCATTAAAATTAGTTGGTAGAGAATGGAAGTGAAATTGGTGTGCAATAGGAAGGGAGTAATGACATAATGGAATGTGGAAATCTGATGGATTCAGGTGTGGTTTTCATAATAGGCAGTAGAGGTAGCAAAGAATTTCATAGCTGCAGAATATTCAGAGAATTTCATAGTCCTGGCAGATAACAAAGAAAAGAAATAACAAAATCACCAGTACTTAGGCAATTAAGAATGGCCAAGTTTTACAGTATTTGTGTGGACACTTGCAACTCTGAAAATCTTTGCTGTTTAGAATGAGTCAGCATCAGCTGTAAGGCTGAATAAGCAGCAGTGACTGATACTTTATTGTTTGTTCAAAAGTATTTGGGATCTTTTTGTAAGGTGTAAGGCCACTGGTACATCAGAAAAAAATTATGTTTTCTAATGTCTTAGAAATAACTTGTTGAAATGTGATTTTTATTTTTGTGTGTGTCATGCTACCGCTATTACAATAATGTTTATATGTACTTGTAAATAAAATAAAAATGGACAAATGTGATGTGCAAGAAGTCAAAGAAAGTTGGTATTGAGATGTTTTCTGACTACACAAAAGAGAAGTTACTGTTATGTTTGTGTTATCCATGCGTGGATTACTACATTACTACAGGTTTTGAAAATTCATATTTAAAAGTTGTTGTTACCTGGGCAAGATATTGTGGTCTTGGGCATGGCCTCAGCAGATATGATTCTTTCAAATCCATCTTATTTGTGTTGTTGTGGCCAGGATACCCCTTCTAACCTTTGTCTGAGACTCCTGGCTGCTCTCTCCAACCTCCAGATGGTGCTTCCTCATCCTCCCTGCCATCTTTATGAGCAAAAGCAGGCAGCCTGACTGTTCTTTCGAGTCTCTGCCTTTTATTTTCCCCCTTCTCTGGTCAGAAACATTGCTAATGTGACAGCAGCACTTGTTTTTCCTGTTCCCTGACTGTTGTGGCTGGATTGTCCATCTCAGTGTCTGTGACTGATGCTGGCAGGCAGGATGTGGGGTCACCTTTTTACCTTGTACCCTGCAAGGGTCATGTCCTGTGTGGGCTGTGCAGTCCAGAGGGCATTAGGATGAAGAGGGCTGCCTGTGGGGCTTGACACACCTTATTAAAACCTGTCTGGCTATTGGTGTGTGCCTCTTTCTTTCATCCTATGAATACCCCAAGCTTTCAGACTTTGGATTTCATTGGAAAAAGGTGAATAAGATTTATTATTAAGCTGGGTTGTGTCTTCTGCTTGACCAGAGGCAGGTTAATGTGTCCATACGTAGCTTGCATGTGATATTTGTGCCAGCTAAAGATCTGGTGTTGTGGAGTGTGCTCACCTCAGAAACCCCTGAGCACAGAGCTAAGGTGATGCTGGGATTTAAACCCAGCTTTTAAGAGTGTGTCCTGCCTTTCACACAGTTCCATACCCCATGATGATCCAGATGATCAGAAAATCCATGAGTAAAATCCCATTTTTGTTCTGGGGAATATCCTTTTCCTCTCCTGACCCAGCAAAGACCCAGATTTGCAGCCCATCTCTGGCAATGGGAGTATGATTGCCAGGTGGGCCAGGATTTGTGTTGGGGGTCATGAAGGCATGGAACTGGCTAGTGAAGCTCCTCTGGATTGTGCCTGTTGCTGTGCTGCTGCTGGGAGGCATCTCCCAGCTGCAGGTGATCCCTGCCAAGCTGGTGATGTGGCTTTGGGAAATCCTCCTGTGGCTGGAAATGGGCCCACAGCACCAGGCTGTTGTGGTTCAGAACAGAGCAGAGGGGGTTCAGAACCATGTTCAGAACAGAGCAGAGGGGGTATTTTTCATGTATATTCTTTTTCCAGCACCAAACTGAAAACCATCAAAAAGACTTTTGCTGAAGGTACTTTGGGAACATAATTTGGACCATAACTTTACCTTGTCGATAGCCAGTCAATATTTTTGTACCTTTTGGGGGAGAGTTCAGGCTCTTCTTTCCCTCTCCAGTGCATAGAGAGGTTTATTCTGCTGTAATAATAATGTAGAATAAAGGACCCGTTTTCAGAGCATCCAGGGAGATGCAATGTTCACATCCAAGAGTATGGCTTCAACAAACTAATTGATTTCTAAAGGAGAAAATACATCAGTGTTCAGTATCCAGAAAATGTACATCTGAAATGATTTATTTGCTAATAATCGTGTATATAGTATAATGGTTGTCTTGTATGAGATGAGAGTATTGTCTGGGGAGCAGTAGCAGCAGCAGAGCTGCCCTGTTTGCTTTGCAGTTCTCTGACCTGCTTATTAGAGAACATTCTTATTAAACAGATGAATTTATATGAGAGGTGTTTAGGGGGTCTGTTGTTGCTAAGGGTCTGTCAGCACTTTTCAAGGTGTTATGGATATGCACAAACTATTTTAAGTAGCTGCTCATCCTTGGTCAGTAATAGTCAGAATAAAGCCTTATATGATCAAAATTGTATGTTTTATTTGCTGGTTTTTTTATGAGAAATAGTTGCAAATAAAACTGCTGAAATTCTTCAATAATTTTACAGGTTTTAATATTTTTCTGGGTGGTAGTAGAGGGGAAATGAAATATTTCAGCAAAACATTGATAAAAAATGATGAATGATTACAAAAAAAAGTGAGGTTTTGCATTATAATTATTTAGTGGGACATGATTTCATAGTTTTTCATTATAAGAGGACTACTTTTACTGAAAAGGAATTTGTGTAGCAGTACTGTTGTCTTGAAAAAAACTCCAATAATTTATTTTAAGAGAAAATTCTTCACATGAAATTTAAAATAGCAAACAGTATGTTCTCCCCCAGAATGAACTGTTCTCTCCTACTGTTCCCTTTCATTAGTCCATCCTTGAGTACTGACCTTTTAGTTTCTGCATTAATGTAGCTCTGTCTCTTGGCTCCTCATCAGCCTCTCCCTCTGGTACCCTGCTGAGGCAGACATCCCTCAGAAGCAAGTGCAAGACTGGAGAACACGGGAGCCACAGCTCAAGATCCAAATATGTGAATGTCATTGGAGGGTGTCATGGGTGGGGCTGACTCAATGGCAGAATTCATAGTCTGGGCCATTTTGGTAAATCCTGAAATTGCACAAGGAGAGGGAGTTTTGAAGCTCCAGTTTAAAACCACAACAAACCAGCCACCTCTCCCCACAACCCATCTTGGTCCAGTTATTTAAGAAAGACTTGATGACTGCTGTTGGTTGGGGGGGAGGAGGGAAGGGGTGGGGTTTGGTCATTTTTCATTCATTTGGCTTTTGGTTTTGATTTTCATAGAAAAGCAACCTATTAAAAGGCTGCAGAGCTGAGTTCTTAAACCTGAGATTGTTACAGCGTAAGAGCAGCATAACTGGCCTTTAAGTGTTCAAAGGTAGCTGGAGCAAATGGAACCTGGTAAATCTTTTTATTGTGTGTGTTTGGCAGTTACATGTGCAGCAAGTGGAGCCTCTCAGAAAGGCTTGTCCACCTTAGGAAGGCTTCATCTTAATACTGATGTGTTACTTATTGGTAATTCAGCACCGATAGGTGTAAATTACTTCGATGTAACATTTTGCTGACCCTGCTTATATCATAGATGAGCAGATGGTATGGAAAACATTTTGTACCTGTGCCAGAGAAAGGCAACGAGACTGAAAAGTAAACCTTGGGCTGAGAGGCTTGGGCGTGATGAGCTCACTGTGAGCATCTCTGGATGAGCTGACTGGAGAGCAGCCCAGGCATCGTGGCTGTGCAGCACCTTTCCTCAGGAGCAGCAAATCCTGCAGAAGGCACCAGCTTACAGGCAAGGAACTTGCCAAAAGAGCTGGAAAACTGACAGTGTGCTCTGACTGATTTGTAATGGTGTGAGGAGGCTGTCAATTAACACCCCATCAGTCACAGGTGCCAAAGGAGGAGTGGATTCAAAAGGGTAGTGGGTCATTTTGGGCTTGTCCTTTTTTACCATGACTTTTCTTTTGCCTTTATTTAGCTGTGTTTGTGAAATCCAGGGGTTTCAGTGAGGAAGCTTTGTTCTTCTAGATGCCCTGATGTGGTAACTGTGTTTTCAGGTTTTGAGGTGAGGATTCAAGTTGGTGTTTTTTGCTGGCAGTGATGCTAGAGATCAAAATGCAGCTCTCTAACTAGCAGTCAGGTGGTAGGAGAGCACAGAATACAGAAATGAGTAGTTTAATTCATACTGGCACAAGCGTGTAATGGGACAGGTTTCTGCAGTGTCAGTATGTGTTTATCAAAAACTTGTTCAGGTGTGTATCAGCACAAAGTTATACCAAGTATGTGTCATATAAATCAGCAGAAATGGAGAGTGTGTCATAACCATTAGAGACCTCACTCAAACCACATGAGAGAATATTTACTGCTAAGGCTATTAGAATTGCAACCCCTGCTGATACGTGTTCATTTATGGCTGAATCTTGCACTCAGTCTTGGATGCTATAGTGGAAATCCACAAGGAAATACTGCTTCTGAATTCACAAAAGTTTTATTCAGCAAGAAATCAGTTCACAACCTCTACAGCTACATCGAGATGAATGGGGAAAAAATTATGAGTGAGGAAATAGTTTTAGAGGGATAAAACACTGTTTCATGACACATAGATACAAAGGACTGGCTTAAGGAGTGTAACCTGTATGAGTTTTATTTTTTTTCAGTGTTTGACATAGCACATAGAATCTTTAGGTGCAATGTTGTGTTTCTGAGAGATACTTTCAAGAGCTACAGCAGTCATATTACCATCTATATAGTAAATGCTTTAATTTGCAATGCTTGCCCTGTTAGTGAGACACTTGAACTACATGTAAATGCCTCCCAGGGGTTGTTTCCACCTTCCAAATTCTCTTTCATGGGATTATTGTATTGCATATGAAGAAGAAAACTGTAGAGCAGAAGTGAGGAGGTTGTACTTTCAGCATGTATAATGTATCTTTATGAAGTTTGGTAAATACCTTAAATGAGAAAAATATCTTGGATCAATCCACCTGAAACCATTAATCTCAATTTAAAATGAGAAAATTAATTGTGCCAAACATGTAGATACTTTTGTGACAAATTCAGATGTTCATTTTTGTTTTGTGTTTTTTTCTCAACAGAAAAGTTAGAGTAACAATTTCGATATAAGCATGTAAATGATTAATTCCCTGTCCATTTTACTCTGTAAACAGCACAAAAATGAGCTGAGGAAACAATGCACAGTGCAGTCTGAAGGGGAAAGTCTTCAGTGAAAGAAATTTCACAAAATCAAGCAGTTTTCCAGAATTCTGTGAATACTGTGCTACATTCACTATTTCAGACCTTCCTTTAGATTTTCTATTTACCTTTGTAAAGTAAGCACACCAAATTATATCAGCAACACACAAAAACTTTTGTTTTAATTTGGTTTCTAGCAAAATTAAGGTGACCATACAGATCTCGAAACTGGATCCTGTGCAGATTCATGGTGTAATTGTGTTGTACTTGACATAAGCAGCTCTCCTCAGAGGTGAATTTTAGGCTGCAATTCACCACTGGGGTAAATTCCTGGGGTGATTCCTGTCTCATCTTCCTCCCCAGCCTTGAGCACCTGGTGGTCTCCTTGGGTCAGACCCTTCTCTGTTTTTAGGGCCCTTTGGGATTCAGTATGCTTGCCTGGTGGGTAAGGACCATGCCTGCACAGTTATGTGGGGGAGGCATCCACAAAAGGCTGTTTGGGGAGCAGGGAACACTGCCTGCAATTTTTCCTTACCTGTGAGGCCAAGCAGCTTCCTTATTATCTCAGCTCCAGAGCCAGAATTAGTTTTCCATGCTTTGTGGACATTTCAGTTTGGCTCTCACTGCAGGGGTCTGAGCCATGGCCTCTGCTCCTGCTATTCTGCAACCTCATTTGAAATAATGGAGTTTAATGAACTTGTCTGTGTTGTGGTTGATGCACTGCTATGGCAAGTGTGGTGTTTGGAATGATCAATTTTTCCACATTAGAAACTAAAAATATAAATGAATAGAAGGTCAAAATAAAATTAATTTTGTTGTTTTTGTTGCTTGGGATTTTTATTTTTTTTTCAGAGGAGGTAATTAAGAGAGACTTGAGCAATAAATCAAGTCTTTACTATCTTTTATTAAATGTGTTTGAGTCAGCAACCTAAAACACAGTTGGGAATGTGGAAAAGCTTACCATTGTCTGTAATAATAATTAAATATTTTAGCTGGACTGCATTCTTCACAGAGTAAATATGTCCTTTTAATGATATCATTAGGGAATAAATAGTTGTACAATTAAAAAAATCTAGTGATTCCCCAGAAGAGGAGCTTTTTTCTAAAAAAAATAAAAAAATAAACTGGATAACTACATAAAAATAAACTCGAACTTCTATGCAAGAGTTGAGCTTTTTTTGTTTACAAACAAGGTACTGTATTAGACTTTCTCTGCTTAGATAATATATGGAGGTTTAATATTTGCTAGAAATAAATTTTGTTCTTGTTGCTTAAATTTGAATTAAGTATGCAAAATGGGAGATAACTGAAATTCTTTTGAAATTCTTCACCTCACAGATCAGCCTGGTCCTAGCAGAAGACAGAACCAATGTGTGTCCATGCAATGTGTGTTGGACTCATGGCATTTCTATGAAGGCTTTACATGGCTTCCAACTTCTAAAAGTTCAACACACTTTTAAAGAGATTATCCACGGGTGTAATTAAATTACATAACCATTTTGGTGTGCTTGACTCACTGTAAGGTGTGTGGTGTAGGAGGATGCACTTAGCTGGCTACTTTTATCTTGCAGTGAGTAAAGCTTGTAAAGGTATAAGTCTAGTGCATAATTGGAACTCCTGTGGATCAGAGTTTGGGCAATGAAATGGGCCTGAAACTTTGGCCAAGCTTCAATTTCAGTAGTATTGGAATAGGTAAATATATAGTTTTAAACTGGATTTTATGGTTTCATTTGAATTTTGAAGAAAGTTTTGGGAAAGGTTTTCAGAGAGGATTCAGGCTAATTAGGGCTGGATTCAGCTGATTTTGGGTAAGAAAGATATAAATCAGTCTCTGTCCAGGCATTTGCTGATCTCACTGCTACCCAGAACTCTAGCTGGGATTGTTAAAAGTCATATGCAGGGGAAGTTGTTTCTGTCCTCTAAAGGTTGGACAGGACTCATCAGATCACTTTCCTATAAAGCAGTAGTCTTCATGTTACAGGTTGTTAAGCCCCAGTACAATGATATAATGAAAAACCCAAAATCCAGGTGTCCTAGTGTGGGAAGGGCCACCTGTGCAATGCCTTTTACTCCTGGTATGTTTTGTAGGCTCTGGATTGCTTCATTATAGTGCAAAAAATGAAATCTTTACAAATATTACAAACTGGTTATCATTAATCTTCTTTGGAATTACTTGAGTTTTTCTGAAATAAAACCTGTAATAATTTAATAAATGAAAAAATCTTGCTGGTAATGCAAGGGACAGCCATGCCAAAGCACAAACCTTCTGAAATGAAGGGTCAGCTTTTTCTTTCCTTTATTTTACATTTTTAATTTTCAGGGAGGGATGCCTTCTGGCAACAGAAAGAAGTGCAGGTGTACAGAATCATAATTAAATTTAGCAAGGTTTGCATATTGAATGACCAGGTGTTGCAAGCAAAAAAACCTAACCCAAACACCTAAAAATTCCCCAACAAATATATGTATAAACACAAAGTTTATATAGAAATGAATAAATTTTTATTTTTTATACAAGCTCAAATTAAAAAATAAAAAACAACTCCTTAACTTCCTATTTTTTTTTTCATTTTCAATAAATTAAGCTCCCATATCACAGCTGTTTTTCTTCCCAAACAGACAAAAACTCAGGTTCATGCATAACTCTAGAAGGCAGGGATGACACTGAGCCAGAACTTAGTTCTGCTTTATTGATAATAGAGCTGACAGTTAAGAACAAATCTACAGAATGTAACTGCACATCCTTTAACCAAGCAGCAAGCTGAGCATCTGCAATGAAATTGGCATCTAAATTTAAGTTAAGTAGTAGTCTAAGTTCTCAGAAAGCAAATTAGGAAGCTAACTAGATCTGTAATTGCAACAGAGATTGTAGTGAACACAGAGATGGACTTGGGGATTTGTGGTTTGTTGTTTGGTTTTTAAAACAATTCAATAGTAAGCAATTGTAAACATGTGAATTTGTATGTTTATATAAATGAATAATCAGCATAGTCACATCTTGCACGCTTCTGTGTTTTTACTGTTTGTACAGCTCCAATAGCAGGGGAATCCAGTCATGCAGTAAATACAACACAGGTGGAAGGAAAAGGAGCTTCCTTGCCTCCTTCCAATGGACATAGGAAACGAAAGGAGACAGGCAGGGATTCTGAGGATGTGGAAAGTATAAGAAAAACTAAGCAGTAATGATCTAATATACTTTGAGAATACAGTTGTTTAAGCCAGAATGTGGGTCTATGAAGCTTTTGTTGATTTTTCTTAAATTCTACTTCTTCAATACTTCTGAATATGTTAATTAAATGAACTTAAAATAGCCATTATTTCAACCTGTTCATGAAGGTAAATGTATTTTTCTAGTTATGCAGAATGTAGTTATCTTTTCATGTTTTGTGCTCTCTCTTGCCTTCCAGGATCTTTTGTGAAGTAAAGAAAACTCACCTGTAATGTCACTATTATTACTATTAAGGGAATAAAAATTCCCAAAGAGCTTTAGGGACATAAATCCAGTATAACTATTGGGAGAAAAAAATCTAACCATGATATAAGTTCATTTAACAGATAGATATCTATTTTTTAAATTACACCACAAAAATATTTTGAAGTAGGAGCTAGAAAAAAGTAGGAATATGGCTTGATTGGTTTGGCCTTGTCCTGAGCTAGAGTTGACCAATGTCAGAGTAGTAAGGAACTGGATTTTAATGTAGGATTCAGCTTTATTCTGTTTAGAAAATGATTAGGAAAAAATATATAATGATTTTCCTAAAACCAAATAATTGTGACTGACTCAGGTAATGGTCAGAATGGGTTTTTGGTGATGGCTGTTTTTGTGCTTCCAAGCACCCAAATGGAAAAAGGTGCTTCTCAGAGGGGAAAGGGCCACTGCAAAGCAGGTGAGGACAGTCTCCCAGGCAGGTCCTCAGTAATGGACACGGGGCAAAGAGCTTGATACAGGTTTTACTCTGGCATTATGGCAAAAAAAGATTAGACATAATTCATGAGAAGAGAGAGTAACTTGGAGACTTGGGGTTTGGCTTTAACTTTAATCAAGTCTAATGATAAGGCCACTATGAGAATGCTGCATAAAACTGCCATGCTAGCATTTTAAATTGCTGTCAAAAATTGAAATGGAGACAGACAAGCGTAGCTGAAGTGATTTTAAGCTAGAGAAAACAATAAAATACATAAAATTCAGTTCATTCATTTTTTAAAAGAATATTGTGGGATTGCATGACTGTTGTGTGATAGTATTTTAATGCTCAGCAGTTACCACACATTAATTTCTCTTCAAAGAAAGAAGAGTCTAAATATGAATTGGTGGGTAAAGACAGATTAGGTAAATAGATTATTTATCATTTGTCTTCAAATAACCCTCATTGGCTTGTCTTTTTTTTTTATTTTTAAATGTATTTGAGTTGAATGTTTATGTTCTGCAATTTTGGGCAGTTGATAAGAAGAGAGGAGTGAAGCTGGAGTCTGAGAGGCATGAGCAGTTTGGTTTAAATGTCCAAATCATCTCTTCTGGCCTGAACTCTGGCTGTTCAATTTTCACAAAGCAAAGGAGCAGTTTGGGTCACTTGCTATATCACTGCATAGGAGCACACAGACTGCAATTCAGGAATAAAGGTTTCTGTAACTGCACTAAAGGACATTTGGAATATAATTTTGGCGCAAGACAAATGATGCTCTGCACTGTTTCTGGCCTGTTTCTGAACTGCATACTACTGTGGGTGACATGGCTTGTTATGGAGTTTGAGCTACCACTGTAATTTTTAACATGGCCCTAATCAGATCTGACCACCTCCCATCTAACCCAATTCCTAGAGCAGAGCTCTTGAGTTCATCATAACCTTGCCACTGACAGCAGGGCTGCACTTCACAATAACGAGCATGGGGGAGGATTTTAATGAAAATACCCTGAGCAGAGGAGATTTGGGAAAGACTAGGAGATTTCAGTCCTGGGTCACTTTCTAAAGTATTCCTCTGCTCACTGCTTTCTTTGGAGTGAACACTTATCCTGGCCAAGTCTGGTATCTCACTTTTGGATGCATTCTAGTCAGGTTTTCTAATTAATCTTTTATGCATAAATTTTGTCTCAGAATAATTTATGGGTTTATTTCAGCTTTCTTGCCATGCTAAGAAGTCTGGGTTATGTATGATAGCCACTCCTAGCCTAGTCCATTCAATTATGCTTTGTCAAAAAGAAATTTCCACTGATGAGAATTTTATTCCAGAACATCGATGGCATAGGTAAGTTACAATCTGACATTCCAGTTTCAAAAACATCTTTAACAGTTAAAAAAGTAGGTATGTATGCTTAATTTCCTTTGCAAAACTAGTGATGGGTTTTTGAAATTTTTCATTAGATCTAATGGGTGAACTGTGCTCTCTTTTTTCCTTTGGGTACAACATAGAGATTTAAGTTCATGGTTGAACTGCAAATTTTTGATGAGTACTAGGACTTTCTGAGGATGAGAGATACTTCAATTTTCTATTTAAATTAGTGAGAGCTGAGTAGGGAGTGAGATATTAGAAGAGAACCTCTAAGTTTATAAGATTTGATCCAGTGCTTACTGAAGGTGAAATCTACCCAAAATAACCCAGTGTATTTCAGGGACTGGTTTTTCTGCATTGCCCCAAAGAAGGATCGTGGTCAGTGTGTTCATGTCAGCATACAGAGGAGAAAGGATGAAGTCAGAGAAACATACATGTGGAGGGAGAGGGATTAATCAGCCTTAACCTCAGATATTTGCAGTTTGGATGTCAGCCTCTGAGCTGGTTTCCCAGGTGTTGCCATACAGTAGAGAGTAAAACAAGCAGCTTTTAGGTGATGGCTGATCTAACATGCTTTAGATCTTTCCAGTAAGAGAAGATAAATTATTCCTTTGACTGCAGTTCTGCAAACACAGTGGCTAGGATGACTGGGTCTGTCGTTGAGACCTGTTTTTAACCTTGTGAATCCCATCCATGCTGTCTTGGATAATGGCCAGTTCCTGGTACTGGCAGGCAAAACAAAAGATCTGGCAGCTAGGAGGTACCTAATGCAGTCAGCACTCCCCAGTCTCCTTCCTTTGATTGTCTGAAAGGGAAATGGAAAACCTACCGCCTGGGAAGGAAACTTGCTCGAATTAGGTGAAGTTGTTGGGCAAGTGAACAGTAAAATACAGTGTAACCTCGGCCACAGAGTTTGACACCACAAGTGAACAGGGCGGAAAGATCTTTGCTGGGACTGGGAACTGTTACCTTGTACCCTTCCCCTCTCAAACCATGGTTGATTAGACATGCCAGCAGTTTAAAAAGTGTCAGCAGGAGCACCCACAAGTACAGCCTGAGATCTTATTAACTCCTGGGGGCAGCACAATAATTACTAAGCTGCAGGCTGCATGGAGCAAAGACAGACTTTGCCTTTCGCTAAAGCAATTGTATAGAAAAGAGAAGATTTTCGGAGCTAGAAAAAGAAGACAAGGGAACAGGATTGTACCCTTGTGGTAATGCTGTGATTGAGGCCCATTCCCAAGATTATGTCAAATTTTCACTGAATAGCTACTCAATGTACAATACATTAACAATCCTGGGGGAAGAAGCTGGAAATTATAATTGCATTCTCTCCAGCTGAATATCCTATTAGGGTGCAGAGTCATACTTTTCCTTTTTCTCCCTTTCTGGCTCTTTGCAGCTTTTCTATTCACTGACATGGCTTTAGCAAAAATGACAGTTGTCCCAATCCTTCTTAAAACCTAATGGCCTGGGACCATCCTGTGATATGGCAGATCAAGGAGTGAACCACCTTCAGAATGAAGAACAGAGATTTCTTATTTCCTGAGTACTAGTGCTAGTCAGTACTCTCTCTCTCTCTATGTATGAAAATATATTTATAAAAAAACTAAAAAGAAAAAGAATTGCCTAAGTGTAACTTCCTCACAGTTCCTACTAGCCAAGAGCTGCTTTTTAGAAAGACACTGAGAATGCCCTCCCTCTTGCATTCGGAGGACCCAGATGCAGTTGGTGCTCTCAGCACACTCAGTGAACTGGGCTCCTGGGGTGTTCAGAGGCAGTTCCTGTTTGCCACCAAGAATGATGGTAGTGGGGATCATATTTTTTCAAAGCAGAAAAATACACGGCTTTGCTGGTCTTTTCTGGCCGTGGGATGGATTTTCAGTTACACTTTGGCTCCCTGTGACCTCATACTGAGGGTTTGCACTGTCACACAGCACTCGTAGTCTTCAGGTAAATGAGGTGCTGCATTTGTGAAAAAATGTATGTTGTGGTTTTAATTGTCTGGTTATGCCCACTGGGGGATGCAGGGATTCCTGCCCTGACAAGATACAGAAAAGGAATTTAATGCCTTTTTTCTGAGCACGCCCATGGACTGTGACTGGCTTGGGCATTGCTGGTACACTGCAAGTCACTGTGGTATTTTTGACGTTAAGCATTATGCAGTCCTTCAGAAGGTTTGCTTTTATATCACAGATTTGGACTGGAGGGCATGATTTCAGATGTATAATGAGAATATTGTAAATAAAGTGATTTGTCTGATTCATAATACTGCCTTTTGTACTGAATGCAGGTTGGAATAATTAAAAAAGTAAATAATCTGTGTAAGAATGAATGGCTTGGACTGTGGTTCTGGGCTTTTATACTGAGGTGATAAATACCTTTTGTAGTGCATTTTATGTTTTAACACAAATAATTAATAATTAATTAATAAATTTAACATAATAGATTTTTTCCTGCTATTTTTTGTCCTGCCTCACATACAGTGCAGTGGGTGATATTCTTTACATAACTATGTAAAGCTGGAAAACAAATATATTGCTCTTTTTAGTGACAAAACACAATGAGTTTGATGTTTGACTCATTCCCAGGTGATTTTTAAGGTGAGGAAGTCTGGGTACATTTGAGGATGGTGCAAGGATCTGTGTTCGGTACATGCTGAAATTCCTGAGTAGAGCAGTACCTTAATTTGGGATTGCAGAGCAGACTGATTTGGGTTTTGGCAAATGTTTAAATCTGATTCAAAAGTATTTTCTTAGTTTAAGGGCAGCAATTAAAACACCTAGTAGCATGTTTGTTTATGAATCATTGGGCTTTATGCTAAATACATGGACATCAGTATTGTGGGAATTGCACCTACTTGTAAGTGGGTTTGTTGAAAATTTGTTGTGCAAATACTGAAGTATTTTGTGGAAAGCTGTTGGATATTTCTGACTAGCCTGAGTCATTTTATATTTTGAAGGTGGTTGGATTTAACCTTAAATACTGCACCATTGTCTGTAGAACTTTCTGTCGTAACTCTCCACTGATGTTTACCACAACACTATAGTACCAAAGTTTCTGTTTGTTTTCAATCTTTTCCTTCCTTCAACTACATTCTCACACCCTTTTTCAATGCCTATAAAGTACTATTTATTTATAACAAGTGCTGTTGCTGTGGTTCAAAGGATACTACTTAATAAAGCATTTGCCTTTGTCCTGCCACCACTAATTAATAGAATGTCGGACTCTGTTAAGTTCTTGGTATTTTGATTTAAGTGGAGGAGGTTTTGCATTTTAAAGTGTGACTTTAGTTTTAGGTTTTTTTTTTTTGTAAATTAGCAGTGGTCATTCTCCAGCAGTCAGAAAACACCTAAGAAACTGTGTTACATGAAGGTCCAAATCCTTCTAGCCACTCCCCTAGAAGTCCTGCAAATTTTCTGGGTGAAGTCCAAGCAGAAGAAAAGTGAGCTCTGCCACTTGTCTTCTAGAGAATCTGCTTCTGTGCCACATAAACACAAGAATTCTCTTGCCTCTGAAACAGTAAAATAAAGCAGAAACAGCCCTCACAATGAGAAAAACCCGAGCTCTTGCTGGAACTGTTCCATTAAAACTTGGCTGACACTGTACCAGGATCTGCTCAGGAACCTCTGCCACTTCATGTTTTTAAAACATTACCTCCAGTCAATATTTAGGCATTGCATTTCTTTCATTTGCTGTAGTTGATAATTGTTTGGCTTGTAAACCACCTGAGGATGTGGCTTCTTTGAAGCCACTGGACACAAAACCACAGTCTTCCAGCTGGGACTTGATTTGAGAGGACAGGTGAAGTCTCAAAAGCTGGGATCATGCCTAGATAAGATAGGACCAGCTCTTGTATCTCAGGGCTTGCAGGTGCTCATATCCCTTTGCCCCTTCAGAGGCTGGGTGTAAGAAGTCTGCTGTGATATTCACCTGGTAATGGGAGAGCAGTGGACATTGACCACCCGCAGTTTGGTGGTGGTGTCATCTCAGCCAGCGCTGGAACTGGGAGCTGGTTGTGTGGCACCCTGCAGCTGGGAGTGACAAGCCAGTGTGTGTTACTGGCTGTAATACATTTGCCTCCTTTTGCTGATATCTTACACAAGAAATGTGGGAAATCTGTTAGTTTACTAAATTATAGTAAGGAATTGAATATGTGCTCAATAGCAGGTGACACACAAGGCTCTATTTCTGCATGCCATGGGAATGTCTTCCACATCTTAAACTGTATTTATGTATTAATTCAGTTTCTTGCTCTTTGAATTTTACATGAGCTTAATGTACTTACATGTTAATTGAAAATGTATTGCCAAGTTATATTAAGTTACACTGGGGGCAGTTAAATTACAAATTGAGTTTCTCTAGTTAAAGGTGATCAGAACCTATTTTCTGACACTCCCCCTGTATTTTTAACTAGATAATTATATTAAAAAGAACCTGTTCTCTATAGAAGGGTGCTCCATTAAAACAACCTACTGGCTTGGTTTTCAGACAGCAGAAAAGAAAGAACCTAGAAGTGGCTGCTACTGTTGATTGATATGCTTGTATAATTTATATGCTACATAAGAATATAATACTTCTGATGGAAAAACTATTTTTAGAAGGTGGTTCAGTATGATGTTTTTACATTTTTGATATATTTTATCCAGGTAGCTGAAAGAAGAGAAAATTCATAAAAAAAGAATAAAAAACTTCAAGGCCAACTGATAAATTCTCTCAAATATGAGGCAGTTCTAGAAAACATTTAATTTGACATAATTTGAATTTTTCATCTCACAGTCAGACTTTGCTTAATCTGGTTGTCATCAGAACAGTAATGAACCACCTCAATTTGCAATTTTGTAATTATGTGTTTCTATTTGTGACTTAGCTGATATATCATTAAATGGACAGATGAGTTCTTACCTTACTTATGAGCTTACTTAAGCAAGCACATATATGTTTTGTGATATTATCAACTTGTCAAATGTGCAAAGACTGCCTTCTATGATCATGGTTATTAACAAAGACCATAACATGATATATTATGGATAAACACACTCAGTTTCCAAAGGGAAACTATTTTAATTGACATCCAACATGCAGTACTTCAAGTGCATGATGCATTTGCCAATAGCCAGCTTTTACATATTGACATACATTTTTATTTAACTTTACCTGGAAATGTCAGAAGGAGAGTTCAGGGAAAACAGAAGAAAGATGTTAATTAATATTGCTCATGGTGGGATGAGCATTGTTTCAGTTTCAAATTAGAGCAGTGCTCACTCAGGCATACATTGCTAATATGTTATAATTAAGGACTTGTAGAGCAAGGAAAAGTTAATGGGCAGCATCTCTAATAAGGATGCTGTACTTCACTCCTGACTTGCACTGCAGCAGAGGGAATCAATACGGCCTCACAGCTCATCTATCATTTGCCTTTGCTTCAGGTTGCTCTGTGTGTGCACTAATATATCTGTGTGTGGGATTAAAACTCAGCAAATACCAGAAATTAGAACAGGTTTAGAGATGATGTGTAGATGTGTGATCATTAAATAATCAAAAAGAATTTTTAAAATTCTAGATGTAAGCTTGCATTTGTTATTTTTGTGTGATAAAAAATTTAGCAAATTTATCAAGATTTTGTCATCTTTTATGCCCAGGACTAAGTATTTTCTCTGCAGAAACCTTTCTCTCTTAAAGAATCCTGGGAGCTGTAATCTTATAGAGATGCAGCTGGAAGGTACACTGGCTGTAGAAATTAAATATATGAGGAGGACTAGTTTTTGCCACTTTTGCCATTCCCCTTGTCTACGTAAAAACCAAACTGCTAATTCACAGGTATCTGAAAATTGTGACCATTAACATTTACATTCATTTACAGAATAAAAATTCACTGTAGAGAAAAAAGGTAAGGGACATTTCATGGAAGCTGTAGATACATATTTATAACATGATAATTGTAACAACAGGAGGGATCCACTTTGCTTCATTTGTTATGAGGAAGGTTATTTAAATCTTTGATCGCTTGAGTTTTGCTCAGATTTTTAAAGCTACAGCTATCCAGCTGGAAACATTTCTTATGATAAGGAAGTGTGCTCATGCTCTCTTGGTAATATGGAGGATGGCATTGCTGCTCCAAAGGTGGGAAAGTAAGTCTTGTACTTGATTTGAGTTATCAAGTGAGCATCTGAAATTGCTGCTTCCAGATGGCTACTAGCTACTCCTCCAACTACTTGTGAAAAGAGATTGTCAGACCTTGTTTTGGTGATGATTCATCTCTGACTGATAGTTTTACATAATTATATGATTCTCTGCCTCACATGAACCTGATATTTTTGTGTTGTGGAAGAAAAGAAAAAAGTCTTTGACAAAAAAATATATAGAATTATAAACTTGTGTTTTATTTTCCATCCAAGGATTTCTAAATTTTTTGAAAATTTAAGTACAGAAAGACTCGTAACAATGTCTCTTTTAAGAAAAGACAAGTAGTATTTTACTAGACTTTATTCTTTGTAAAGGTGTGATAATGAAGTCTCATGTTGGTAGTCCATCAAAATTCCTGAATTTCTCATCGTGAAATTTCTCATTTCAAAGGAAGATTCAAGATGACTCTACTGTATCTTGTACAGCTGATTATGTCTTCCTAGGTACATGAATAAGTTCTCAAATTTCTCCCTGCTGAATCATGTCCTTTTTATTATGCCATTTTTCCAATTTGAAAAGATTATTTTGATCCTAATCTTGTTTTCTAGGAGCTTGAAAGAAGCTGCAGGCCCTGTGTTGTGTACAGAGAAACATCACACTTGATAAGCATTCACTAGGTTCTAAATCTAAATGATTACATGAAATTATTCAAAAAGTACTGCTAGACCCAGGGCAGACCCACCTCACAATCTTCCTTGATACTGCCTTTTCTGACATCCTCTTTTGACATTTATCCATTGCTAGGTCTAAACATGTTTTTCAAAATAGTTTTACCAATTTTAGAGGGTTCATTGAGACTTGATAATGAGAGTGTCATGTGAGATGGTACCAAAAGCCTTGCTAAGGTGAAAATAAGACAACTACTGACTTGTTCCTTTTACACAAGGACTCTTATCTGTCATGGAAAAAAAAAAATCAACTTGATTCAGAAATCTGTTATTTAAAAATTCATGTTGACAATACTTAAATAACTTGTCCTATCTTCTGGGTGATTTTTATTTGCTCCAGTCTTTTTCTGAGACTTCAGCTTAAACCAAGTAGTTAATATTTCCCAAAACTTTCAATTTTCTCTCATTCTGAAGCAAAGTATTTTGATTTGATTTTTCCAGCCTCCTTGAGTTAAATTTCTTTCTCCTAAGTCCTCTTAAGTGCTCTAAATTTCCTTCTCTGCGCTTTCAGGAAATTAATTTCATCAGGCCTGTGGTTTGAAAATGTAGAATATGGTTATATGCTCACTTACTTCATTTTAGCTTTTGTTTTCATCTTTTTCTTAGTGCATAGTGATTAGTTGCCTGATCACAGTTCTCTAATAAAAGATGAAAGTGAAGCAGTTTGAGTGTTTTCTCATGGTCATCTATTTGTAATTTTCCTGAGTAATGTGCAATTCTTATTTTCAATGCACATATTTTTATAAAAAAGGTCCCAGAGAAATCCATGCATTGCCTAATCATTTAAAAACAATCCATATATTTTTCCTGTGGTATAACTAGGATGGTTATTATTTATGAACCAACTGCAGAATTTTATTTTTTATCTTTTTCCATTTTTTCTACCCAGAAAAAGTCTACATGGGTAATTTTCATCATGTAATGGTTTGGGTTGGAAGAGACCTTTAAAACATCTTGTCCAACCCCCCTGCAATGAGCAGGGACATCCTCAACCACATCAGATTGCTCAGAGCCCCATCCAACCTGACCTTGAATTTTTCCAGGGATTGGGCATCCACCACCACTCTGGGAAATGTGCCAGTGTTTCACCTCCCTCACTGTAAAAAATTCTCCCTTACACCTAGTCTAAATCTACCCTCTTTTAGTTTAGAACCATTACCCCTTGTCACTTTTCACTACTGTTATATATGATGGACTGTCTTCTGAGGGAAGTCTAGGTGATTTAGCAACCACAGAAAGAGAAACTGGGAAGGATTGGGCCATCTGTTTCATGAGTGTTTTCATACTATTTCTGTGTCTTTATAGCATGTCCTTTTTATCTGTTCCTTTATGTCATATGCTACACTTTCTGACTTTTGTGCCATTGTATTGCTATTTTTATATTCCTACTTACTAATTTGTCTTCTAGAGTGGTTTATTTTGAAGACCTTGTGATTTATCTACCTGCCACATCTCTAGGCACAATTATAGGCACATGGAAATTAGACTTTCCAGAATCCAGTCTTCACTGGATTTCTCTTAGGAAGAAATCAGGACCTTTGCCATTTTGCCATCTTTTGCACCCATGGCTCCTTTGACAGGTCTTGAAAAGCCCTTATTTTCTGCCAGAACAAGCTGCTAAGTGTATTTCTCTATTCCTGTCACATGCTTTTATATAAATAACCAGCCCAAAGTGTCCTGCTGCATTCTGCTTCCAGCGAGCATTTGGTAGTTCTCTTTAACTTCCTACTTAGTGTTCTTGACTTTTTTCCCTTTTTTTGATGTAGTTGATTATAAAGCATTAGAAACCGATAAAATTCTGTTTGGTAGTGTATGTATGCATACAAATATATGCCTAGAGAATTGTGTATGCCTACAAAGTGCAAACAAACTGCAAGGAGAATGTTGATTTAGCTTTGTTTTGCGTTCAGAATTGGCAAAGGTGCTTTGCAATCTAGTGGTGTTTCTTGAAGGCTGTGTATTTTCATTGTATCTAGTCAAGTTTTATCATTTGCAATGAACCTAAAGAGTTAAACACTAAGGCAATGTCTTTGAATGATATTTTTTTTTTTTTGTGGTAGAAAAGGTTGTATGCTGATGCTTTGCCTTCCTCTGAGCATTTTAGTTTTCCATACAATTTCTGAACAACTGAGTCAGGTATGAACTTATTTGACAGTAAAAACTGAGATTTTCAACTTGAAATGTTACAGGACTTGAGATTGAGAATAGCAAAATATTTTGGCATGTCTGATAAAAATTTTAAGTATCAAACAGCTTCCTAATCTGGGTGAACTCATATAACACATAGTATTCTTTTATTACAACTAGTAACTAATCTAGATATTGTACAGATTTCAACTTTATCTCCAGAATCGCCCTGTACTACTTAATAATTTCTGCCCCAACCAGGTATTGTAGCACCACTTTGTTTCTGCCATTTTGACAGCTGTTACTGGCTTTTTTGTGTGTGGCAGGAATGAAAGAACTTCAACTGTTGACTAGTGCAGATGACAGCTGAAAAAAATTCAAAGCCATTTGTATCTAAAAGTCATTAATATAGGGAAATTGGATAATTATAGCTCCCTTGCAGCTATGATGGAACTTGTGGCTTCATATCAAATGCAGCTTGGTGCATTTTTCTCCCATGCATCCTTCAGGGGGAAAAAAAGAGCTTTAGAGATGTTCAGGGGTTTATTGAAAGCTGTAAAGGGCCTTCTCCAATCTGAATTCTTTCTGTGATGCTGTCACAACTTTTCTCAACAGATAAACCCATTTATCTGTACCTGACTTTTGGCTTTTGGTCAAAGCAGAATGACTCCCTCTCTCTTCAGTACCACAGTCATGTAGTCTTGCTACTGAGAAATTTCACCTACTCTCTCTGTTTCCATGAGACCTCCTCCAAATGTTGATGATGCTGAAGCTGCTGAACATTACTGCATTTCTTGTATTTTCTTCCCTAGGTGAAGGGAAACACCTTTCTGTTTTCTTGCCCCTCTTCCAGTGACAAATAGAAGAAAAAAATTGGAAAAAAACCCCAAATCAGATAGATAGAGATGGCATGGACAGAGTGTTTGTTCTAATTTCCATTGCTACTGCTTACCTATGGCATTTCTATTCATACAATCCCTGTGCATTAGCAGTTGGATTTATCTGTGTATCCTCTGCATCAGCTGCCAACTGCCGTTTATATAAATACATGCATTTTTGCTTCATCAAAGCCTCTTTTGGCTCCCTCATTTTATTTTCTTGCTGTTTTGAAGTTGAACACATTTCTGAGGTACCAGATGGCCAGGTATTAAATGCATAAAATGCATTATTTCCTCCTTCCCTCCTCTGCAGCAGTCTGTTTCTGTTTAGCTATGCAAATAGAAGTGGTTGGGATTAAAAGCAAGAGTTGCAGCTGATATAGACCCCAATAAAATCAGGTGGCATTGAATATGTCTGAAAAGTAAGCAACTTTTAGCTTTCTTAAGCTGCTTAGAATAGTGGTAAATAAAACTGTTGGCTGAAGAGAGAATATTTATTCATTGTGTGTTTCATGCTGACTGCAGGGAGAGGGCAGTTTGGAGGTAGAGCTCTTCTTTAGCTGGTGATAACATCTGTTACAAACAAGCTGGAGTGGTTCAGAGCTGATGTGACAGAAATTATTCTCAGCTGTTAATGAATTGAGGTGAATTTTAGCATGGGAGTGAAGAATGTGTAGGGAGTTCAAATAGTTAACCATGCTGTTGTGGACTTGCTAAAGCTACAGTATGAAATTGATATTTCCCTTATGGGGATTTAACCTTGTGAAATGCAGATAAAACTAAAAACTTCTCACTGCTCATCTCACCTAATATCCAGAGTTAAGTCTTGTGTAAGTGGGGCTTCTCTGAGTGGCAGGAAGGTACAAGTAACTAATGGATTTCTGGTGTTTTATAATTTACTTCTCAAATAAAGACTAGTAGAGAGTTTTTGCAGACACATTTTAATTAAGCTTGTCTCAGCAGGCGAAGTAACATAATGGTCCAGCTTTGCCAGGTAGTCCCTGTCCTCAGAATTTTGCTTCACTGGTTTAAAGCTGAACATTTCATTTTAGCTCTTAAGATTTTGCAAGTAAGGCAATGGACTGTAGAAAGAAAAATGAGTTTAATAACTTTGAGACTTTTAAGATTTCTTGATCTTTCATATGAAAATATGAGGTATGATTTCTTATGACTTTATATAACCAGATATCCACAGCTAAATTCCACAGCTTTATAGATACTGTTGGTTTCTGAAGTATTTTAGTAAATCTCAGGGAAAAGCTCCTGGAAGGTATGGGGCTTGCTTAATACAGTGGTTGTAGTATACAGGACTACTGAAATTACTTGTGACCTTGCCTGTCATTCATTAGTGAATGCAGCAGCAGCAGCATTAATCAAAATGTACTCATTGGAGGATTTTCATCTGTGGCATATTGCTCCCATAACTCTTCCTGTGCTTTTCCTAGTGTCAGCAAGATCTGACATTTTTAGAGCAGGTGTGTAATATCTGAAAATACTTGTAATTCACTTTACAAGGCATATGTATGACATAGAAGATGCTATGATATTCAGGTTTTAGCATGTACAACATTTTATGGTTTGTAGGGGTTTGACCTCAATTTATTTGCAAAATAAGCTTTTGAATACTTGCACTGAAGCTTTGTAATACAAAGTATTTAAGTCTCCCATACTAAGTTGGGTTGGTGATCTGTCATAAAAATAGCAAACAATACATTTTAGTCCATGAGATTTACTCTGTGGAAATGCTGAAGCACAACAACACCTTGAATTTGATGCATAAATCCTACTGATTTCAGCAAAGTCAAAATATCACCTGCTGTCTCTCTCACCCTGTCATGCCTGCCTGTGACACCTCAAGCATAATTGTCTTTTTGAATCCTGGTTCTGATGATGATGTTACCCAGCTTATGCCTTATTGCTTCTTATCCTACGTGTTTGTTCCAGCACCTCATCTCTGTACAGCAAAGTACGTGACAGAATTCCATTCTTATTTTCTGACAAAAGTAGGTCAAGAGTAGTTCCATCCCTGTTGTCATCCAAGGTTTGCACTGAAGGAAGGAAATCTCTTAGCATCTCTCTAATACCTTGTTAATCTCACTTTCACCTCTTGCTCTCTTTTTCTTTGCAAAGAACAAAGCTTTACATTTGTAATGGAGGGCTGTGTTTAGCAGGAATATTAAAACATGTTTGTTTGGGAGTTTATTCAGGAAAATAGGTGCATTTGTTACCCGGCAATGAATCCTTTTAAGGATTGCCATGTGATGAGAACAGCAGGAAATGTGAATGGAAAGCCATCTGGTCCATGCCACAACCCCTGAGGATACGTCTGTGCAGGCTGGAGTGGATGTTGTGGAAACAGTGTGTTTGTCACAGTCGTGCTGGGTTGTTCTTCCATTTATCCTACCTGTGCCTTGACCTTAGCCTGGGGCCCTGGTGTGGGACAGAGCTGTGTGTGTGTTACAGCTTGGTGCTCACACTGCTGATAGCTCCCGTGCTGAAATGTGAGCAAACAGGATTACTGCACTCAAACCAGTGTGAAAAGGGGTATTGGATTCAAATATTGTCCTGCACTCTCCTATATACCCTCAGTCCTTCTCCCACAAGAGGGAGACAGAAAGTGTGATTGAATCTAAGGAAGAAAGTATTTGGTATGAGGAGATCCTAATTAGCAAGGAACTTTACCATTCTGGAGAGAACAAAACTCACAGAATGAGTAAATATCAATAATGTGGGAACATTTGGTATGACAGAATGTTTTCTTGCAAAGGAAAGAGAGAGACTGTGTAAATGTGATTATAGATTTTGAAGGAATACAAAATGTTTCTCAGCTAGATTCTGGCTGTGTTTATGTTTGCACATAATGTGGTGCAATTGGAGCAGACCTACCAAGCAAAACACTTGATTTGCAAACCTGACATCCAGGCTTGCACAGATCTCAGGAGGTGCTTTCCCTTGGAGGACCTCTGGTCCAGTGCCAGGACTTGAAAACCACTAGTGCTTAATTCCAAGAAAAAGATAAATGTGTGCACTCCTCTATGGAAACCAAAGTGTGTTCAGTGAGGGTGAAGAAGAGATTTGCTGCAAAAACATATGTCTGGTGAAATAAAACTGTGCTGTAAATGCACCTTCCTCCTTCCGTTTTGCTAAGTCTTTGTGCCAAAGATTGTGTTTGAAATGTGAAATTTCTTATAGAAACCCCATCCAATCATTGGTTTTGTCTCAAATACATTTAGTATGAAATCAAAGGAGTTTCCTGGACAGAAAAGCAGTGATGGTGACAGTGTTCTCCAAACCCTGAAATATATAAACTATTATATGACCATTTTGTAGAAAAGGAGGGCGGAAGAGGTGAAGACTAGTTTGTTTGTTTGGATATTTTTTTAAACCGTGATGATATATTGTCAGCATTTTTTAATCACTGCTGACAATGTCCTCTAAAACTGAGCAAATGCAGAGGTGCTTTGAAAACCAAGTTATTATTGACAGTTACTGCTGCACTCCTCAGTTCCTGAGGTGCTTTGTTGTTGTTGTTACTGCTGTATTTTTCAGCAGTATTCCTCCTTCTCAGGGTTATTGATTGTTTCCCACAATCAGAGCTGAGCTGCTTCCCACAACACTTTCTTCAGCTTCTGTTTCTTTCTGCCTGTTTTCTTTGTGCAGGTTTGTACATAAATCTGATTTCACTTTTAACCTTTATCTTCTCTTGTGAACAGCCCGCGTAGCCTCTGCAGTAGCAGGGACCTGAGATTCTGGCAGATCACCTAGAGCTTTTCTAGCTATTTTTTCCCAACCCATTTAAGGGTACTTTTTCTCATTAGGAATAAAAGCAAAGCTAAACAAACAAACAAAACCTTTCAGTGCAAGGAAATTGTGAATAGTTGAGAAAAAATGAGATCAAATGAGAATATTTATTACTTCTTACCTCATACATTGCTGCACAGACTAATGTAAAGTTGTTTTGCCACCCAGTTTAGAGATAAAAATGAAAGTTTATTGTGAAGACAAAAATGGTTTGCTCTCCCTCCTTCAATACTATGTCTGCAAAAAAGATTAGCTCTGCATAGTTGATGCAAGCAAAGGAGGAGTACTAACACTGCTGAACTGGGTAGCAGCAAAAGCCAGAAATTGTTTAAGTGAGATTGCCTCACCTTATTTTCCAGGTGGTTTGCAGTGAAATTTATTCAATACAGTCTTAGAGCAACAATTTTTGAGAAGTCACAGAAAGGCTCCAGAAAAAAATAACCTTAATTTCTGGGAAAAAGCTAAATTACGTGTACTTTATCTGTCTGCTTATAAGTCTCTACCTGATTAAAAAAAAAAAAAAAAAGAAAAATGTAGGATAGTAACAAACAGATAAGATGGTTTTGCCAAAAAAAACAACCCAAAAGGACTTCATGACTTAATTTTTTCCATTGACTGGGCTAAGCATACACAGTAAATATAATTAAATCATGAGTTTGAGGTTTTTGAGATTTGGATTCTCAAAAAGATACCGATATTATCTGTGTGGAAGTCCTTAACCTGGTGCATGCATCATTGACCTGGTACAGCAAAACCCCTCTGGGAGGGGACCTGCTACTTTTGGAGATCCCATAGGCAGCAGGATCCCCTGGTTTTGCTGGCACTGAGTCCTTTCACTCTGTGACTTGAGCAAATGTCCTCTCGGGGGCAATCACTGACCAGCAACTTCAGCTTGGCTGGAGATGCTTACCTGGTGCTTTTCAACACTTTATAATGATTTGCACAATGCATCTCAGAATGTGCATATGGAATCTGCTGGTAAGATACAGTTGGGACTATCAGCATGTGAAAGGAGACACTTGAAATCAAAAATGACGTAGAAAATATTTGGAGAAATAGCCCAAAGGAAGGGGCAAGACTAACTAAGAAGGAATAAACACTCTGGGATGTAAAATGTAATGCCAGCTGTGCTGGAGTCGGTCCTGTCGTATTTTTGCACTAATATTAAGCATCCCAAAGGTATGTTTAACAGAGAATGTTATGATGAATGTATGGGAAATAATAACTTCCATTTCAGTCAGCACTTTTGGGAGGCTTATTCTGGAGCAATGCTGTTTAGGTGCTGGAAAGGATCTGCTTGAGCAATGCAGAAATGATGTGAAGAAATACCAGTGAAAGAATCAGTGATATGAAATAGAAAAAAAGCCTGATAAGGAAGAAACATGGTGAGAACAAAACCTTGTAGTTCAAGCTTCATCATGGGATATCAAAGAGGAGGCACCATGGTAAATGTCCAAAGCTCTAGACAGTGAGTATGTAAGCAGATTCCTGGTGAGACATCATCTATAGGAATGGATTAGGAATTTTTGCATCTGCCTGGAGGTGGGTGATGGGCTGTCTGCTCTCACGAGGTCTGAATGTACATCCTATTTTTTCTGAGCTGCCAGCTGGTCTGGGTGGAGACCTTGGAGAATCGAGAGCCAGAGGAGCTGTGTGGAAGAGACAAAAAATGGAAGCAAAATATGTTCGGCTTCCCAGGACTTTAATCTTTGAGTAGAGAAAGACACAGGTGCGACCGAATGATAGGCAGTGCCTGCAGTGTGCCAGAACAGGAGTGTGTGCTGTGCTCTGCCATCTGTCACATTAGTGACGAGTCTCACTGCAGCATCCGGCAGGCCTTGCTCTTGCAAAGGGTTTGCCTGCCTACACACTCCTCTTGTATCTCAGCCTCCAGCTTAAATTGTCCTTAAACTTCATGAGAAAGTTTTCTGTCGCTTGGGTCTTTCACATTGCAATTCATTTGAGGTGTCACATGGCTTGTGGGGGAAGTATAGAAATCTTCCAGATAAAGTGGTTCTTGTAGGGTTCCTGTTGTTCTGATTGCTTCTTTGTGTATTCTAAACTGATGTCTTAAGTACAGTAAATCTAATTTTCTGGTCACTGACATTGGTATTCTGTATTGCCATCACAGGACCTATCCAGTTGGATGCTTCACCTTTGAATATGGGATTAATTTCACATAATTTTAGCAACTTAGAGGCTTAGGTATTTAGTCTAAACAACTCTAGTTTTCTCCTTCAGGCAGTGGGTGGCAATAGGTGTCTTTGGATGAGGATTTAGTGCTTAATTTTGAAGGAAAGGATTTTTCATCTAGAAAGAAAGGAGAGAGTAAAAGCTTTGGTTACAAAAGAATGGGAAAGTGACACTTGTGTTTGATGTGGAAAGTGCCTATTCTTTATTAATTAGCCATTAGGGTGATTAATTTTCTGCTGTAAAAGTTTGTTAGTTTTGGAATATACATTGCTTCAGGACATGAAAAACAGCCGAGTAGTTTTTATAATATAATTTTGCTATGACTTAGTCATACATGTATTTTATAGATATTTTGACTTATCAGGACATAATTAAGTCATTATTATTACTGTGATATGAATTGAAATGGAACAGCATTAATAGTTGTACTTAGTTGTGGGATCATATATACCTGTGACTGAGCTAGAACTGTGTAAATAAGCTGGATGTAGGTTAAAAAGATAAAAAAAATTAGCTTTTTAGGTTCTCTTTCCCCCAGGTTTCCTTACAACACCTGTAATTTAATCTTCTTCTCTGGTACCTGAGGGTCTGAAAGGACTTGCCTGACTTGAGTAGGTAGAAGTTACAGAAGATGAAGTCCATCCATGGAGTTGCATACAAATATTTTGCATATGGTTTAAAGAGGAAAGTAAACTGTGGTATTTTATAGCATACTTAGCATAGTCTGAGCTAAGCAGCAATGTCAATGAAGTTTATTGGGGTTTAATTTTATCCAGCTTTGTAACTGAAATCTGGCTTTTAGCTGCTTCCCTAAATCGTGATATAGTCATACATGTATAAATGGACTGTTTATGGGAAGAAGCATTTATTGAATTAGTTTTTTACATGGCAGATCTGGGAATCATTCTTGGATGATCTTACACATATTAGTAAATTTTACCTGTCAGTTTTGGTTGTGGAATAGTAATATGCATTTTTTGCCTTTGGAAGCAAAGCTTTTTGAGAAGTCATAGAAGGGAATGTGCAAAATATTTCCCATAAGCTACTTTTAATATGCATTTCTCTTAATGAATATATATTAGCTTCATATGTACTTCCTGGCTTTTATTAATGATTTCAGTGATGAATGCATATGAAGGAAATGATCAAGCTTGAACTCTTGCAGCCACAAGTCTTTTAGTGGCTTCCATAATTATTGGAAATGATTTGGGATGATTTCCTATTCCCTTTTGGAGGCTGCCATCTTGTGTTCTGAAGTCAAAATTTCCATTACCATGATTAGTCTTTCAACCACTGTAGTTATGAAAATGGGTATTAAATTGTGAACAGTGAGGGTAAATGCAACAGTATTTACTGTAATGAGTAAACAGTAGATAAACCCATATATAGTAATTGGCTTGCTTAAAGCAATGTGATCCCAATAATCTTTGAAGGATCTTTATTCTGAAACCCATTGCTGGTCATTGAAAAGACAACTGATGTGAAGAACTTTGCAGCAGACTGTTGGATTTAATACTGAAAGATGATATTTTTGTAGATTTATGTGAGATCACTAAAAATATTTTTCTTGTAAAGTTCTTATTTAGAGATAATTGAAGTGTGAGATCTAGAGAATTTGATATTAAATACTGTGGTTTTGGAATACCTCTTCCAGCTTGCTCCATGAAATTGTCTTCAAAAATTTTAAAATGAAAAGTGAAAATTCAAATGCAGATTCAAATTTCATTAAGATGGGTCTATTTTACTGTTTTAGACATGCTTCTAGCTTAAGGCTTAGCTTGTCTTCCGGGATATTTTCTTGTGTGAGAAGTTGAATGAGGAAATGCAAAGGTTATCTCATGTTTATTGTTAGATTGTTAAATTAGGATATTTCAGAGCTTTGTGGGTCAGGAGGGACCCATAATGAGGCCTCAAATGTAAGAATCCAGCAGATTTGTATCTACTACCTTTTTGGTGGTAAAGGTGCTGAGCATTATCTTTAATTTATAGGCTGAAGTGAGTTATGTTCTGAAAAGTGCGAACATCACAGAAAATGCTTAGAAAAGTTTTCAACATCTCATACAGATGGAATGCTAGAGCAAGAATTTTGAAAGTTGATGGGAACAGGAAGGTGTTGGGTATTTTTCAGTCATCAGAATTGATTTGCCTTGTGCTTCTTTACAACATTCTTGGTCTCTTGACAGAGTGAGTTAAGCAGAACCTTGCAGAAATATCTACCATCTATCTTTCTGAAATGAAACTCAAAGTGATATTTGGAAATTCACTTCAAAGTGGTATTTTTCCCCACCTGTCATGATGTAAGGACTAAATTAGTCTTGATTCATGTATGGGGGGGAAAAGGAAAGTGTATGTGACACACTCAGTGGAGAGGTGTTACAATTGTTCTTGATTCATCCATGCTAACGATACAGTTATTATTTTAACAGAGCTGCACCAGTGTATGATGTACTGTTGCGATGTTTTTTCTTTCATGTTTATTTTTAGCACAAATTTATGTGGGGTTGAACATGAAAACTTATTTAATGTTATGGGCTGTCTTCATAGTCACTAAATAAATTAAACCCCCTTGAGATAATCAATGGCAGGTAACAGAAAAGCAAGACATTTTGATTGTGAAACCATTCTGAAGCATGTGAGACTGCTCAAATGCAAATCTAAACCCTCACTGAATTATGAATAAAACATGGTTAAAAAGCAGTTAGCAAAGATGTTGTTTCCAGAGACAGTGTATAAACTTCTGCTTTTAGGACAATCTGTGCAATTTCAAAGGTTTGCTGAAGGAAAGAAGGAAAAAGCAATTTGCAGTGCCCATTTGTGTACTTGTCTGATCTAGCAAATAAAAAAAAAATAAATTGAAAATGTTAAGTGAAATTCACTGTCTTTTATTGACAAAAAAAAAAAAAAAAAAAGAGGGAGAAATGAATATCCCACATGGTTCATGTTCTAGAAATGGCTGTACCCTAAAAGGTTTGCATATCACTGTGCAGCTGCAGATCCCAGAGGGCCAGCTGGAATCCAGGATATGTTTGTTTAACCAAACATAGCAAGTTTCAAGCCTAGTTAGATAACAAAACTAGGGCTTGCAATGATGAAAAAATCAGTAGCTTTGCCAGTAGTGCAGCCTAAAATGAAGAGACAGTTCTAGACAGAATTGCAGAACAGATCAAAATTGGGTACTTTCCTACCACAGTGTCTGATATTACCATAAGTGTTAAAAGTGTATATCTGTCATCGTCAGAAGTATCAACAAACCCAAAAAGTCCCCAGGCTTGCTGTTAAGCTGGCAGTCCCAGAAAATGGAAGGAAATTGCAATAATGTATCACTCTTAAAAGACATTGCTAGAGGAGAACCTGCCACGAGGTGTCATCTTCAGATGTCAGGGGAGGGGATGGATGACACTGGAATTAATTTCAGACCACTGCTGGGTTGCATCACATTGGTTAAGTTGGTGCCCTATTAAAGCAGACAGCAGAGTGCAGTACTTTCTGAGGAAGAAGCAAGAGGAAACAAGTAGAGTCTGGAAAAATAAAAGCTGCTCTAGAGGCTTTCATTAATTCCACTTGCTTAAATCCAGAAATGGATTTTCTGCTGGGGAAAAAGAATTTTAGAACCAGCTGAACATATCTAACAAGTCAGTTGTAAAACAACTGGAAATGTGTTATACTCCAAATGCTGCAGGAAGGATTGGACTGGAGCTATGGTTAACATTTTTCTCCAGTTCAGTAGTAGAAACAGCACTTTCATTCCTTTGATTTAGCTAAAATGCAAGAATTGTTCATTTTACTGAAATTGCTGAATCTATGTCCAAAACCTAGGAAAAAACTATTTTTTGTTCTTATCAGTATTCTGAGGATATAGTAATTTCTTTCAGCAAGCAGCAGTTTTCTTCTCAGCCAAAGCAGAGATCTTGTCTGCAATATCAGTTACTTCCTTGTCTTTTTCTTTCAGAAGGAAAGAGACAGCAATTTAAATGTGAAAAGTCTTCGATTTTGTAGGTAGAGAACATGGGGAAAAGATAGAAATTAAATGAAATTCAGGCTATTACTTGATGCAGCAAGAAAGAATTGAGTCTCAGCTGTTGTGTTTGTTACAACACACTTTATCCATCCTAAAAAAAAAAAATCCCTTTATAATTTCAGTGAGGATCAAAAACTCTGAGATGAAATCTTGTAATATTCCTTTCTAAGGGGGAAAAAATGTCTAAAATCTCCCATGGGATCTGTGATGAAAATTTTCTCTCCTTGGCTTGCTACACTGGAAAGATAAAAGTATGATCCAATAATCCCTGCTTAAACAAACAAAGTTGTGGTTCCTTTTTCTGAACTTTAGAAGTTTCCCACATTTTTTTCCCCCCAAACTTAGAGCATCATGTTGCTGTGGATTGAGACATTGCAGCATCCTGAAGGCTCCCTGTCCCAGTGCTGTAAGTAAAGAGCCACTTCTGCTCATCCCCAGGCTGCTGCTAATTTTGTGAGAGCAGGGAGAACTACAAATTATGGGAGCAATGATGTCCCATGCAAGCCAGCTCTTCTTTTAGGGCCCCCTTCATTCACGCTCTTATCAAGTGACTGTCTCCAAGTTGCTCTACATCTCTTAAATACCTGTTAGTGGTAGAAAACTGCTTGAAAAGGAAAAATAAATACCTCCTGAGATGGGTTTCTGCCTGAGGGTAAGAAGCACTCAGCTATGGTTTGTTCTCCATAGCATCCTGCTTTTCCTTTGTGTTGTGTACACACAACGCATCCCTTGAACAGGAGGCCTGAAGATTTCCCTGGCAGAGTTTTCCATCTGTGGGACTGTGTGCTCAGAGGTGCAGCACAGGGCAATTTTGCTGCAAGACTTGACACCAACCCACTGATAATGTTTGAAAAGTCATCTGATTCCTCTTTCCTAACAAGATATCAACTGCAACTAGGTTTTTGTAGCTGTGAAGTGATTATAAAATAGAAATGAGTAGCACTAAAACCACTCATAATTTTCCCAGTATTTCAGGCTTTGCACACTGTTGTGTTGAGTGTCTGTGGGTGAGACCCTGCATGGAATGGGTGCTTGTTCTGCAGTGCAGAGCTGAGGATTCAGCTGCTTATAGGTTTTCAGCAGCATCTTGGGAATTGACAAAAGCCGGGAATTATCAGGTGTTCTTTCTGCCATCCCGTGGCAATCCTGATACACTGCAAAGGGCCTGTCCTGGCTTGCTTAAACATGGACTGTAGAGTGATTCTGTAATGAACCCCGGTCCTTCTTTGGAATGGAGTTGTTTTTCCTGGTGTATATATTTATATATATGTGACACAAGTACTCAAACTTGTGGTATCAACCATATAGATTTATTTTCCCCCTTGTATATGCAATTTAGCACACACTGCAGCTAGCTGTAATTGTTTCTTGTTCAAGAGAACATGATTACTGTGCTTCGGGTGGGAAAAACGAGAATTTCTTCTGACTACAGCTCTTTGGATAATTCTATGTAGTTGATGCATTTCTGAAACAAAAAGGAGTTAATAACTATTAATGTTAAATTTAAAAAGAAAACCTCATACAATTGAGTTCAAGTTAATATACTTTAAAAATTTTCTCTTTAGCTTATACTTTAAAAAGAATCCTTTTAATGGAATCTCTGGAAAGAATTTTTTTTTTTGGTTTTATATTCCTGGATAAGCCAGTATTTTTTTTCTTGCAGTGTATTAATTTTTCTACTCTGGAATAGTTAATTTCTTTAACCATTTCTTTATCTGTCTTAATGAAAGATAAAAATTCGAATTTTTAATGGCAATATACCTTAAGATAGACCTCAGAAGTTAAGTTTATTAACACCTCTGTGGAATAAGCTGAAAACATACATAATTTAAACATGAGACGTAGATGATTTTGCTCCCCAATTACTGTTTTCTTAAATACCTTTCTAGGAGTTGAAATTGTATGAGTGGTAGAGCCTGGAGCAGAAAGAAAGTGTTTGTGTCAGGCACTATTATTATAAATTGAAAGAGATGAATGGACTATCTGAATGCAAAAAACCCTAATCTCTGCCCTTCAAAACTAATTTGAACTTATTTAAAATCTAAAAATTATACCTCTGTTTATGGGTAATGTTTTATTCTGTGGCTATGTACATACTGTGGTGCTGTCCTAGAAATGTTCAGCTCTAGGAAGAAGAGAGATTTAAATATTTAATCATTAAAACAGATTTGTGATATAAACTTGGAGAGGTCATTCCATGTTTTTTTTTGCACAGAGACTCCATGGATGGCATGTGGATGCCACTCCAGGAGTTCTGTAGGCTGGTCTTTACATGACACAAACAAGTCTTCATTGGGGTGCCCTTGACATGGCTGATTCAGCTCAGTCCAGGTGAGGTGTCCTGAAAGCCTTGGGTTTTCCAAGTCTTCTATGCCACATCATTTCTGATTGGAAAATTTATCTCAAAAGGATTTTTCCAGCCCATAAGAATTGCTAAGCTCTCCACTCTTGCTGGCCACCTTACTCTCATATGGAAGCACAATGAAACTGTAGGCACAGAGCAGTTTTGAATCAAGGCAAATTCTGGATATATAATAAAAGCAGTAAAATACAAGGAAAGCAAAACAAAATTGTGGCTGAATGAATTCCTTCATTCTGCATTCCTTATATTAAATACTTGTATTTTGACTTATGTACATCTTAACAGGACATCTGACCTTTGGTTTTCTGTCATTCACTACAAAATTAAGTAACTTTGGGGTATTACAGTCTTTAGGACCCAGACATCCACATAGTTTAAACTGTATATTAATCCTGTTTGTTTGCTAAGCCACAAATAAATTTCCATTTCTGTTGATACAAACGTTATTTCTATTTTCAGCAAGACCATTCTGGAAGATTAAATTGTTTCCCTGGTTTATGAATCCTATCTCTGGCCATGACCTGCTCATAGTTTAAATATGTGTAGCTGTGCATTAGGCTTTATGTAACAGTGTGCATTGTACAGCAGAGGGAGTATTTTGTCAGGAATAGAGAAGGTAATTTGTCACTGTGTCACTGAGTACTTGGCACATCACCAGCTCTAGCAAGCTATAAGATATCTTTCTATCAGGAACAATCAGGCACTAGCATGTTAAACAGGATATAAGTGCAGAGGTTGGATGGGATAAGGTTTGAGTTACTAAGCCTTTGCATTTTGTCAACTGATACAGAATAGATGTCAACATTGCTGAAAATGTGGTGGAGAATGGATACACACATTAAAAATTAAGTTGTTGTTATCAATATTTATCTTTCTTTAGGCTGGGATTTTAAAATGATGTTCTTTATGATTTAATTACTTTTGAACAAGTTTTCTCCTCTTTTTGTTCTTTAAATCAGTGATTCCTAATGTCAGAGGGTTTATGATCTTTCTTTCATCCCTCTGAGTTAATTTGCAATAGTCCAATCCCTATTGGTGGTTTAATGGCATTTTCCACTCTTCTCCTGAAGTTGAAATGCTGTGCTGGGCATTGGTAGGGGGCTAAATTGTGCCATGAGAGATGTGGGCAATGTGGTGCATGGTCTTCTATTCATGGGTGAAACAAAAAAAAAAAGATAAAAAAGAGATTTAAAATGAACAGGTAGAATAGAAGGAGGGGGTGGGATCAAATTAATCCAGATATTCTGTGACTTATTTTGTTATATATTGCCAAGATTTCGAATTTCTGCCTACTGTATTTTATAAAAAGCAGGTATTAAGTAAAAACCCCAAATGAATTCTTTGCTTATGCTATTAGAGATGTTCATTTACAGCCCAATAACCACAAAGGTAAATTGACTTTAAATTGATGGTGCCTTTCTGCCTTGTCCCTGTGCTGCCCTCATCAAAACTGATTGTTTAATTCTATTGGAATACTAGAGACCAAGCTAGATTTTCAACTGGCATCCCATTTCTATTATTTCACGTTTTCTGTTAGAGTTTCTTTTGAACACTAGATTTGCTGCTACCTGGCATCACAACAAATGCAAGAACTGAACAAAAAAGCTTCTTTGAGAGAAGGCTTTTGGCAATTCAGTCTTATCACAGAAGTGTGTGTCAGCAATGCAAAGCTCAAATCCTGGAGGAATTTAAGTCTTCATTCTTGTTCCTGAGCCTGCTTCATAGAAATGTGTGAAAACAACATGTGTGCAGTTCTGGGGTGATGTGACAGACCTCACCTTGCCTTTTGATTTCAAAGATTTTTTTTTTTTATTAGAAGATAGCTGAATTAAGGTACAAAGAAAATTTCTCCACTGAATAAATACAAAACTTCCAACTTATGCACAAAAGCTGTGCTGACTCTTCTATGTGTATTTTATGAAAAAGCCTGGAATTTCCTTTTATCCAGTGTGTCAGATGGTCCCTTCTTCCCTGTTTGGTGCAGATCACTCTGTTCTCTGTTAAATCCACCTGGTGCACAAAGTCCCATCTGCAACTGCATCCAGACTTGGGACCTGTGTTCCCAGGGCAGCTGGCTCTGGTCCCAGCTCTCGTTTTTTAGTTTGGGCTCTGTGAGGTCTCATGCTGACACAGATTTGCTCTCAGCTTTGGCATCTGAAGCAGCAAAGGCAAACTCTCCTAAGCCTTGAAATTTGTGGTGACACGTCCTGGGGTTCCTCGGTTACCTGTGCTCGATGCTTCACACAGCACAGGAGCTCTGCTTGCATTGGTAAAGTTTTGAGGCCAGCCTTGCCAGCAGAAAAAGAAACCTTTTGTTTTGCACTAGCTTTTACTCAAAGCTGGTCTTCCAATGAAAACAGAAGTTTGGAGCTTCTCTCTAGCCTTGCTATTGTTTGCTTTTTAAGGCCTACTGAGTGTGACATGTGCCTAATGAGATGATTGTACCCACTCCTGATTCATGTCTTGGGATATTTGCTCCCAACTTTTCTCTGTGCTACAACTGTTGGTCTAGGGTTGGGATTTCTTACATAAATGAAGAACTTGGTGCACAAACATGTTAATCCTTCATTTTGATGTCCTTGATAGATGAATAGAGACAGTGCAGTGCATCAAGCTGCTATCTCAGAAGGATACATCCATTTCTCATGATTTTGTTTATCATTTTGAATACAGTGTGGAGTGTAGATCCCTGAGCTACTGCTGAAAAATCGAGCTCCAGAACCCAGAAGCAGCAGAGTGGTATCAGTATGGTGCTGTACTGGGAATAATTAGCTTTGCTTGAGAGGCAGGCCTAATTAGCCCATGCACAATGTTGCTCTAACGAGGTTATATTCTCTCTGAGACCTCAGTTAAATATCCCTGCATGATGCTGTATAAATGTACTGGTTTGGCTGAGCTTGGTTCTGACATGATGTTGCATTTTACTGAGTAAATAAGTGTTTGAAGGGGAAAATAAGGGTCCAGAAAGAATTTTTCCTTTTTTTTTTTTCCCCCTGTTTTGTTTTGTTTGCTTGGAGTTTAGTTTTGTTGTGTTTGTTTGTTTGTGTATGCAGGAATATTTATTTATATCTGTGGGACACTATTCTGTCATCCCAGCTCACTAGGAGCATCCTGGTGAAATAAATCAGTGGAACCATTGCTTATAATTCACTCAGGAAAGAGCTGTGTCATTCAAGATCTTAGAGTTTTAGACATATAAAAATGCTACTTCTCATAGAACCATATATAAAAATGACTGTCTTATAATCATGCAAGCTATCTGGTCTCTGTTAACATGCCACAGTGGCAGCAACAGACTTCTTTTTAATTTTGTCAAAATGTTAGGCAGATGTGGTTTAGCCAATTAGAAAACTTCCACTAATTTTTCTTGTGCCAAGTTGAAAGGCATTGTTGATGACTTAGTCTGAGTGCAGCCTGTCTTTCATCATTGTTCCCAGCTTTTAGTCCTGTAGAGTCCTCCTGTTCTCCATAGCTCTTCTGCCAGAGACTTGTAGAAAAATACCTGCTCTGGTGCCTATTGATTATTGGATTAATTTGTGCTTCTGTTTCAAAAGGCTGATTGTTGAGGATGATTTAGCTTCAACTTGGATTTTGTATTTTTTTCTGTTGTTACTAGAACATTTTTCTAAAATATTTAAAACTAGTCCCATGTAGAATGAAGTGCACTGAGAGATGGGATGACCCAAGTAATCCCCAGATATTTGCTTTGTGAACTAATTTCTAAAGCTTTATTCAGACAAAGGGAAACATTTGGTGTTGGAATGCTGCTCTGCCCTAAGGCCAGACTCTTCCTGAACAGGGAACAGCACAGGCAGGGCACCAGCTTAGGTGCTGGGCATTGTCCAGGCTTTGAGTTCTCAGCTTCCCAGCAAGCTGTCCTGTGATTCCCACCTGGATAATTGACTCTGAGAGTAATGCCAGCAAAATTATTTCAGAAGGGTAGGGAGGAAGGCAATAGTCTTCCATACCTTTGCCAGGCTCTGAATCTAGTTAATGGACAATATCATAACACTTGTTATTTCCACTGAAGTGCTGATTTTGCTGGGCCAGTTGAGTCCTTGTCTCTCACCAGTGCAGAAATGACATTGCTTCTGGTCCCAGCCCCAAGACAACCGAGGGGCTTTTTTGACATCTGTAAAAAATAGCACCTACTGCTCATGCACTGAGCAGAAACTGGTCTTGTGTTGAACTTGGGTATTATGTGAGAAAAGATTGTGACAGTGCCTTAATATGGCAGTGTCTGAGATGCAGGGCTGATTTTTTTTATATATACCTTCAAGTTCTGCATCCAAATTCTTCATGAAGATGTTGAGGAGCACTGACTCTATAAAATGGAGCCCTGCCAAACCCCACTAGTGACTGAGAAGAATTTTATAAACAAAATTTTTAGTAGTAAAATGGAGTCTCACTGTGACTGCATATTCCATGGCTGAGATACAAGTACTGAAGATGTTTACTTGCCAAAGCTTTTAAAAGAAAATAATGTAGTAGTGCTACAATATCTAGTCTGAAAAATGAATGGTAGGATTTCTTTGGTGGTTTATGGAAATGTTTACCTATTGGTAAGAAAAATTGATTCGATGTTCTCATTGTAATTCTTGCTTTACTGTTGACAGACTTTTATAAAACACCAGTCTAAATGATAGTCTTTAATGAAATACCTTTTCACATAGTGAGCATACTTGCAATCTTTGGGTTTCTCCTGTTACATTTATTGCATATTTTGTTGTTGCTCTTCCAGTACATATTTGTATAAATTCTTACTGGTTTCACTGGGATCACTGAAAGGAAGAAAGAGACTCTGAAGCACAAAAGTATTGCTCCAGTTCAATATTTCTCTCAATTCTTATTCAAGTGGGGTTTTTTTCCCCCTACATGTAAAGTTGCTTTATAAGTCTTTTATCTCAAATACTTAAACCCTTCTGAGATTTTCTTTCATTCTTTTCTTGCTCTATTTGATTATGTTTCATGTCTGTTTTCAAGGATAATTTTCATCTAAAAAATAGCCATGATGTCTTAGTATGAAACATGATTTATTTATTTAATTGTTGATAACATCATTTGTGAATTCAGTCACAGACTGAGTACACCTAGCTAGAATATTAATTTCCTACAAACATGAGAGCAAATAGTGAGATGTACCATACATCTTGATCATGAGGTTAAGTGAATTCAGGCACTGTGGAATGGAATATAGCTGTGCAATTCTAATTTTGTTTCTTCCTGTTGATTACCATATTTAGATCTGGAAATAATGTTTTTACAGGAAAAGAAAAGCTAAAGGGAGAGGAAAGAGTGAAACAACACAGTAATTTTCTTATGTGAGAGCTAAGCATGTTAAATATTTCAATATTCACTTTTAAAGCAAATTAGATCAAACAAATCACTGTACTTTTGATCTGTTTCAAAGACTTCAGACATTTTTGTCATAGCATTTTGGCTGTTTCAAATGTTGTTGATGCCTTGACTTTTAACAGAAACAAAACAAACTTAAAATTATTTCTATTTCTAAGCAGAATACAGGACTGAAGACTATGGCTTTACTGACACCTTTGTTATGGAACAAACACATTTGCTTTTTAAATAAAAGCAGCCTAATTGATCCATGGTATCACTGCAACAGCATTGCAAGGTTAATACGGACCTGCATTCACTGTGTGCCCCAGCACGTTCGTTGTCCAAGTCTGAAAAACTCTATATTGAATTGGAAGGCTTTTAAAGTTTAACATTTAATGTTGTTGGGGTGATGCAGGCCAGTGTTCTGAGGGCTGGTAAATGGATTAGATTGCAGCACACAACATACAGTGAGTCTGTCCCCTGTGTATCTTCCAGCACCTCAGCAGAAATGTTATGTTGCAAATAGTTTTGGTAACCCACCAGGTGATGGAAGGTTTGGTGCTGGGTTTCCTTGAGAAACTCAGTGAGGATAGTAACTGGGAGTGCATCACTGGATTGAGAGAATAAATTAATGCAGCAGAAAGCCATGCAAAGAATTGTTTACTTAAACAAGGATCTACTGAGCTGTAGAAATATGAGGTAAGCAAGTTACAGATAAAAATATAAAACCAAATTATTGTAAACGATGATGGGTGGCATGATTGTGCTTATCTGTAATTCTGTCACCAAGAAGCAGTGACAGGCTCCTCATAAAAATACTTATGGATCCCTCTGATTGCACAAAAGTTCTCAATCCACTGCAGACACTGCGAATTTGTGGTCATTCTCCAAAACTTTCAGGCTGTTCCTCTACAGGTCAAATCCAGCAAAGCCCCATGGGTTATTCTCAGCAAGACACACTATTCCATACCCAGAGAGGGAATGAGTGTGTTACTGCCATGTGTTCCTTGTGCCCAGCAATAGAGCAGCTTTACCTCCCAAAGGGATGCTTGTGCTAATATCCAGCTCTCCAAAAGATCATAATTCTCAGTGAAAAGCTAAAATTCAGAGAAACATAGTTCCTAGAATATTTTAAGGTGGAAGTAGTTAACTGAATTGACAGGGAAAAATTGGAATTGTAGTGAAGATGATGAAGATTTGCAGCAGCTGACTGAGTTATGTAGCTGGTGCCAGTAGTCTTGGGATAGTAAATGGAATCCTTTGCATATTGGGCATCTGGGGCAGAACTGCAGTGGTTATGAGCCGAATGTGGATGTGCATTGTGGATACATGGATCAAGCTAAGACTGAATTAGATGTAGCTCTGAGGTTAGCCCTAGAATGAAAGCTCTGCTTAAAAGATCACATACAAATTTGGGAGTTGGAATTATTATAATTTGATCTCCCTTTCTGTAGCCTTTGTCTTTTCCCATTTCACTTGTGCCTTTTGCTTTTAGAGCAGACTCAAAGAAAATGTTTCAAATTCATGGAATGTTGGTATCCCAGCCAGCTGAAGGGGGAAGCAGTTTACCAGAACTTGCATCTTGCTAAATACTGTCATTGTGTTCCATTCTGGACATGGTAACAAAACTTCAGAAAGCTAAGAAAAAACCAATTAACCACATCTTTTGGCTCTTACCCTTTGGTTTTGGAGCTGAGTTAATGATTAATCTTATTTTTACACAGGAAATGTTTGTAAATAGTTAGTAAACCCAAAAGAGTAATCATATGGAGAAAGCATGTTCTTCATGTCAGTCAGTGCCAGTTTCAATATTTTTAGTAATGAAATTCCAAATGATAATCCAGGTCAGTCTTTCAGATCCTCAGTAACTTTGGTATTTAGTCTTAAGCCTCAGCTAAAGAAATGGAAGAAAACTTGCACAGATTCTTGCAACAACATTTCAGTGTTGTATATTGATTTGATCTACATGAATAATTTCATAAATAATGTATATATTATATAGATATAAAACCAGATAATTTAATAAAATATATAGCCAGAAGGGTGATCTAATGGTGGGATGAAGGAAAGTCTCATAAGTCAGCTCAAGTTTGTGACCTGCCACATTATTTAATATCTTAAACAATTTAAAAAGTTCCACAGTCTGGTGTTCTCCATTTTTCAGCCAAGGAATTAATTGAACTGACAAGGTATGAGGAAAGCATTATAAATCATTTTCTAATGAACTTACATGTCTGAAATTTAGACCAAAAGCTGTAGGCACTTTTAATACAAGTTAGGTTTGACATTATCTTGGCAGTGAATTCACTAGTATTCTGCTGCAGCCAGTTCTTTTAAAGTCAATATTTTTCCTATAGCTTCTATATGTGTAGATCACAAGGGTACCTTTGCCATGCCAAACTTTGCTCCTTGTACAACACATAAAAAATGAAAGGCAGGAGAGAAAATCTTTACCAGATTGGCTGGTAAAATTTCAACAAGAATCCTTCTTTATACAAATGGTATTTAATATATTCACAACGAATATGCAAACTTGGGAGTTTTATTTCATGCTTCTTTTTCTCCCTCTGGAGATTCTTTTACCTGTAAAGCTTAGACATGTTTGGAAATAAAGCATCCCAGGCAGACATGATCAGTGGTTTGTTGGTTTGGGTTTTTTTCTCTTCTGTGAATAGCAGGTGTCACAAATTTCTGGCCATACTTGAGTCAGTTGTTGTCAGTTTGACTAACACTGCGTAGTTGTGTAGAAATGTTTGCAGCTACTGAATGAAACAAGCTTATTTTCTTACCATGAAGATTTTGAAGAAAATTTAGAGAAAACTGTATCACTAGTGAGCTGTTGGCTTTGTGTGGAATTAATTACTGCTTTTTGAATATAAAATATAGTGCTTTTGTGCCAAAGTCCTTCTAATGCCAACAGTCAAAAAATTCCGTTTATGATTCAAATACTGTGTTGTTCTACTGCTGATGCCTTCATATCTGCCTGAAGATATGTCCCTGCTTGAATTTAAGTTCTGGAACGGCAAATTTAAATTTTGCAAGAAAGAAAGTAGATTTTGTGCTTCTGTCTTTAAATTAGAGTCTTTTTATGACATTATGTGAAATAAGTAAAGTTAGCTGAGTGTAGTATTTTATTTGGGATAGAGGAGAATGGGAGTAAAATACTGGAAATCTATTTAATATTCAGCAACAGTATTTAGGAATGTGCTAAATTCTTAGTGAATACTTAATGGTGGAATTCCATGGCTGTACAGCTGTATTTGTTTTCAAAAAAATAGAATTTTTCCTGAATATTTAATTATGTTTATAGAGGAATGAGTTACAGCATCCTGATTTTCATCCTGAATCTTAATAGAGTTTTAGAGTTTTAGGAGCATAGCCTGCCCAGTTCTTCTCACAATTCCTCTGTCTTCCCCTGTGGAAGTGCTCTGCCAGGCTGCATGGGGTTGTCTTCCCCTTTTTTCTGCCCTGAGTGCCTGAAGAAACATAAGATGAGCCATCCCAGCTGCTCAATGAAACCATTAATAGCTTAGCAGCCCCCAATCTGGATACACTCTCCAAAAAGCAATTTAAAAAATAGTCAGAAGGCATCAGGAGAATTAATTCAGGTAACCATTCATATCTATGACTGCAGAAAATACAGGGTTATTTTCAGGTATGTGTTGGGGAATAAAATCTCAGTACTATGACATCAGTTTACTAAGTAAAAGTCAAAAGCAGGATGTAACTTCATAGGCAAGAAAAGTCAAGGTCAAAGTACAAAACTTACTCTCAGAGCTTTTCTCTTACCACTTTAATTTTCTTTCCTACCTTAGTAAAGTTTTCAGATCACTGAAACCTATATTTTCCTCCCTTTTTGAGATTCCTGAGTTGTCCTGTTTCCAGCTAGTCATGCTGTGTGTGCTAGCATGTTCTGGTTCTTGTTGGAAATATTTTATTTCTTTTGTGCATATTAATCTTACATTGTCTGTGTATACCATTTCTTGATCTTTAATTTTTTGTTCTATTACTCTTACTATTCATTCTTCTTGCCCTCTCTGCTCACTGGGGAAAAAGAGCAATTACAAAATCCTGTGCACTTTTTTGTTTTCTAGTTATGAAATGATTTAATTCTTGGAAATGAACAAATGCCTGAAACTGTCTGGTGGAAAGTGAAGTGGTTCATTCACTGACAATATAATAAGTCCTTCCTGGGTGAGATGAAGAATATACAGGAGAAAAAGAGTTCCAGTAGTGTTTTGATTTGTTTCTGTTGAGTTTCAATACTGACACTTTTTCCTAGCTGCCATGCCTTTCATTAAGAGGGCTTTGAATTTAGGAGAATTATTATTCATTAGAGAGATCACCCAATTACCAGAGCTTCATTCTGATAATTAAGGTCAAACTCATTTAAAAAACAAATCAAAATAGAGAAAAGAAAAAAATACAACTGAATACTCTATTGATGAAAGTACAAACTTTAGAATTACCAAAATTATTCTATGTCAAACCCATATACAATGTCATGAAAGTCAGTCATGTCACACAATACATTTTGGGATGAGCAGAACTATTTTTTTATTAAATTCACCATAAGTCAGTTTATCAAAGAGCTTTCTGTGTGCTGTGCTGCTGTGACTGCTGAGTGCCAGGACCAAAACCCAGTCCCATTTCAGGACTGAGTATTGTGAGTCACTGGGATCCCACAGTCACATCGAATGTGGACACTGCTCTTTTGTGAGGGACTTTGGTTTGAGGGCTGGTGCTGTGGCTTCAGTTGTCAAGGTCTAAAGCTCTCAGGAGAGGAAATTGCAATGAACAATGTAAAGTCAAACAGATGCCCTGGGTGCTTTGCTGTAATGAATATCGGGAAGAAACGTAGTTAAACAGTTCCCAAATCTACTTTATGCACTGGTGACCTGCTTGCTTTCCTCAGAGATGTTTACTTACCAGGCATACGCCATGGTCTGAAGCAATTTCCCTGCCAACATGAATAAAGCCGCAAAGTCTATTTAAATAGGTAACAACAATGATATTTCTTTGTTTCAAAACCACACAGAATTTCAGAAATTGAATTTTTATATTGCTGGCTTCCAAACCAGTATAGCAGATCTATAATCTTAAATGTAATTTTTTTTTTTCTTTCAAGTATTTGTATATCGTTGATGAAACCAAAGCATTTGCCCTTTTGAAAGATGATCAGGTGTGTGAATATAGTTACTCAACACAAATGTTAGCAGATGTGTTTATTTATACTGGTTGGCATGCAAGAAGATACCTTTCAGAGAGACAATTTTTCTGTTAATATTAGAGTTCTAGTTTTCACATGAAGACATTTAACATATTCCCATAGGTCATATTTGTCCTCTATGTCTATTCATATAAATATAAATCGCTTCTTACCCTTTAGGATGATGTCACAAGTGGTATTTATTATCTAACATTCTGAATTGACTTATTTTGGGCATAAGTGGGAGAGAGAGTTGCAGTTCTCTGTCCTGTGGCTTCATACTTGGAAGAGACTGAGAGTCAGTGGACCAAGTCCCCAAAAGTACTCATGCATGGTACCAGACCTCTGTTTATGCAAGTCCACATTTAAGCAGCTGTTTGAATTTAATCATCCAAGGGTATCTCTCTGTGCTCAATAAATAGTTCCTATTCTGTATTTCATAGCTATCTTTTTATTTTCATCAGCCTGTGTAAGCTTCACAGCCTATCCAAACCCTGTGCTAAGTCCATAATTATTATTTAACTGTCACATGGTGCAATATCAATCACTACAGTACTATTTACATTTTTCAACATGATTAATTAGTTTACTCAACAGGGAAAAGTGATCTGTCACCAACTGGGAAATGGGGACTGGGGAGTATAAGGCTGAAACTGTCAACACTGAGCATATACAAACAATTTTTTTTTTGATCTTTGAGGGTTATGGGTACATTACATGAGAGGGGATTTCCACAAAAGCATCACTTAGAATGTGATTAGAATTAATGAAATCATATAATAGGGTGTAAGAGACCTGGAACATCATCTTCCAAGCCCCATCCGCCCTGGCCTTGAAGACTCCCAGGGCTGGGGCATCCACAACTCCTCTGGGTAATCTGTTCTAGTGCCTCACCACCCTCACAATAAAGAATTTTTTTCTAACATCTAATCTAAACCTGCCCTCTGCCAGTTTGAAGCCATTTTCCTTTTACTACATGCCCTTGCAAAATGTCCCTCTCCAGCTTTCCTCTAAGCTCATTTTACATACTGGAAAGTGTTAAAAGGTTTCCCCAGAACTTTCTGGTCTCCAGACACAAAAATCCCAGTCCCTGGGCTGGGAGAGAAGTGCTGTCTCCAAAGGAGAGGTGCTCCAACCCTCTGATCACCTTTGTGGCCTCTGGACTCGCTCCAGCAGTTCCATGGTTTTATGGTGGAGGCCCTAGAGCTGGACCCAGCACTGGGGGTGGGGTCTCATGAAACCAGAGCAGAAAGGCAGAATCCCTTTCCTCTCCTGCTGTCCACGCTGCTGTTGATGAAGCCCAGCACACATTTGGCTTCCTGGGCTGTGAGTGCACATTGCCAGGTCACGTTGAGCTTCTCATCCACCCACAGCCTTCTCCTCAGGGCTGCTCTCATATTAATTCTTATTTATTAGTTTTTGAGGGCTAGTGGGTCTAGCCATAAATGTTGCTGCAATCTGGCTGAACTTAACCATTAAACTCTGTCTCATTTATTACATCTTGTCCTATGCCCAGCAAAAATAGTTTTATAATTATAACCACCTCTTGGTAACACAGGACCAGCATAGCTCCTTCTCTTAGTAACATGGCCTGCAGAACTGCAAAGAGGAATGCAAGAGTAAACAACTAGTGTCAATGGAACACCCAAAACTGCTTTAGAGTATGTTTGCCCAGAACCTGGTAGTACTAAAGCAAAAATTAAAACAAACAAAGTTTGCTTAACAGGAATATTAGCTGGTTGAAATGGTAACTAGGGAGTTACCTAGAGACTTTTGGGAGCTTCAAAACAAACAAACAAGAGGGGTAGCTTGAAAGAAGTGTAAAAGAAGCACGAAAACCTGCTACAGCAGGGAGACAGAAGTGGGAGGAGAGCAGCATCAAAATGGTGTTTGCAGTGCTGCCTGCTGCCCCACCACTGTCCCAGCCTGTGCTGTCCTGGGTGGTGCTTCCTCCCTGCTGGAGGCTGCCAGACTGCTGGAACATACCCTGGGCATTCCCACCTGGCTCTGGGAGGTTCTGCTCACTGCCTGCAAATTATGCAGCTGAAGAAAGGATATGTGCTAAGCTGGAGCCCCACATCTCCTGAAGGAGGTGCCTGTAAATAGGAATCTGTACCCCAAAAGAGGGATGTCCTTGTACTGCCTGTGAGTAGGCTGTGTGTGTGCAGGGAACTATGAATGAGCTGTGGGCATTACAAATTTTGGAGGTCTAGTAGTAGAAGACTGTTTAGAAAATCGTGAACATTCACTATCATTTGTTAAGTGCCTGGTATTGTGGTTTGTCTGTTCTTTTGTTGGTATCGATTCCGAATATATAGCTCGCCAATTGCCAGTTAATTACATCCCATTAATAAATCAATAAAACACTTCAACTCTGATTTTGTTTAAACCATGTGACTTAGCCTATTTTTTCTTGTGACAGCACTGTATGTAAAATGGAGGTAAGGAAAGATAATATATCTAGAAAGTATATAAGGAATGCCTGCTTTATTTAGCACATCAGTTTAGATGATGTGTTTTTTAGCATGATGGCTCAGACTAGTATGTTTTGTCGGCAATATGGGCTTTGTTCCTCAACTGATCCTGTGGTTATGGGATGTGTGGCTATTTTCATAATCCCAATATAAAATAACTGTAGTCTTTATTTTTGTTTATAAGTTTTGATCTTTAATCAACAGTATAATATTTTATAGTGCCTCAGCATTTGTTATCTTGGGCTTCAACCAAACTTCCGTGGAAAGTTCAAATGCCTCTTTGAATTGGAAAGCAGATCTGGGAACATACTATTCTGCTCAGTCTTTGCTTATGGCCATAATCCTTATGGATAATCCTTCCTGCCATGTGAGTCTAAGCCATAGCTCTGGCAACCACTGCCTACACTTTGTCTGAAAGTGGCCAATTAAAAAAAAAAAAAAAAAAGATCCTATAGGTATTTATGGGAACTGGTGATAGACTTTGCACTTTTATCACGTGAGTTATTGTACTCCACACCCATGGTATCTATCTCTGTATCTAGTTTGCATATCATACATTAATAAAATTTAAAAGTATATTAGTTATAGGCCAAAGAATGAGGAAGGCATCCAAAAAGCATTCACTCTCTGAGCATATATGCTAATATATGCTATTTTCAGATAACCAGGCTTACAATTACAGAATTAATGGCTATTTTGAACTTTTCCTGCTGTTAGTGGCATTGTGCTTTTTGTTTCAGCTACGTAACACTAATTCATGCTGTGAACTTTGTTTCTGCAGGGAGGTGGTATTCAGAGATCCCTCTGAGATAGCATTGTATAGAGAACTGCTTTATTAAATTTGTCAGTCCTGGCTCTAAATGAGTGCCTTGAAAATGAATTCCACTCTACAGTAAGAAAATGCTTTTAGGGATATAGTTCATAAGGACTGTTCCTGTAGGTGAGTAAAGCTAAAGGCATTGACGTGTATGTGGTGCTATCTCTAGCTAATGACTTGTAGAGGATGAAACTATGGAAATTCCAAATTCATTGCTAGTGATAAATGATACCCATTAAATAATTTCAATACAATGTTTCAGTTTTGTAAAACCTGTCTCAGAAAATACCAGAATAACATTTGGTTGATAAAAGACTCATGTTGCTCATCTGTAGGCTGTGATTTCATACTAAACTAATAAACTAAAAGGGCAAGATTTAAAAGAAGAAGTAGAGTTCAATGCTTGTTAGAAGTACATGTGGAGAAAAAAAATAGATATTCAGGACTTGGGATGGTCGTTGAGACAGTTTTATAGAACAAAACGTTTAGAATTGAAGTATTACTCAGAGGTAAACTGGAATTGAACCTACGAAGATGCTGTCATTTTGCTTAATGTTTGCATTTTTGCTCATAGTAGCTATCTGTGGGTGATTTTGAAAATTGAGAACAATACATGCAGGTGAAATTCTTGTCAGCAGTGTGCTTTTGTTACAGCAGACCTTCAGTCTTGATATAATAGCAGTGTGCCCAGTAAATTATCTTCACTCCCGACAGTGTAACATTGGCATGTGCTCTGTAAAAGTCTGCTGTGTTAAATTTCACGACCTCAATAATCTATTTCTTGTGCATCAGCAGATTAATCTGTTATCAGGAGTACTTAGAAGTTCTTTCTGGTTTTGGGTGTTTCTTGACCACTGTGACTGTGGTGACTACTCTTTTCTGATACCCCACACCATAAATTCAGCACAACCTTTTATCCTAATAGGCAAAATGATTGAGCTTCAGAGTTTATGGAAGCAGAACTGCCCTTCAGTGACACTGGGAATAGATTCAGGCTCAAGGCAGGCTGGGGGATATCTGTACTAAAAGGGATTTCTTCAGCTTGGTAGAATGCTGGAAGTTTGAAGTCAGGCCTGCCCAGTAATTTCTGAAACATTTCACAAAGGTATAGCTTGTGAACACTTCCATGTGGACTTGGAAGACAATTCCTGGAGACTGCACAGAGGTCTCTGTGTTGATAGATGTTGTATTCATCTTGGCAGGAGCCATTCAAACTTAGTTATTTGTATAAACTATGAGCATTTTCTATAAAGTGAATAAATGGTTGTTAGAGCTCAATGCAGATGGCATCAGTACCTGGCTTTGGGCTTATGAAATGCATATATGAATTTCCACAGATAACATTTCTCAGAGTTTAACAAACTATTAGAAAGAGCATTAGGGAAGATTTGTATGCTGTGTACATATTTCCAAGACCTGAATTCTGCCCTTGGGGAATTGACACTGCTGCTGCTCAAAGGAGAAGCTATCAAGGGAAAAAAGTACTGAAAATCCAAACATGAGTGAATAAGAGATGTTTTATTTCCCCTTCCCCCTTCTCTATTTGCAGAAGATTGGAAAATAACCGATATTGCAACTGTAGTGGCATAAGCCACTAAGAAGTAAAAAGGATCTGAGAAAAAGCAAATAATATTAGTGCTTTTCTTTGTAGTATATCTTCATCCTAACCTGCTCAAATTACAGTTGTATCATGGCTCTGACAATGGCAGGGTTAGGGTTTTTTCCTAGATTAATGTTATTTTTCTTTCACTTGTCGTTATAGCCTACAAAGTGCATATCTTTGCAAATTTTCTATAAGATGCTTTCAGAATAACTGAAAATATATTTTTGTAGTGCATTTAATTGCAGCTATTTTGGATTTCCTTACCCTATAACTTGAGTACATTCTAGATCCCATATATGACTATTATATTTAGAGATTTTTTCTCATCGTCTTCCTAGAAGATAGAAAAAGAACATGCAAGAGAAGAATAATTTACTCTGCATTTCATTAGGTGAGAACTTTGAATTTTCATGAGACTATTTCTCCCCATTTCAAACATAATATCAAAAGGCCTCAGTCCTGCACCTTTGTCATTTGGACAATACAGATAATTTCTCATTCTAAATCTTTATGTGCTAAGGACTCATACATTTGTGTAATGAAATGCATAGGTTGTTTTGGTGGTAATTACTTGGTGGTTTGCAGTATGCAGTCAAAGTCAGTGTCTTCCTGAGGTTCAGCTCTTGCTGTGCGAGGTGTACAATAAATGGATTTTGTGGCAGGACCTTGGCATTTCCTGCCCTATGTAGCAATATTCCTTATTGTCAGCCCTTAGTTACGGTTTGCTGCTCGCCAATTTGGAATTAGTCAGGGCCTCATTGAAAGCCTTGGTTCAGCCCCTGCAAGAGGGAATCTCTGTGATGCTTTGTTGGTTTTAAACGGCCTTTGCAGAATTGCAGGATTTTATCAGCACAATCTCATTCAAAGATTTAGGGTGTAAGAAGAAAAGTCGGATGTCTGACATGGAAAGGAAATACCCAAGAGAAGGAAGTGTGTTTGGGGTAATTTTAAGTACACTTCTTACTGATTTAGTTACTGAATAGAAAACTTTTTTTTTTTTTTTTCCCCTGGAAGCCTTGTTAGCTCCCACATTAAATAACCCTCCAATGCCGTGCTCCTGCTGCACCCGATAGATTGAAACCCAGTGCGAATAAATAAATGGCAAGTCAGACAGTATCTGCTTTAATCCAGGGCACTAGAAATAGAGACATGACTTTTAATGCAGGCACAGGCACAGCCCTGGCTGTAAAGGCTTTATCAGCTCCTGTTGCTTTTTCTTTCTCCTCTTACCCCTCTTTCACATGAATAAAGTCATGATGGAAATTGCACCACAGCTACATCTTCACTTGGGTGATTTGTCCTCTTTTGGCTGCTACTGAGCAATTCTGGGATGCAGACGGAAAGATCATCCCGAATGGATGATGCTAACCTATGTGTAACACCTCAAACTCAGAAAAATGTATGTTGTAAAATATTACTAAAGAATTCACTAATCGTTAATGTTATTAGAAGTTAATGATAAATACTTAGTTACTGTACTTGTTACAGTCACAGACCCATAATCTTTAAAATATTCAGAACCTCAAATCTATGTTTAAAAATAAACAACATGAAGGTCTGACATCTGTCATCAAAATCTCCTTTGGATGGTAGATATCTGCAGTGTCCATCTTAGCAGACACCCACCAAGAAGCTGATTTTTAAAAGCTTTTGATTTTTTATATATAGCCAGTAGTTGCTGATGCTGAACTGGTATTTCCAAAACTGATGTCATTTGAGTGTTAGCTTGCATTATGGTAAAGGTACGTAGTATTTCTAGCAATGCTATTATGCAATAGATAATGTGTGTTTGTATAGACAATATCATATCACATTAATAAGTGCCTAAGGTATCACATGTGAACTTTACTGTGGCAGATGTGTTGGAAAGGTTAATCCTGCTTACAAGGCTTGCAGAGAAATATTTTTATTATGAATATATCACAGAATTATAGGGAAAGCATACAGGATCCAGTGAGTGTGTGGATCATGGCAGTATCTTTGCTAAAGTATAAAAGATTTCTGGAATAGAAATAACCAGACAGTATTTCTGAATGCCAAACAACTACATAAGAAACATCCAGAAGGCCAGGCATTAGAAAATCCCTTTTATCTGAGAAAGCAACCTTCACTTCTTATAAGTCTTAGCTCACTGATGTTACTGCTAGTGGAAGCAGAGACAGAGCCAGACCACTGTTGAAAAACAGCTTTAAAAGGCTCTAACTGGAAGAAAATAAAATGCTTATTCTCCAGAGGGCTGGGGGAGGGTTTTTTCTTTTCCTTGTTTCCCCTTGCATTTTTGTTTTGTAGATATGGAAATTTGGAATAGGTGGTAGCTGAGGGGAGTGTATCTGTTGCTATGCAAGGCATCATATCCTTTGCTTAACTGTACTTGTGATTTGACCTTGAGTCATGACTGATTTTCCAAGATCTTTCCAAGGGCAATGGCATCAAAATTCTCCACAGTGCTGCTGTTCCACTTTTGCTATACCTGTGTCAGCAGTACTGTGCACATAATGAATTTAGGGTCAAATTGGAAACTTCTTATTAAACTAGTGGCATTGGCTTATTATACTGGTGGCATTACATTGTGAGTGGTTAGCTAGTGAATAAAGTTTTTACGAGCTTCTGCATTAACATTTTTCTTTCTTGGTATGAAGCCCCAATCCTCACCCTGACTGTCAGTTTTCAGGTCCTGGTCCTTTTCTGCATTTTGGGATCTAAATCTGAGTAGCACACAGAGAAGTGCATAAAGTACATTCAATATCTCATGAAAATAGATTTTTAAGTTAATTAGCAGATGGCTTTTCAATTCCTCTGGAGTGCCTGGTTTAGCAACTTTGCATTCATGTGAGTGATCCCATTGACTTCAGCGGGAGCCTGTATGAAAGGCTGTATGCTCTGGAGCCTTTTGCCAGCAGCTGGCAGGACTTAGAAGGATATTTCCTTTTCTGCAGATATGAGAATAAAAAGATATCTTTATCCAAGAGGCAACGTGCTAGAAACCTGCCTAAGCTCAGTGTCAGCCTATTGTTCTGCTGTTAAGAATGGGGCTGCTGACATTAGAGAAGCACAAAAAAGCAGCATAACACTTGTGAGCTCTACCAGCAGTAGACATGTGAATTAGGGCAGGATGTTGACTCTGATATCTTTTTTTTCCCTCCTTAGAAGCCCCACTTTGGAAGTGCTGTCTATATTCTATTAAGCAGTTAAAGAACATGTTAATAGCATTGATTAGTTTTTGATTCTCAGAAGAGTAAGGAGGGGGTCAGCAGAATGAATGCCTTTTGTACTTCCAGAGGGCTGACTTGGTCCTGTTTGTGAGAGGAGCTGAAAGTGTTTCTTGGAAGATTGTCCTGAAATGCAAAGGCGTCCAGGAAGGAAATCCTAAAGCTGCAGAAGTGCGCCATCCCAATGTGCCATAAGATGATCTTTGCTGGTGTAAGGAAGACCAGCCTGGCTGAACAGAAGGTTTTTACTGGAACTCAGGAAAGAAAAAAAAAAGGAGAGTTTATGACCTTTGGGAGAAGGGGAAAGCAGCTCAAGAGTTTGTGAAATGTTGCTTTCTGGGCCTGCAGGATCATGTCCAGGGAGGCTACAGTTACTGGTGACTGGCATGGGACTCCAACAAAATGAGCTTCTGCTCAGGAAACCATTTATTCAGCACAGAAACAAACTCAGCTTAGAGACAGAGAGCCCAGAACAGAGGCAGGGTGGTGGGTTTTATGGGACCGAACCAGGGTGAAGTTTAAGGGTGGGGTCTATTAGGAACATAGCGAGGGAGAAACCCCAGGGGCTCAAACCCAATCCGAAAACCCTGGACCCACGAGGTGGGGCAACTCACAGGGCCCATCCCCTGAAACAGAGAGATGGAATTCACTCTTCCCGGGCTTTAAAGCCACGCCTCTCACTTTAACAATGCTTATTCGAAATGAAATCTTTGCCTCTCTGGGCGGGGGCACCTCACAGTGAAAGGCAGGTGCTGCTTGACCAACCTGATCTCCTTCCATCACAGTGTGACCCATTTAGTGTGGATGAGGGAAAGGCTGTGGGTGTGTCTACCAAACTTTAGTAAAGCCTTTAACAGTTTCCCACAGCATTCTGCAGAAACTGGCTGCTCTGTACTGGGTGCACTCTTTGCTAATAAAAAGCTGGCTGGATGGCTGGGGAAGAGAGTGGTGGGGAATGGAGCTCCATCCAGCTGGTGACCGGTCACAAGTGTGTGCCCCAGGTCAGTACTGCTTACTTATCAGTATCAGTGATCTGGACAAGGGGATTGAGTATGCCCTCAGTCAGTTTGCAAATGATGCCCTGTCGAGTGGAGGTGTTATCTTCTGGAGGGAGGAAGGTACTGCAGAGGGATCTGGACAAGCTGGAATGATGGACTGAGGACAATTGTATGAAGTTCAACAAACTGAAGTTCTGGACCCTGCACTTGAATCACAACAACCCCAGGCAGTGCTGCAGGCTGGGGCAGAGTGGCTGGAAAGTGGCCCTGCAGGAAGGGACCTGGGGGTGCTGGTCAGCAGCAGCTGAACATGAGCCAGGTGTGCCCAGGTGGCCAAGAAAGCCAAAGGCATCCTGGCCTGTGTCAGAAATGGTGTGGCCAGCAGGACCAGGGCAGAGATTTTTTTGAGTGTAGGCAGCACTGCTCATGCTTTGGGCTTGGCAGTGCTGGGTTACTGGATGGACTTAATGATCTTAGAGGTTTTTTTCCAACCTAAACAATTCTATCATCCCACCTTAATTTTTGATCCTTAGAGATTGTCAAGCTCTGTCTGGCACACATAGAAGTGCTACAGTGTGCGGGAAACTGGAAATAAAAGGGAACTACTTCTTTAGTGACAATCCTTGTATCCCAACGCCTGCCAGAGTGGCCGTCTCGTTCTTCCTGCACTCTGGTGGAGACGTGTGTGCCCAAACTTACAGAATCGCTCCTCTCTTTCAACATCACAGGCACAATGCTGTCTGTGTCAGAGCCAGAGGCAAGCTTAAATAGCTGTAGATATATAAAGGAACAAAGTGAAAGAGTCTTTTGAAGCCCAGAAACTACTTTGAATAATTTAGAGATCTTCCTTATCATCCTGCTGTTTACCTTGGCAGTTTAGATGTACAGAGTCATTGCCTTAGTTTGTCAGAAAGAAGTCAGAGGTTGGGTGACTGGAACAGCTCAAGTTTGACTTTGTCTGTAGTTCATTATGCACAGAGTTCTTCTCCCCTCATTAGAAATAACCAAGGTTTTCTGTAGATTTTCGATATTTATGAATTATGAGGAGTACTTTACATAAAGGGTATTTTTTCTGTTTTTATTTAAATACTTTTCGGTTCTCAGCAAGTAAGTTTATGACAACAGATTTGCATTTTGCAGTTTCATGGAAATGTCTTATTTCTTGCAAAATACCTTTACTTCCAGGGTGTATTTTTTACTTAAAGTTGATAGTCTGTCTTTTAGTGAACAAAGTGAGAAAGCTTTTGGAGAAAAGATGCACAGAGGTTTGAAATATTCATAGATGTCTAAAAATGACTACTGACTTTTGTTTACTATAGATTGTATTGGCTTTCACAGAGATGAGGATTGGCTTTTAAAGAAAAGCCCAAATCCCTCCGAACGCTTCATTTTGGAAAGGAGGGGGAGAACCGACACTCTCTGATGATTTGTTTTCATGAGATGTCTGCATTAGCTCTCAAATTACAGAGCTGATTTGATGGAAAATTGCAAGAGGCTGCTCATTTGTGACTGACCCTGCCATCTAACAAGAAGATAGACCTTAGGCATAATTGGGTTGATGCTGATTTGATCGCACACAAAAAAAAGCTTAAAATAAGTCTTAGATCTGCAGAAGCAAGGCAATGTTCCATCCTTAAATTGCCCCTTTTGTTGGTTGTCACAGAATTTTGCTACACTGGATGACTGCATATTGGAAATCATATGCCTCCTTCAGTGGATTGAGGATAAAAGGATTTTTATTGATGCTTTGTGCTTCTATATTTTGGAGAAAGGAGCATTTTCCCAACATACACAAAGAAATGCCACACACCTTACACTACATAACTTGAGTGGAAGCAATAAATCTAGTGAGATTAGTTTCCTGAAAACTTCTCACCCACATGTTTCATGTATCCTTGCATAATGAACAGGTGAAATATTAGATTTGGCTAATGAAGGTAACCTGAGTCTTGAATACTTCATGGGGAATTGATATTATGAACTTGTTTCAATTTCTCTGAAGACCCAAGAAGTGAGACCAGGAGCAGTGCGTTTGTCTGGGGAGGAAGCACAGTGCTTATTTCATGGTGTATCTACACACACCATGGAAGACAGATCCGGATATTCCGTGTTACCGCACGTACATGGTGGCAGCCTGCATAATCTGGGGTGTCTGGGAGACTTGTGGTGGCAAGGCTGGTTTTATAGAGCAGTGAATGAGGACTGGGAAATCTGTGAGATGTGTTAATTCAGCACCTCTCCAAGGCAGTCTCCACCACTCCTGTGGAGCACGGCCAGCCAATTAAGCTGCCTCCACTCAGCCACCCCGTCTTGCTCGGATGCCCATGTGGATGCAGAGGATTGCAATTTGCAACTGCCTATACAGGTGAAAATTTTATCCAAACATCCTGCTGCTTAAGGACATAGATTTTTTTTGCGTCCGGAGTGGTTGGGAAGCTCACTGCTTGTGCTTATAATGGGCTCGAAGAAACATTTTGCATAAGGCTGAGTGTATTTTTCTCAGAGATTTGATTAGACATGTCTACAAACCAAACTTTCATCTCAGCACAAACTGGTATTTTAAACAGGTATAATTCTGAGGACTTAAGAGATTGCAGTGGAAAAGATTTTCCAGGCTCATTCTCACAACATCCTGAATGATGTTGCAAATAAGTTTCAACTCTGTTTTAGCATAGTTGCAGCAAGCGTTGCTGTGTTTGTGACAGACTCCTCCCTTTGATAAGGGAGTAAATTTGCATGGCTGAGTTAAGCCCTCTGAAAATAAGGGCTTACAATGAATAAAACACCAATGTACTGTACCCCTTTAATTACCGTAGTTCTAAGACAGCATAGTTATAACATGTAATTAAATTTCATTGTACAAATGGAACATGGGTTGTGGTAGGCACATCTTTCATCTTTTGATGTATAATGACATTCAAAATATTCTCTAGTACTCAGTTGATAAACAACTTGAAGAGTCAGGGTCTACAGAGTAGCTTGTTTGATTTTAAATTTGTAAGATTGGCACGTGGTCTCTTTTGACGATACTGCATTCTGATGTGATCCATTTATCTAATGTCATTAACAGTACATGCTGAATGTACAATTAAGCTTGAAACTGTCAATGTCAGTGGCTGTTAAAAAAGGGTTGATAAAAATGAGAAGAGGAACCGCTGTTTTGTAATAAGCATCTGTGTTGCTTTTAAGTCAAGAAAAAAAAAATCAATGAATTTCAATATATTGCTGTCTTCATTGCCAATGTAATTCAATAAATATGTTAATTCACTTTTCTGAACACTGAAGAGAGTGAGAGCTTTTTTGTGTCATTTATTTTTGTCAGTTCTGTTTTTCTTTTTTTTTGTTTTAGTTAGACTTCCAGCTTAAGTCTGGTAATAAAAACGCTATTACATTGAAGTAGAAAGGAAATATTCTATATCTCAGACTTTTAACAAACTGCAGGATTTTTTCTTTGTTTGTTTGTTATCTTTGAACTTGCAAGCCAGCAAAAAATGGATGTATTCTTTTATCTTTAACAATTCTCCTCCTGATAGAATAAAATGGGAGCACTTTGAGGTTCAACAAATACAATTGTCAGTCTACATGCTAATTTCAGTGCAGAAATTTCTTCCTAACGACATTGCTGGTCTTCATCATGAAACATGATAGATTGACTTCATATACTTTAATCCTATTTAGGAATTTGCATATTCTGTAGTTTCATGAATCAAAACTGAAGTGTTTCTTTAAGAACTCTTTGACACAATACCATTATCTGGTAGTAAATTATATAAACTGATAAACGAAATACCTGTATTTATATCTCTCTACAAACATGCTCTTGTTTTTTAATAGTTACATCTGTTCTCTAAAGAAATTATTAACATATTGCTAAGTGCAGCCGTATAGGAGAGGCTCAAAAATCATGTTCACTATTGTAGTATTCTTTGCTGTTGTGGCTTCCTGAAAAACTAACAGATGTGCAAGTATTGGAAAGGAGATGTGAGTGTGCAGATCTGTGAGCTCCTCTTGACATCAGCTCAGCTGCTGTATTTTGGAAAAGACTGAGAGGTTTTTGCTGGTTGAGTAAGAGCCTGTGTTTGAAGCACAAAATCTCCTCAGGGCATCTGTGTATTAGGCTTCTCTTTTAGCATGTGAAATCTGCTGAAAGACACCATTGGTAGCATATCAGACCTCTTCTGATTCTTCTCTCTTACTGCTTTCCTGTTTAATCCTGTTAAATCTCTAAATACTAGTCAAGAAATGTATTATCTGAATAAAGATTTATATACTATAATATATATTTTCTGTTGTCCAGTTAATGGCTGAGGTTGTGTGGACCACATGTCAATAAAATATCTGGAAGTAGTTATTCCAAACCAGGCCTTGTAAGTGGACAGGAGATCTCCAAAGCTGCAAATCCTACAATCACCAGTTAATATTCCAGGTGATAAGACAACAACAGATTTGCCAGCTGGACTGCTTTCATGCCAATGAAGGTTTTCAAAGGAGACAATACTATGGTGCTATTGATTTGCCTTTTATTTTTACAAGATTGACATTAACTGAGATGATTAAAATCAAATATTACTCCAAGTAAAGAAAACCCCATTTCAGGATGTCGATGCTGTATACTCTCCATTCCACATTCCGGAATGGTGGTTCTGGCAGCAGCTATTGTGAACACTGCAGCACATGTGGAGCAGAGTTAGTAGTGCTTATGCTTGAGGTGGGCAAACACATGCTGGGGAATGGGATCTGAGCTAAAGGGGAAGACAGTAATATAAATCTACCCAAGATGAATCATTCCAATGGCCAGAAAAGCTTTGATTTGCTTTGATTTGATTTGTCCTCTTATTTTTGGAGGAGAACTAAGGTTCTAGAATGGAAATGGAGGAAATGGCATTGACTGGAAGTTGCAGACCATTGGTTGGTCTATATAAGAAACTTTCCTTTAAATTTCAGAGTACAAAGTCTATTGAAGGATTTGTAAAGTGAATACAATGTCTTAATAGAATGTCACTGGGAAGTATTAATGAAAGAAGTACTTGGACTGAGCTTTGTAAAAGAATTTCTGAATAATTGATTTTATAAAAGATCTTTCTCTTTATATTCTTACTATTGACTTGAGAGCAAATACTAAGACAGTACTGTCTGGAAACAGTGCTTCTTTTTGATAAAAAAAGAAGAAGAAGAATATTACAATGAAAAGAATGAGCACCTGTGAGAAGTAGGATGATAAAATCATATGAAAAGTACAGAATGAAAGTTGATACAGCAAGGGACTAAAAATTTGACTATTATTAGAACATTCCCAGTTGGAAATGGTGGAGGAGAGGGACTTGCATGTAATTTTCATTTACTTACAGTGTTACTATGAAAGACGTGAACAATTTTAGAATGTATCTATCTGGGACATGGAGGAAGAGAGAAACAAGTAGCAATGTGCATAACATTAACAAAACATCACCTACACATATGGATAATACACATATGGATAATACACATATGGACTTTTTCTTTTAAATATATTGAAGAAAGTTTAGTTGAAGCTGGAGGATGGGAAAACAAAGGCTGATGATAAGGTTAGAGAGTGAATTCTCTAATAAATGAGGAAACCTAGAGGAGGGCATCCTTGTTAGCCTTTTACCTTACACCTGGAGAGATGATACCAGATAGGCAGATGATGCAGGATGATGTAGCTGATATCTGTCAGTACATGGTTGATAAAAGACCAGGGAGATAAAAGGTCTGTTTAAGGCCAGCATTAGCATGAGAACTAATGACTTATGAGTAGGTTCAGAGCCAGACTTAGAGGATTCTTCCAAGATTTTGGCTCTGGAGCCACCTTCCAGATAGGAACTTTGTACAAAACAGTGAGAATGCAAAATTTGTTATGTTTATATCAGAGGAAACGTGTTATATGCAACACAGAGGAAATTCCTTTCATTTTTCTTATACTATGCTTGGATTTAAACGTAGTTGCTATGCTGCCTGTTACACAAAATTGCACCTGTTAATTGTGTCAGGTACTTGTGAGAATGCTTATATGTTTCAAGGAAAACATTCTGGAGAGGATCAATATCCCCTGCTGCTTATGCTGTCTTCCTGAAAATACATGGCCATGGGGGCTACAGAAATGACTGTGACCCACTGTGTGGCCCTGCATCTGAGCAGCACAGAGTGATCCACCTCCAGTCAAAGCCAACCAGAGGTGCACTGACTCCTACAGGTGTGCCTTGAAATGCTGCAGCCCATGAACTATCCAGTGTAAAGCAGTAGACCAAATATTAGTCTACTGTGGAAGAAAACAAGAAAAAATTATGTTTTTTAAGAGAGTTTGGTAAGCTGCTACTGAATGCTGTTGTCTTAGAAATCATGGCTTTCTGAAAGGTTTTCACTGTTTATGCTTGATTCCACTTTAGTGAGCAGATGAAAATAATACTGAACAGCAAGATCTCATAAGAGGTTGCTGATTTGATAAATATGGGTTTCTTTTTGAGATTTGGTAAAATACTAAAAAATTTAATTTGTTTGTGTTTAGACACGTAATTGGAGTTTTTTTCTTATATTGAATACAGACTCTTGAATGTATTAGGTTTATTTTTAAAAATAAGTAAAACAGGTTTTAATTTCTTTTTCTGTTTTACCATTTACTTCAGGTTTTGTCTTTGTATTCATTTTCAAATAAGCACCTTTGTCCTTCTCCCTCATACCCACCATGTTTGACAGATGCTGTTTATAACCATTCATGAGCTGACTTAAAGATGTCCTTCAGATTCCTTCTTGAAATTCTCCTCCATGGAGCATACAAAGTATGTTCTGGGAACTGAACTGTGTTTAATATTACTTGCCATTCTGCCTGGTGTTGCCAAGCTCTTACCTCATGTATCTGTGGCTGAATGCCATAAATACTCCTTGGGGGAGAGGATTTTAGATTGTTATTTTATTTTATATGGATATGAAATATGTAAATTAAATATTTATGTTATAAATGTATGTTGTATGTCTATCTATATATAGAGAGAAAGACATGTAACATACAGTTTTATGTCAATATAGATATGGTGGTTTTTTGTTGTTGTATATTTGTATTTTAAACAGGTTCCTTGAACAATTATTGAGGATGCTAGACACTACAATGATACCAGTAATTAAAACTACAGATGTAAAAGGCATGCTTTAAGATTTAAGTACATGTTCCTCTCCTTTGTGATTCTTGGTGGTATTTGATATAGACCTGGTACCTTCACAAACAATACTTTATGCAAATTTTTGACTTTGCATATAGTATTGTCCTCCTGTAACTTCTGCTTTGTTTTGAATTATTTCATTTCTGGCTTCAGCCATCATATTGTGACATTTTTTCATTCCCTGAAATGTGGTGCCCAAAATTTAGTGTCTCATGTTTAACAAAGCTATCAAGATCATTATTTTTAGCTGTTGTTTTCTATAACAGATTATAATTTTTTGCCATTATTTGAAAGTAATATGATTATTTGAAGGAATATCTTCATGTTCTGTATTTCATGTTCACTTATGGTATCAAATGCTCAGACCAATGTATCCTGTTAAGAATAAACATTTGATACTTAGTGCATCCAACTGATTCAGCTGTAGCAGACATTTCTCCCTGAAGTGATTTAAAAATTAACTGATAGAAATTGACTATGGTAGAAATCACAGAAAATCAGTTCAAGTTTTCTAAGAATAAGACTAGAAAATATATTTCAAAACCCTTGAATAACTATATTTAAGAATATTATGCATAATGCTAGGAAATTAACAGTCATTCATTTGAAATAGAAATGCCTTCAACCTTTTAGGGAAAGCTAGAGCAAATTACAGCCAAATTTTCATTTCACAAGTCATCTTCATCCAGGATAAGCCAGGGCCCCAAGGTCAATTCTTCAATTTGGTATCCTATTTCCATAATGTTATTCTGCAGTGTACTTTCATTATTACTGGAGCACTGCTCGCTTTCCTATTAGTTTTATAAATGGCTATGTTAATGCCTTTTTGCAGACAAAACCATCTTTTGTTAATATCCCAGTGGATTTCCTAAGGATTAAAATATAGTTTTAAGCAGCCATTGGTCCTATTTATATTTTTTCATTGATGATTAGCCCTTGTCACCTACCCAAAAGTGGCATTGTTCGAACAGAGATCGAAGCAGTTTTTAAGAAGCTATGAGTGATTGGCTTGACTGACAGAAAAGAAATAATTAGAAGCTGAAAATTCTAGGAATCTTTGTAAAATTTAGTAATATCTAAGGCAATGCAATAGTAAAGAAAGAAGAAGAAAAGAGGTGTGGGGGAAAATCTATTCTGGCCAGGGAGTAGTCTTTTGTTAACACAAGGAGTTCTGCAGATAAAACTGTTTTCTTTGTCTTTTGTGTGCTATTAGTGGTGAGAAGATACCAATGCAGCTCAGCTAGGGTACAGCACTTACCTCTAAAATCTTGCCAGTTTTGTTTTAGCTAATTAAATATTTACTTCTGCAATTGTAATAAATATATTATGTAATATCCAGGCCAAAAATGGATGGAATATGTGTGATGCAGTGTTCTATACTCTACATCCTTGATAGGAGGATTTGTGTTACTGTGCCTGAGATCTCTTCATACCTTAGAGAGAGTGGAAAATAGCATTTCTTGGAAGTCATATTGATGAAATTTGTGTTTTTCTGTTGTGTCTTTTGTTAGGGGAATAAATGATTTATGTACATAAAATATAATCTTACTCAAGAAACAGCATAATGAAAGAAGCTATTGACTGATTACCTTGATTTTCCATAGTCTACCTATCTTGTGAACACTGTACAAGCATTTCAGTAGATATATGACAAAATGCTGTTCATAGTAGCAGAGTATTCTGTTCTGCTGTGGACATTAGAATAGGATATTTCAGTTGGAAGGGACCTACAAGGATCATCCAGTCCAACTCTCTGACCACTTCAGGGCTGATCAGAAGAAAAACCCATGTTGTTAAGGGCATTGTCCAAATGCCCCTTAAGCACTGACAGGCTTGGATCATCAACCATCTCTCTAGGGAGCCTGTTTCAGTGCTTGGCCACTGTCTCAGCAAAGAAATACTTCCTAATGTCTATTCTAACCCTCCCTGGCACAGTTTTGAACCATTCCCATGCATCCCATCACTGGATCCCAAGAAAACAAACTCGGCACATCCCTTTCCAATTCCCCTCCTCAGGAAGCCGTAGGGTTCAACAAGGTCACCCTTTTTGGTGACCCAAAGCCCTTCCCTGCTCCTCATAAGAGACACCTTCCAGCCCTTTCACCTTTCAGCTCTATTTCCCTCCTTTGGATGCATTCGAGGACCTTCACATGCTTCTCAAGTTGTGGGGCCCAGAACTGCACACAGCAGTCCAGGTATAATTGTCTGTTTTGAGCAGCTGGTTGTGCTGTGTTAGGTCCAGGTTAATACATTTATGAAGTGGATTTTTGTAACAGAAGGTGTGTCTTTGCAGAGCTTGAGCTTTCTGAGAACAGCTATCCAAACAGATGTGTTTAATTTCTGAAATTGGACTGATGTTTCATACCTGACCAGCTGTATCTGTAACAAAACCAGTGGCCTCCTCAAGATGGAGCAGTCCTTTGGCATTGTTCAGCAGAGCTCCAACTTGTCTTTAATCAGACTTTTTTAAAAAGAGAAACCATTCTGAATGAATTTTTCCATGCATCCTGATATATTTGTAGGTCTTGGAGACATACAGTCTAGTACTTGGTCATGGCGCTCAAGCCCGTCTGACATATTGTCTCAGAGGAAGTTATTTTAGTTGAAATTTTCAAACTCAAATGCTTAAATATGAGTATACATGACAGCTTAATAGAAATCCTCTGAGTTTGGTTTGCTGTTGTGTCTGTGTCAACTTGGGGGTAGACACATACTTCAAAAAAGAAAGGAGCATTTTCACTTTAATACATAATAGTAATTCATGTTTTCATGGTATTTTATACTCAGATTTGGAGAAAAGTTCAGAGGTCCTTGAAGTGACAGACACTTGAACCAGCTATCCACACCATGCAGATGGAACCAATTTAGATCCTGAACATGTATGTCTCAGAAAGGATTTTTAACAAATGTGAAGGAGCAAAGTATTGTGGTCAAATTGCTTCTAGACCTCCTCTGCATGCATTTAGCTAAGTCACTGCACCTGTTTTATGGGCTTACCCCATCCTGTTCCTGTTTAGGTGCTGATGTGAGCACCTGCTTTGGACATCTGCTCCAGATTCACCTGACCTCACTTCAGGTACTCTGCTGAGTGTGAGCTAAGAACTGACAGGCTCTCCACAGCCAATGTAGAGAGGCACTTTTGCAGAGTGTAATTCATCCTTCCTAAAATTGGAAATTGCTTCCAAGTGTATTCCTCTCTCTTTCTCTTCTGGAGAGTCTCCTCTTGGAGACTTTCCCTGTGCTGTTCTTAATTTCTTCTAAAAATCTCCATAGGTCTTGCAGCTTCCAGGGTATATGTATTGCCTATTAGTTAAGATACTTTATATTAAAAACCGTCAAAGAAACGAAAGCAATTTCGTATGGTTCTCAAATTAATGACAGTCTGCTTGCACATTGGTTGCTTTCTGTTGGCATCTGGGTCCTAGAACAGACTGCCATTCTTAATCATATTTTAATTTTCAAATAAATTGCTTTCATTATCCTTTCATTTACAATACCATGTGTGCATTACTGCTCATTAATGTTTGTCATCTACTTTGCTGAGACTGGGTTTTTAAATAGCCATGGTTGCAATGCAGTAATTAAAGATGATCCATGTTGGTTTTGTACAAATTATTCTGAAGCCTTCTTACACACACAAAAAAAAAAAAAAAAAAAAGAAAAGAAAAAAGAAACACAAACCCAGAGTGCTGTTAGAATCAATTCCTTAAAAGTAGGGAGGCAGCTTAACATAAGCTGTTGCCTGTGGGTAAAAACAGGGCAATTCTAATGCTTCTGCTTGAATGATGTCTAATGATGGATCTGTGTGAAAACTTTATCTCTCTAATTACTCTTGGGTTTGAGTATAATGTTTTACACCCGAGATGAAATTTTTTCCCAAATTATTTTGCAAAATTTTTATTCCACTCTCTGTTTAATACTATTAGTTTCTATATAGCCAATTCCTTCCCCCTTTTTCTTACTTCAGATATCAAAACCATGAACGAACGAAAAGAACACAACAGAGATTTTAAAATTACAGTTTTGGAACAGAATCTCTACCAGATAGAAGTGAAAACAATAGCAGTAGTCTCTGCCCTGGTTTTGGTCTACCCATCTTCTATGGGTGTAATATGGAAACACTTCCCATATCTGTGTTTGCAGTTAGTGTTTACTTGCCTGTGACACAACCTGTGTGACTGATTTTATCCACACACAGAATTGTGAATCTCCATGTCTGTGCTTATCTGATATTTTTTGTTCCTTTGCTCCTTAAGTGTCTGTGCTCAGCTTTTAAGACCTGGCCTTTAGGGAGCCTGATGTGAACATTCAGATGGAATGTCACTACTGATATGGCACAGGAGTAAGGGAACAATTATACATTATTGAAAGAAATTTAAATGGATTGTTGAGATATGATACTCTTTATGAACTGCCACAGAATTAGTTGTTATTCTGGTAGTAATATTTTAAAAAGCAATTTCAGGATGTATCCATCCTTATATGACAGTGCTTGGCCCCAAGATGGGACCCCTTCTTGGTGGGACTTGAAACTTGAGTCTTGCAATCACCTGCAGAGCTTTTGTATGGCACTGTGTTCATGGCTGGAGGCCTCTCCACTCTCAGGCTGCATTTGATCCTGAGCTGAAGAGATGAAACATATCCTGCTTCTTTCAGTCTGCACCATCATTTGCTCCCAATGAAACTTGTCAGCCCTCCATGACCAGGATCCTCATGGTCACTCCCTACCTCAATGCAAAAAGCAAAAGTCTGAAGAACCAAAATTAACAATGTGTTTTTTTTTCCTATGATTTATATATCTTCATGGAAGTGAAGAAAAAGTAAGTATTTGGAAACATATTTTGGTGTTTTCACACCAAAAAAAGCCCCATAAATAAACCCAAATTATTTAAATAGTAATAATTTCAAATATATTCAGTTAATGATAAAGCTATATATTCAACTTTATGATTTTACTTATTTGACTGATAGAAGAAAACTGAGTACTTCTCTACTTGAATCTTCTGTTACTTTATGATTTTAGTCAAGCAAGTCAAAATAGGCGTAACACCTCCTCTTAATGTTCACTACCTGAAAAGCTAAACTGGATGCAAACTGGGAGAAGCACCTCAGCTAAGGCTGAATCCATTAATTTTTTTTGAGTTTGTTCTTTTTTTATGGTTAATCCAGTCATCTCAACCTCATGCTTTTATTCATATCAAGGCATATATATCTTTCATTTATTGACTTAGATTTTAATTTAGCCAAATCACCTACAGCATGTGCCTCTTTGGTATCTTTGGAGTAAATCTGTCACAAATACACCCCTAAATTACTTTTCCAATCCTGTATGCAAGGTTTGGCAAAATGTGTCAGACTTAAAAAGACTTCATAAAAATCAGGCCATTTACTATGGAAAGAAAAACTGCCTTTGTTTTTTATTATAAGGAATGCTTTCTCTTATTTGAAAATTTTCTGTTCTCATTAATAGTAAAAAATGGAAGGTAATGAAGTAAAGAAGTCAGTAAGCCTGTACCAGATTATCGAAGGACATTGTCTAGTTAAAACTGCAGATTTACTAGTACAGTGAGCTTTGGGAAAATATTTCAGAAGTTATTTGTCACTGAAAGGACAACAATTACACCTTTGTGAAATGAATTCATCTGTCCCAGCCTGAATGTAAGAGTCCAGAGTCCTATGCCACTGTACCATAACCACACAAAACACTTCAACCCAAGCACAGCCAGTACTTTGAAATCCCATTTGCAGCGGAAGCTTCAGTGCTAAAAAAAGTGTGTTTCTACCTCAGAACATCTTCATCCCACAGGCTCTGTGTTACAGCAAAGTTTTAACATTTCCTGAAGCATGTGGTATGATCCTAGAAGCATTTTACAAATGCTTGTAATTTTTTGCGTTTTTTTCCTAAAACTGTGGAAAAGCAAGAGAGCCATGCTAGTCTGAGGCTTCAGTAAAGACAATTGCTTAAGCAAGTAGTTATGTTTAAGCATAAAAATGTTCCCAGTAGCCCCTGGGAGGCTTGCAATAAATGGAAATTTAGGCATATCTTTAAAAGAAACTGGATGCATTGGAGCTTGTACAGAAAGAGACAGGGTAACTTGACATCCTTCAGAAGTACTTGCAGCCTTAAATGCTTATGAATATTTGTCTTAAGTCCATACTGAAACTTTTTGTGAAAAGCAGAGAATTCCATGAGTGTACAATTTGTTCCAGGATATTCCTTTCAGTTTCTGGACATTTATGAGGGCTCATAGCCCACTGGATATGTAGCCTTGAGGATGGTTCATTAATTACCATAGAAAAAAGGTAAATGTGTTTATTTTATAATTTTGGACGTGCTTCATTACATGATTTATTCTGCTGCAGTGAAGTGTCTAAGCACCTTCTTTTACTTATTTACCACTTTTTCCTGTGGTGGATAATGATATAATTCTCTATATGCTGATTGTAAGGATGCAAATACAATGACAGTTACAATTCATTGTGAATCTGGATGGCCCCAGATTTAAATTTTAGTAGCCAGATTATCAGGAAAACTTATTATACTAAAAATTCATGATATTCATAATCAGAAGAGATGCAATAAGGGCTTTTTATTCCTACTCAAGTATATGAAGAGTATCAATATTCTGCCTGAAAATCAAAATCTGTGCAGAGATGAAGAGAGGAGAGAAGAGCAGTTATACTGTAAAAGAAATGTTGTTGGTTGTGCATGGATTTTCTTATTCTGGTCATGGTTATCAAGGTTTGAGGAACATCCCTGTTCCTATGAGAAGAAGTCCCTCAAAGCATTGAAGCTGCTGCAATAGCTTTAGAATAAGCAGCCAACACTTGCTTTTCAGTAATGTAATAGGGGATCTACACAACCCTTGTCTTTCTGTATAAGAGGTATCAGTGATGTCAGTACATTGCTGAGGACCTGACAACAATGTTAAAAAAGTAATCTTATTTATGTAAGTATATTTTTCTGTTTGTTTTGTGATATTAAAATAAGCAGAGCAGAAAATTATAGATTTTTTTTTTTTTTGCGAGTAACAGTCACTGTCCAGATAAGATGGGGGCTAAAAGACTTCTCTTCTTCATACCACATAATATGCCATTTTCATTTTGTGCTGCTTATAACCCTGAGTGTCACAGCTTTCTATTCTAGTCTGAATAGTCAATGAAACATTATGAAGCCGATAAGAAAAGCTGGTCCCCGTTCCTTGGCAACGGCTGTTAAGCAGAGCTGAGTGCTGTTGATTGAGGAGATTAGCTGCCAGAGATAAACCTCCTCTTTTTGCTGCCCTGCTGCTTATCTTTCCACCCATAACAAGTTGCACCAAATATGACAGCAGTCAGTGGTTTAGGCAGAATATGAACTTTGCGGCAAATGAAATTTGTGCAAAACACTTCAGGTGCTGACGTTAATATCTTGAATTTATTAAAATTTTGCAGGTTGTTTTACAGGCTGTAGTTCCTTGACTCAGGGATGAACATTTTTATTTGAGGGTGGTGCTCCAGATGTGAGAGAAATGGGATGTCCTGTTGCTGCACTGAATGTTGATAAACACTGAAGATAGTAGCAAATATTCATAACAGTTGTCTCTGGCTGCTGTTCTCAGTGACACTGAAAGAACACATGAGCTACAAAGTAAAATTACTGCAACTACTAGGCATTCAGAACTTGGATTAAAAAATAAAAATTGAGTATTTTGGTTGATGTCTTTAGGAGAAAATGCCATTGTATATTAAACAAGAAACATCTGGATAAATCTAAATCTCTCTGTACATGGCTTGGAAGTCTTTCTGGTTTCAGTATATCCACATTACTTTTCATGACAGAAGTGTTGTTGCTGACTGGAAAATTAGAGCTGAAATATGACTAGGGAGAGAAGCTGGTGACTTTCCTTCCTCGAGATTTGCATTACTGTTTCCTTTCCCATTTTGAAAATAATCAGCTAATCCCTTGGCTTTCATAAGTGAGCCTGCAGTTCTGTTTGTGTTTGACCTTGGGGAGGTCTCTGGTGATGTCCACACCACCACCCAGGATCTGCTGGCCCTTTGCAAACCTCTCAGTTGGCCAGGAGAGGAGCATAGGCTGGGCTTGTTGTTGAGTAAGTGGGGAATGACAAAGCACTGGCAAAAGAGTAAAACTCTGAGTTGACATGCTAAAGAAAAGTCATCTGTGTGCAGAGATCTGGGTGAATAGTTATCCATCTAATAAATAAAAATGTCCTAAGTTCAGCAGTATTATTTAAATATGTGTGATTATTTTCAATAATGCAGCAGAGGCTTCAGAATAGTAGATTTTGGGGAGACACATTTTCCTTCATGAAGGATTGCAACCCCTTTCTGTTAGATCTATCAAAACATACTAAAAAACAGTGATGGCTTCTGCTGGAATGGAGGAAGCAACAACAGAGTTAATATTTTCTATGTGGTTTTGTTACTCCAGTCAAGAATTTGGCACTTCATAAGCAATATAGTATCAGGAAGATATTTAGAAAGATATAGTTTGATGCTCATTAGCAAAATATCATTTCAGTGGGTTATTTTGGTGATTCTAAAGTCCTGGTTTTCTTTGATTAACGTTTCTTTTGTCCTTTTGTAGCATGAATATTTCGTTCAAAATTATTTCTATTTATTCTATCTTCTTTTAAGTATATGTGCTGAGTGTACAACTTCTGTACTTAACCACTCTAATTGCAAGATATTCTAAGGGTGTGAGCATTTTAAATTCAGCCCCCAAAGTCCAGTTAAATAATGGGTTTTAATTGTATACAGTATTTTATAAAGCCCATTACAACTTATAAGTATGCATAAATGCTAAGTATTTTATATGAGTTGTATGTGTTCTGTGAGTAAAATAGGAAGCAATTTGGGATTGCACATATCACCTGTATTGAGGGTCTCTGTACCCACTGCAAAAGCAAAAGAAGTCCTGCTTTTCACACCCCTTCTTATCATAATTTCAGATAATGGTGGTCTTAAAAATTGTTTTGAATAGTAGCACACAAAACTGAGGAGAATAAACACTTCAGAAACTGCTCCCAGCCCTGTTCCTGATCCCTGTTCCCATATCGTTCCACCTGTCTGCAGGCTTACTTAAGACAAAAGATATCTGCTGTGCTGAAGACTTCTGTGCTGGAAAAGGCATTTCACCATAGGGCTTTTTCCAGCCCATAAATAATCTCCTTTGCTTCTCTCAGTGCCCTTTCCAAAATTTATCATTCATCTTCAGATTTGGACTCCGTAGCTCAGCATTCCCACACCGATTTACCAGTGCTGCATGCTGAATGATGTCACCTCCTTGTTCCCAATTATTGCCACTATGTTCATATATCCCCAAACCTTCTTTGTGCTTTTGCCCTCACATTGTCTCAGGCTGAGCACTGGGGTTTGGATCAGACAAGAAGGACTGTAACATGTGCTGCCTTTCACCTTTTGCCATTAGCAAAGCTGCGGGCAGTGCTCTGGATCTGTCACACAGTTGGGGGAAAGCTGTGTCAGGACCTCTAATTAGTTGTAGCAGAAATAACTTTTCTGAACGCAGCTTCTGATAGGTGATCCGAGGTATGTAGCATCATATTTAGCTATTTCAAAGCACAGTTTCCTTGAAAACTGTCAGATTTTTCATGCTCTTCAAACTGTTCAGTTGAAACTGTTGGCATCCTGATGTCAAAGTTTGAGTGAGGTCCTTGGCTGTTCCAATGCCCAAGCCTAAGCTGCCAGAGGCAACTTGATGTGCTGTGGTTTCTGTAGGCGTAGTTCAGACTTGAGAAAGGCGTAGAGATTTCTGAGATAGCTCCAAACAGTTTTAATCAGGCCACAGGTGCAGCACTCTGACGTTATCCCTGTATATAAGGATTTCCCTTCCCCTACCCTCCCTACAGGATTGCATTTAACTTTTCTGCTGGTGTTTTCAGGTTCACACAACATAATTTTCCATATTTTTTAAATATTTCATAGCTAGGAAACAAGATGGAGATCTTTATCACTGTAATTCCATGCACGTCTGAAGTCAGTTCCATTTAGGAATAAATTCAGTAACTCAGCTCTTACAAAAGCCGTCTGCTGTCTCAATAAATATTGTCCTGCAAAGATCTAGAAAGCTTCTAGTTTGGCAAAGGACAGAAATAAATCCAGTTTGCTCTATTAGACACTGCAGCTGGTGAATATGAATGGAACGGTCATTAGTCATGTTTTCACTAGAACAGAGTCTCCTGCAAACACATAGTAACTAACTCTTGAAACATAAGCTCCTGGCACTTAGGATAAGTTAAAACTTTCAATACTTCGTTTTTAATACAGAAATAAAATTAATGCAGAAATGCATTTTGCTGAACATGTTTCCTTGCAGAGTTATTTTTGCCTTGGGAATACAGATGCAAGAGCAGCTACAGTCTGATCACACAGTGAAGACATTGCCAGCACCAAAGTGGTTCTTGGCACCAAGCGAAAATGTAATGGGGATCCTTGAAGTGACTGAAGTACATCTCAGTGATACTTGGAAAATTAGTGTACATAAATAAGCATTAGTATATTTGCATCTCATTGATTCCATAAATAAATTCTTAGTCCCTCCAGTAACCTCTGTTCATAAATGCATATTGTGAAAAAAAAAAAAAAAATAAATTTTTGTTCACGTTTCACCATTCCTTGTTGCTCTGGCTTAATTTTAAACAGTGCAAACAATAGGAGCTCCATTACTCTTCCAGGAGGGAGCTGAACAGCTCCAGAATAGTTTCTCCCTGCTTGAAACTTGTTCTGATTCAGAATGTTCATTTTTGTCTTTTCACTCCATTTCTCCCGATAATGTCATAAATAATTAATCAACCAGGCTGCATAAACGTTTAGTGTTTCTTATAAAGAATCAGGTAGTTCAATGCTTAAGGCTCTATGTGACTGCCTCCTTTCTTTCATTTTTCTCTGAACTTCTCTAGTTTATTCATATCTTTCCTATAATGACATGGTCAGAATTTGATGCAGTATTCTGTCTTTTTTTCTAAGGAGAAAAAAGACTTTTTTCTAAGTAGGCAAGGGCACATGGCTTAGATTTCTCAGTACTGAGGTAACAATGTCTGGTAAACTTACATGTTAATCTTGCAGTCCAGTGGCTAAACATGTTAAGGGACGAGATTGTTTTATTGTAAGCCTGCTAATACTTGATTTATACTTGAATTTAAAGTATTTATCCTCTTGGAGGAGGATTTATATGTTTAAATCCTTCCTCTCTTTTCTGTTTATTGCCAGTATTGACCAGAAAGGGAGTTGCTGCTCAGAGGATTTTGATTGCAAGCTCTTTTTTCTTAGAAGCATCACAGCTAATACTGTAGTCATAGTTTTGTTTAGGAAAGGCATCTCAACATATTACAATTAGAAGTTCTTGGGCTTTTATCCTCAAAGGTTTTCTAGATTTACCTCTGATCAAAATTAGAGGCAGATGGTTCCTGTGGCTTACAGACTGTAGTGGCTATCTGGATGTGGAAGATGTTGATTCAGTCACTGTTTTCTGATCCTTTATTATCCTCATCACAGAGCCAAAACCATAACTTTCATGCCACATAGTTACCTAAGCAATGGGAAGTTCAAGTTTGGTTCTCTAAGAAGTACCAAGTTATTGAAGTATTATTCAACTTGAATGTTCTAGCAGCAAAATTTTAAGACTTGCTTTCATTTCATGTCTACTTTTTCCTTTCTCTTAGTTGAATAACTTAGGAGCTTTTTGAAAGCAGTACTTTTTTTGAGCAGTACTTCCTTCATGGCAAGCCTGTTCTCCTCTTGCTTTGTGAGCCTGGAACTCTGTTTTTCACAGGCCTTTCCTTCCCTCCTTTTGCTGTACTGAGGATTTTTTACTTACTTTCTCTACAATTGACATATTTCTGTTGTAACTTTAAAAAAAAAAATATCTAAGGGTGCATAGTGCTTTAGGACTGTACAATCCCCCACTTAAATTAGCAGCTTAGCACAGAAATAGTTACTGAAATTTTATTTTTCTTCTGTTGAAGATTGTATCTTCTTTTTTCCCTTTTTTTAAGGAAGCACGGGGTGCTCCAGTACTTGCAGTCAGAATTACTCCTTGAGACAAGGGGACTGTAATGCCCAGAGGAACTATTCATGATTTGGAGCTTTGCAAATCCCAGCCCTATCACAATATTTGCACAACAGCTAACTAATGCTGCTGTTAATGTTAGCTTTTATCTTTTAATATGAGCACTTTCATAATCACTAACATCCTACCCAAGTCTCTCAATCAGCAAAAATATTCAGGGCTTTTAGGTGTGGGGAATTTTTCAAAACAGACCAGCTATCCACCTTTTGTGTCCTTCAATATCTGAGTCCAGAGAGGTGACAAGAGGCATGTAATCTTGTTAGAGATCTTTTATAGGAGTGTTAGGTGACCTGGATTGCAGCAGAATTTTTTAAAAGTTACCTTGCCTTCCAGGCAGCAGTTTATTCAGTAGCTGAGGAAGAGTGGATTTACTGGACTCTTAGTTATCCACTGCATGGTGCTTTTTTTTGTTGGATAAAAATAAATTATGTTTAGAGTGTCCTACTTCATTGTTTTTTGCATTTTATTGTGTTTCTATTGTATTTGAAAAATAGATCTACAAAAATATGTGGTGTTTTACTTGAAGTTGAGGATTTACTTTTATTGCATAATGTTTTGTGCCTCACACAGTAGCAAATTATTGCTAAGTAGCAAACACCACATACTCTTGTTAAACAGTCTCAATGTGCTTTCCTTTATAATGCTTTACTTACAGAAACAAATATTGTAGCCTTTAATTTTAAAATCGTATCTCTTAATTTTAAATAGCTGCCTTAAAGTCTTGCACCTGCCTGTCAGCCATTAGGATAGGGAAGGAGAGTGTGGGTTGAGGGTGGCTGGAGCTGCTGAATTCTCTGTTGGGATGAAGCCAACTGGATCTGGAAGCAGTGAATTCAGGAGGAGAGCAGCGTGTGCTCCAGGACTGATCCCTGTCCACTAGATGCCACTATTACTGCTCCGAAACGGGAATAACCAAGGACCACTGAGGAAAACAACCAAGGACTACAGAGATGAGCAAAATGAAGTGACAAAGAGGTTTTAAAAGTTGAGCAGGGGGAGGTTGCCCCTCGGAAAGGCGCTCTCTGCGGAGCTGCAGGGCTGCAGTGCAGCTCCCCACAATTGCAAACAGCTTTTCTGCTCAGCCCCTGCAGGATTTGCTGATGGAAGCACTGGACTCACGTTTTCAAAACATTGTATGAGAAATGACGCTGTAGAAGCCACTGCTGCTCTATCTGTATTATCCCTACCTTACTTGCAAAGTGAAGAGATATAAATTAGAGGAAAAAAAATATCTTTTTTTAATAGATGGAATATTAAAAATATGTTGTTTGCTGAAGGCCTTGCTTGTAAATGTTGAATGTGGATTTGTAGAATATATCTTTTGAAATAAGGCTCCTGGCATACAACTTAACATCCTCTTCAAGGAGCAGTAACATTTAATTTTTTTTCTTTTTAAGTTTTGAAAACAAGCTTCATACTATGGAAAACAGCTGGGAGAGAAGAGGAAAATACTGTAACAATCTCCTTCATACTTCCAAAACATTTACCATCTGTGACCTTGAAGTTCAGTGTCTTGAGACTTTTGAGATGCAAATATTATGCTTCCTGTTGGAAAAGGATTTAATTTCTCCAGCAGGAAATTCAGGCTCTAACTGTGGGTTACAACAATGACCTTTTTATTAGTCCTGGACCTTACAGCACCTTAAACAACTAGCCAGGGGAAGTAGTGTGAAGTGATGCCCAGAGAGAAGAAAGAATTTTTTTTCTTACAGAAGGTTAAGTTGCTGGAGAAAGATGCCCATTGAAAACATTATAGTAGTTCTCTTGTTAACTGCAAGAGCACAAATGATGTGAGCCAAGGTGGCAGAAGTTGCCATTTGACACACCACTGGGTCTGTGGACTTTCTTTTTTACATAACACAGGAAAAAATTACAATGACTGCAGTATGAGGCAAAACTTGAGTTTTATACAAAGCTTTACTTTAATTTGCTAACAAATTAAAGTAAATTAGTAATTAGTGCAAGGAAGCTGAAGTGTTGGTTGGCCCATGTATGTGAGTACTGACAGGGGAGAGCTGATCCTTTCTGGCTGCTGCAGGATTTAGAAGAGCAGAAGAACCAGGTGCTTCAAAGCATCTCTTCAAAGGCTCCTTTGCAAAGGTCACTTGTCAGTGCCGTGTGAACATTTCACTGCATGCAGATCTAAATAATTAATTACTGCACAGCACAATCTTTTAATTTACATATATCAAGCTTTCAGCTGCCTGCAGACCAACTCCAGTATCTCTACCAGTCTTCATGACTTTGCTCAGTAGCAAAAGACACCCAACAGGAACTCATTCTTTTTTTTGCTGGTATTATTCAACACTGTGCCATGTCTTGGTTTCCATCACCAGATCAGCCATACTTACTGGTTCCAGGATGGGATATGTTTCTCTTGCCAAGGACAGCTGCTTTTATATACACATCTGTGTATATACATTTTTTTTTTCTTTTTTTTTTTTATTTTTTTGGAGAAAAACTGCCCAAAATGAACTTCATTAATCAGCTGCCCACAAATAGTGTTGCCTTCAAGGTGAAGACTGTCACTCAGCGTAACTTTCCAAAGATTTTTTAGTACCTCTTAAGCACTTGATGCCTGTCTTCTTTACAAAGTGAACAAACTGGTGCAATCAACTCTTCAAAACTGTTTCAAACTATAGGTTTTTGTGGTCTCCTTTTACATAATTCAGTACCTGGATGTCAATCATTAATGTAATGTGGTACTTCCTTAGTAGGTAATGGAGGTCATAAATATGCGCTAATTCATGACAAATGGGCAATAATAATGAATAATTATGGATGTTTTCCATTTTCTTTTAAACCTCTGTCAACAATCAGCCTTCCAGAACTTGTGTTTTGACTTGCTCATGGTTTAATCTATTAGTTGTAATTTTTTCACTAGAAGTTGATAAATATTCAGTGTAAATACATATACTATGCTCCAGGGTGTTGTCTTTAATAAAAGACATCTGACACTCTTTGAGATCTTATTGGACACCTGAGTTTCTGTCTTTTAATCTTAGCATCTAACTCTTTAGTTCATAAATATTTGTCAAAATTCAAGACTTTAAATAAAAGCTTGTAAAAATTTGTGTGTTTCTTCTCAAATATTAAACCTATCAGCAAAAGAGCCAAATGGATAAAGAAGCATTTCACTGTTACCTTGGTGTATGATTCTTCTTGTTTAGTCTCTTTACAACAAATCTAGCACGTCTCTAAAAGCCAACATGAGCATGCTGTTAATGTGGGTTTTTCCAGGTGTAATTTTTTGTGATATTATTAAGAAAATTTCTACTTTTTACCTACAGCAAATGACAACACCTTAATAGCAAGCATATATGCCTGTTGATCAGTCTCAACCTTCCCTCATTGTGGGCTTGTGTCAAGTGCAGATGTCCTTTGCGTGTTACGTTCCCTCTCCTAACACAATTTTAATGGAAGTTCAGTAGGAGCACTCTCAGCAGCCATAGGCATAGAGCATGGTGTTATTAAAGCATCACTCACTCTTGGAACTTCCTCTGCCCCAGTACATCTACTGTCCAATCTGGGAGCTTCTCCACTTTTTGTTTTTGCTGTATGCCCAGCTTTGGGCATTTCTCTCACTCTTTGAGGCCAGCTGGGTGCACATCAGAATCCAGAAAGATGCACCATGTACTGACTTGCTGTAAATACCACAGTGATGGGATAGGTCATGGCAGACAAAGCTGGACATTTTAAATATTAGCTGTAATTTAATTTAATTTTTAAGTAAAAATGAGCTTTGTGCTGGACCTAAGCCATTTCTGACCCCACATCTGCCATTTAGGTTTCTTGAAAGTAAAACAGGGGTACCTTTGACATTTTTTCTTGGTAAAACGTCTCTCCCTTGCCTTTTCTCCTCCTGCAATCTCTGTAATTGAAAACAAGTTTATTAAAAAGCACCCTGAAAATGGAATGCCCAACTTTAATTTAATTTTTAGGTCTTATATCTTGCCACAGAAACCTCATTAATTGAAAAAAAATAATTAAAAAGCCAAAACACACCCGAAACCAAACAAACCAGCCCCAACCAAAAAGAAGAAAGCGCCAAGCAAACAGAAAAATCTGGGAAAATTCCGACTTTTTAGAAAAAGCAGCTGAACTATGAAATGTATTATTTGCACGACTCCAGTCCAACTGTAATCCCCAGCACAAAGATCCTCTGTATTTTAGAGCTGGTATTTGCCAACCACTCCTTGGGGCATTCTGCTCTCTCCACTCTCCTCGTGCTGCATTTAGCAGAGCCGAGCGCTATTTGTGGTTGCAGCCCCTCCAAAGCTTATTATGCCCATATTTCAAGTACAAAAGCCAAAGTAACTTGCAGTTTCTCCCTATGCAGTCCCAGTGTTTTTGGATAGATTGTATAATACAGCTCAGGCTCATGTGCTAATTGTCAATTTTAGAATTTAAATGGGTTTTGTTCTATTCAAAGGAAATAGGCTGAAGGTTTCTGAAAACTCTGAGTTTAGGAAAATGGTTTGGTCTCTTTTAGAGTTTGTGAGCGAATTAGCTTTTGCATCCACAGAGATATCCTTAAGTGATATTTAACACAAAAATCTTTCATTTTTACTGATTGTGTGTGCTTTAGTGTATTCTAAAATAAGGTTAGAATTATTTTTAAGGTACATTATCTCTAAAAAGTGCATGGAGTATTAGTTGTTTATGTAAACATAGATTTTGTCCTAATTTTTTGTAGCCAGTAATGGTGGTATTCCAAAATAGAACTGTCTGTTTCGGGTTATGTTTCATTTTGAATAATCTTGTTCCTAAACACTGAAATGTTCTTCTGTTCCTTTCTGAATCAAAACCTTATTCCTGTTATCCATCCATTTACAAGTTGACTGATATTTATATACTTTGCTTATTTTCAACTGCAGCAGGTTTTTAAACAGAGATGAATATTTTAATCTGCTCTTAGGCTGCTTTTCACATTACATGTCAGAAAACCAAACCATATCTGTCTATGTGGTTTCTAAATTAAACCTAGTTTCCAATAGCAAAATTAGATTCAGATGTAGGGTTTTAATTTGAATTAACTTAATTTGGCAGTTGTAAGTGACAGGAGGATTGGAAAGGCGAAGAAAGAAAAAGTTGGCTAATTTCAATGAGGTATTTGTGTTTAATAGTGAGGGCTAATAATGCCCTTTTTCTGCATCCTGGTTTGGTTTATTTTCTTTTATGCCATTATTTGTGTTTAGTGAACAGCTGGGCCAGTAGTTCCCGTTTGTAGTCTTTTAGCTCTGTGAAGTAGCACAGAAAGTAATGGACATTTGCAAATTAATGCTTGCCCTTATTTTCTGCTCATCTGATGTAGTTCTCCTTTTGGAGCATAGATGTAGTATCAGAGCAGAAGTAATTACTGTGTTAAAACTAGGATTGCAGCAGAATATTTTGCTAATTAAACTTGTTGCATTTAAATTGCTTCCTTTGGATCACTATATAGAAGAGAACTATTTTGAACAATAAATGAAACCACTTTCTTTCTCCGAGACCCAGAATTGCAGATGGTCAGATTGTATGTGAAGCACCTAGACTCTGAATTAGGCTTTTGTATGAAAGGGAGAAAGGTAATTTGAATGTTTGAACTCCCTATTCCTCCCACACATACACAGGAAGCTTGCCTCGAAATGAACAATTCTCTAAATAAAGACTAATAAGAAGCTAAATTAATTAGAAGGTGTGATTTGAAAAGACATTGATGAGAAGAGTCTGTCATTTCAGACAAATGGAATGGAGTTAAATAAATTAGGCCACATTAATATCTCATTGTTCTGTGAGGAGCTTTCTTTTATTGCATTCATTAGAGAGTACTTCTTGAAATGAGCCTTTACTAGCCATTATGGATTCAGTTCTCATTTACCAATGCCTAACACACAGCTCCTGCATTAAAAATGTTTCAGCAAATCCACATAGTTTCTGCAAATTAATATTTATATTTCTGGATGCTGCACTTTTAATCCACAACATAGTAGGCATTGGACATTAAGGTTTTCTCTCACTGAATTTTCAGTAAAGAAGTCTTACACCTAAAGATTTGGGAAGCAGAAGTCTGAAAATACTTTATAAAATAAACTGTATGCCTATCTCATACAATAGGATATTCCTCCAACTAATATTCTTTCCAGTATTTATTTATTTTGATAGAAAATATTCTGTCTCATGACTTCAGTGGTCCTTTGATAACTTTTTAAAGTGTCTTTTGAAAGGTTCCTTCAGTATATAATTAGGATACATTGGAAATGCGCATCTCATCACGCCATTCCTCCTCTCAGAAAATGAAATGTGTATTTTTCCTTTTTTCTTTTTCTCTTTCCTGCAGATGGAATATTTGGGAGATGTCAGAGAGTGCCAGTAATAGACGTCTATAAATATGACATTTCAGCCCCTGTTCTGCAGCACCTGAGGATCATCCTGGAGCAGCTCTCACACAGAGGTACAGACAAAACTCTAGGGTGGGGTTGGATGCACTGGGTGTTACAATTATTTGCGCTCCCTCTGAGGTGATGTCTCCAGAAGTTTTTGAACACATTTGTGATTCAGCCTTGCTGGTGCAGACTTTAGAAAAGTAAAAAGTCTTTGGATTCACTGAATCTGCCAGGAGGACCTGGGGATGCAGTTCCAAGAGAGGTGTTCCCTCCCTGTGTAGCACATGTCTGTGACTGACACTGTACTAGAAAATGTTAGCGTCTATGAATCCTGGTGTCACATAAATAAATCAACAGGAAAGAAAAAGAGTTTGCCTTTTGCACCACCGCATATTTTAGGGTGCATGGGCAGAAAACACAAAACTTCCAGTTAGCTGGAAACAGTTCTGAACTTCCTAATGAATTCAGATAAATAAAACTGCTCTGATTTCATTACCAGCTGCAGCTGGTCTGTTTCTTTTAATTTTTGTTCACCTTTCCAATGTTAATCTCTCTGCTCTTTGCAAAGCCAGAAAGGATTTTCTAGCTTTTGAATGGCATAACTTGAACTAACAAATCAAAACTTGAATAAAGTGAAAGCCAGTAAGGTGAAGAAACCTTTCAGATACTAATACATGAAATAAAAAGCTCTTGTAGACAATCACTGGACCAAGATGTTTTTGTAATCCAAATTGTTCCAAGAATATTGTTGGAATGTTTAACTCTGCACTTGCATCATCTGTGTGGATGTTTGTACCTAAATATTTTCCAGTCACAATCTCAATGACAAAGTAGTAATATTGTATTAGCATGATGCTAATTCAATTGTGAGAAAAAAAATGTTTTGCAGAAGTTTGGTACTCTGCTTAGAGACTGGACTTGTAGTTTGGATAACAGTCATTTAGAGCATTTGAAATTTTCCAGGGATTTATTTGCTGTCCAGCAGCCCATCCAAATGAGACAAACTCAGCAACACTTGATTGTAGTAGCTCCTGCCTGATTAACAGTTACATGTAAATAGTACTTGTGGCTCCTTCACTTGTCATTTTCTAAAGGCTAAGTAATGCAAGCAAAGTTATGAAAATACTCTGTTCCCCAGGCAACATTGTATGGGTAAAAAAACTTGTGTCTGGGCTCTGTTTGAATATAGTGAAAAAGGAGGAGAGGACACAATCTTCTCATTAAGTCACCTAAATTAATACCTGAAGTGATCATGCACACATGGACAGGCAGCAGTTATTTACATTGCCTGAATGTGTGTCAGATGTCCTATGTAAAGCTTCTCCTCTGAGGATGTCAGAGATAAAGACCTGCAGAGACTGATGTCCTTGTGAAGACAACATTCAGAAAGGGATGGGATACCCCAGGCCATCTCAGAGGATGCTCACCTGCCTCCATCTCCCTGCTTACCATAACATTTTGGTTAGGAATGGAATGGAATTGATGTGGCCTCCCCTTCTAAGTGCTCCTCTGATCAATAAAACAACCCTTCCTAGGATCCATGTTATCCACAACCCACCTCCCTGGATTTCACTTTTTTTGTTGCTGGAAATCATGGTATGCTTTTAAGGAAACTCGAACACTGAAATTTGGCTTTGTCTCATACCTTTTTATAGCAAGAAAATGGCAAGGAAAACACAGATTGAAACCATGGTGGAAATAAAGGACTTCTATCTGCTTTACTTTTATCATTGAGAGGTGCATACACAAGTATCTGTATTCAAACTGATACAAAACTTCTGCAAGGTGTTTTTGTCATCTCGGTATCCCAGTGAAGGGAATCTTAAATATATCTATGAAATGTAAGAGAATGCTGGAATGCTCTTGCTCAAATCATTGATGTGATAAAATCACTTTTTCTCTTTACTCTTAGTATCTTGCAAATTTTGTTTAGTGGGGACAGAAATATGGAAGAAGTAGACTCAGTGCTATCAAATTGATGGATTACTGATGTAAGGTTGCTCAGACAACACTCTGCTGCTTATTGGTGCCATCAGATGTAAAACATCCAGCCTCAGGTCATGTTTTCTGGCTGTGATGGTCACTCACACAGTTAATGCTGTTCTCCTGCACATGGTGTGCAAAATGGGATAACCATTTCTGCAGTAGAGGTAGACAAAACATTGTCAAGACTGCACAAATATTTCAGGCAACCAGCAATAAGGACTTAATTTTTTCAGAGGTCTTATTTCCTTTATTTGTGTGATACCCCATTAGTGTCATCTCCAAAAGACTTTTGTCTAGCTCAACTTGGTTGTGCCCACCTTCCCTGGAAATGATAGGGGACAGCATCTATTCTCTACTTTCTGTAATCAGCAGGACAATGTTCCCTTAAAAGACTGTACAGTAGGTTTCATGAATAGTAAAAATTTTACTAATGCCTGTGTTGAACACTTTCTATTTTTATTAGACGTATATACAGTTAAGGATGAGATATTCTGAGGGTAATTAACTTGAGTGGTTTTCTAGGTTCTTATTTATTTAATTTTCTAATGTGATTTGGTTTTTCTATTTAGTTTGCTTCCTGATTTATTCTTGCAGAATTACTGAGATCTTCCTTTCCCTCCCCAACCTTGACAATAGTCTGTTGACATCTATTTCCATGTGATTTTAAAAGAAAATAAAAATCAATAGAAAACCTTGTAAAATGTACATTCTTTTTCATTCCTCTTTGCTGATTGCTTGTAAGTAAGTGGTGCCTATGTTTGAATCATGGCCCAAATGGAAGAGTGTGTGGTGACATGTGTAAAGCAAAGGACAATGTGATGTGAATAGCAAATAGAATTTGTGACTCTGCCAACTCAAAATGTTTACTACAATGGGGAAGAATAAGACAGAGGCTTAGATGAGTGACACACCTGATGATAATCTGTTTAATAAAGGACTTTGACTAAAATTGAATTGAGATTTCATAATGATACAGTTTTTATGTCTTCTTTACACATTGAGTCTATCTTTGTCTATACTATCTACTGGGTAGATTGATGATAGAAATGAATGCTTTGGAATATTAGATAGTTCCCTACAAAGAAATGATCTGTTAGCATTTAAATACCCTTGCTCATGTCATTTTCACTCACACTGTCCTTGAGTCAGTCAAAACCTCATGAAGATTTTCTGAAGGTTCAGTGTTTATAAATGGGACTCTCTATATGGGAAAAACCCTTCTCACTGTTGCTGAAACATGACAAATCACTTTCTGAAGCTGATGGTATTTTGTATTATGATTCATAATAATTTATGCGGAATTGAAGCATTTTTCATTGTATGATAAACAGGACAGTCCAAAGGATGGGCCTGAATCATTTGAAAAGGGAAGTGAAGGAAGTAGCAGCATAGAGGGGTGAATGAGTAGTGCCTGAAGGAAAGGGAGATACTTATCCCTGTGGTTGGTCTTCTGCATCCTCTTGTCCAACTTGGAAGAAGATACTTTTTGGAGTATACAAGAATGATAAAACGTGTGCATTTCCTGGTTTGAGCTAAAATGCAGAAAATACTTTTTCCTATTTTTTTTTTAGTGCACTATATTTATTAATTTTTTTTTTGTTGTTTTCTTCTTGTCCCTACAGTAGTCACATTTATATTTTAAAGGCAAAGTATTCACTAGAAGAAGATTTTACCAAGGTTGTGGAAACAGTTCCACATTGATTATTGACCTGTAAATCAGAGCCATGAAAGATGAGATAGGAGAGCCTAGCATGAAGCATAAATAGTACTTAAAATACCACCATAAGCAATAATAAATGAGAACAGTAGAGAACTTGCATGCTCCGAGAGGCATTTATGTGTTTTTCATGGGATTAGAGATTGTGCCAGTGTTTAGAAATAGTGCCATGATAATGTGGTACTAACTCAGTGAATGTGCAGCTGCCACAGCAATGAGCGTTCCCCAATGGAGGAGCTCAGAGGTGGAGGCTGAAGGACACACTTCCTTAAAAACATCAGGACAAGAGGATTTGCTCAGGGTCACAACAAATGCCCATCTGACTTGGGATTGTGACATGACAGAGGGCACTGCGTGTTTGGTGAAAAGAATGTATTAAGAGTCTAATCCCAGAGATTATTAAATACCCAGAGGTATTTTGCAGTCTTCAGACCTTCTCAGCACTGTCCTTGGTGTCATGTGGTTCTCCTGAGATGGAAGTTGTGTTTTTGTGTTTGCTCCATCCTCTGTGGACACTGCTTCTAGCACAGCTTGACAGGTTGCTGTGTATTAGAAACAAATACACAGTCATGTTAGACTAATAATCAGTATTTCAGCTTCTATTTTTTGTTTCACTCAAAATGTAACTGAATTACCTCTATTTTCACTTTTCTTCAAGAAATGTTGAGTGACTGAAAAACAGATCGGTTATATATATTTTTTTAATTATTTTTATATGAGCTTGAGTCATTCCTAAATAATTCCTCAGCATGCTTGCTGCTACTTAATTTTTGCAATAACACCTTGTTCAAAACTATAGTTTCAAAGAAAGCAATTTATTTTACTCTGTTATGAAGAAAGTCCTGCTTAAGATATTCAGATATCAACAGTAATATTAAGAGAACCAAAAAGAGTAGGATGTGCTTTTAAATTCATGTAACTTAAGTCAGCAAGAAATTCTGGAGAGATTCATGGGCTGTGGAAATAGTCAACATATTTACAGACTACTTGAAAAAAATAGTACTTTTTTCCCTCTTATTTGCTTTCTTTGCAACCCAGGAAGCACTTGACAGGAGGAAAAAAATTGTCATCTGCCTTAAATTAATTCTAACCAGTTAAGTGTAAAGTGATTAATATAACTTTGCTAGAAATAATTTTATACTATTACAGCAAACTGGTTTAAAAAACTGAAATGATTTACAATCAGTTAACTTGAAAATTGAAATGAATGTGACTTGTCACATATAGCTTGTGAATTACAAAAGGGTTGCTAAATATTTCTTTCAGTCAGGACTATTTTTCAAGAAAAAGTATAATTTTTTTACTCCAAGAAAGGTAAGAGTTGAAAGTAAGCCTTTATAAGCTCAGTTTTGAAATAAACTTAAAAGGAATAATGCAGTTCTTGCACATATTTGTGAGGTGATTATCACATCATTATGGAGGAATACAGAAAGCTGAAACCCTGAGAGATAGGAGAAAGCAGGTTTTTCTTTAAACTGAAATATTGATATAAATGAAGGCAAACTCTTCTTTGGCAGAGAGCAGTGTGCTTACATCTAATTTCCTGGGCATCAGCCTCCTCCAGACATCTGTCTACAGAGCAAATTCTTCTCCTAGATGGCTGCTGAAGCCAGGAATTGAAGCATAAGTCCCATGATGAGCAGCACCAGAGGAACTCAGCTGGGACTGGACATATTTACCTTCTCCAGTATCGCTGTCACGCTGCCTTAACTTTTTGCCTCAATGGACAAAAACGTGCTGAAAAGGTTGCAAAAAATTCCTGCCTTCCTTTCCTTTGCTGAAGCACCACTGACATTTTTTGGTCTTCAAAGATATAAATGGAAGTTCAGAAAAGAATGAGTTTCAGACAAAGCAAAATGATTTATTTATAGAGCAGCAGATGCTGTTTGGAACACCCATGTGTTACACACAGCACCAAAAAACAGAGATTTTACTTTTTTTTTCTGTTTGGTTCTTTGTATGGCTGCTCTGTGTACCAGACATAATCTGACATGGCATTGACTTGTCTGATACCATATATTTGTGAAAAATGTTTTTTCAGGGAATTGGTATTTATGACGAATGCATTGGAATTACAAAAATTATTATGGGAGTGAAACAAATTCCATTTATCCTGGGAAAGATATGAAAAAGTACAGAGGAAAGCTTTTTGCAATGTATATAGTGTTTTATCTGCATCCACAACACCATTGTATACAGCTTTTTGATATTGCATCATTTGAAGTTTTGTAACTTTGCAGCTCTTCTTCCAAAGGAAATTAGAAATCAGTGATAATATACCACAAATACCTAAGGCTGCTGATCAATTCCTGCCTTGCTTACTTTGTTTAGAGGATCTGTGTGGCGCCTTGTGGATTTTAACCTTTGCATTCATGTTTTGTCTTTTACATGTCAGTGCTGGCTCTTCTGCAATTTGTTCTCTTTCTGATCTCTGGAAACTGAGGACTGTCTTTGTTTCTTCCTTCTGTGGAAGAAGCTGCAGATGCCCCTTCTTTTTCCTTTTGGATTTCCCTGAGCTCAACAGGCATCCTCTGCTTAGTTCTCAGCATTGGATTGAGCAGCAGCTCGACTGCTGAAAGTCTTTGTATTAGGGATGTTCATGAATGTGCTCCCCTGTTAATGATGACACAGGCAGCTCTGAACTTCATTCTTACCCTCTAAGGTAATTTCAAAGAATTAACCCTTTCCACAGGACCACTGGGCTGGGCAAACACCAGGCTTGAAGTGAAATAGGTACATAATATTTGTTTTTAAAACACACTTGGAAATGCATCAATCAAATTGCAGTTCATTATCAGTTGTTCCCACACTTGGAATGTCAGAAAGTCTCAATTCAAGCATGAGATTACTTCTTTAGCTGCTATATTCTCTAATAACACCACTTTTGGAAACTGTGAATAACAATATAGCATATCCAGACTAATTATGCCATTTTGTACCATTAATCTGTAATTATAGCCTATTTCCATATTCAACATAAGCCTGTTTATTTATCATTGCACTACCAGTGCTTTCTTCTTGACTTGTTTATTACCAGGGAATATTTTCCTTTTCTATTTCTATATTCATTGCATATCCTTATCTACAGTTCTGATCTCTCTCTACGTGGCCTCATGTTCTTTTAAGATATCAACTCTTAGTGACGCCCAGTGTTTGACATATTGTTTTAGTTTTTTCATAGGTACTCTAAATTCTGAAACTTTTAGGCTTTTTTCTCAAAATCATTATTTAATTTATTAATACAAAACCTCAGTGGCTAGATTTTGTCCCTCACACAATCATGACAAGATTGAAGCTTTACTTTGTTTTAGTAACAAGTGTGAATTCCCACAAAAGTTCTTTTTCCCTTCTCTGTAGAAAAAGTAAATATATATATATATAGATAAAATTTGTTGCTGGCTTTTTATTTTCCACTTAAGGTGTTTTCTTTCTTTACCTCATGGCCATGGCAGAGTGCTTCTGACAAATGTAGCAGTTTCCTGAAAAGGCTGAGTAAGGTTAAATTTCTTTTTAAATTCTACTTTTGCTTTTCTTGACACTGATTCTTAGCATATACTCGCTACATTTTAAGCTTCCCTTTGTGTTTTGCTTTGCCTATACATGGACAGACAAAGCAGTTCATGATAATAAAATCGTAGTATCCCTCCAGTATTCCATTGCTCAGTTTTTCTTTCACATCTTTTCCCAGCCTTTAAATGGCTAAAAAGGAGTTTACCCCCATTTTCAGTCTTTATTCCTGTTGTTTTCTGGTTTCTAATTAAACATTGCAAAGACCTGCACTACATTTATAGCTAAATAATTTCCAGTCTTTTAGGAAGGCATTGAATGTTCTTCCTGCTTGACTGAGCATAGATCATGCATATAGCTTTTAAACTACATTTTGTTCTTTATCCCACTTTGAGGTTTGTGAGGTTTTCCTCACATGCTGTGTTCTCACATTTCTTAACATGGTAAGATAATTGATTTTCTTTTCCTTACTTTATCTGTGAGCTACTCAACAATGCAAAACCTCTGACTGGGAGAGAAGGTGTAAGACTCCTGAGTGTGTGATGTTTCAGAAACTTAACTTTTTTGTTCCTTTTATTTTTATGTGTCTCTTCTGAAGAGCTAAAATTCCTGCCTGAGCATCCTCTAGTTCTTTGATACATTCCTAGAAAGCTGTGTTGACTCTTTAGATGTCCCTTCATCCCTTCCTCACTAGAGAGAGTAATAAAATGAAAAGACTTCAGCATTCCAGCTCAGCTTTTTCTAATTGCTGATGAGTCTCAAGTATTTCCAGGTAAATTCTAACTGAACTGTGTTCTATTCTGATAATGATACTGACGTTCATTATAGTGTTAAACACTGAGTTTTTCATTGCTTTCATAGTTATTAAGTTTTAGCAAACATCCAGCTCATAGTCACATTCAAGGTGTTGGGAGGATTTAACACCAGCCAACAATGCAAAATAGTGTGAAACCTAATTCAAAATTCTATGTGGTCAAAAGGTCAGTTGTTTTGTTCACTCACATACCTTTTCTCTTTATAACTCTCCAAATTCCAGGCTTCTCATTTGATCTAAAGGGATCAAATTGAACTGCAAATTAAGTGTAAAAGGCAAGTTCTAAAGGTTTGGACAATCTCTCTTTAAATGATAATATTTAGAGTCTTCAAATGTATTTGATACTCATCACCCAAAAATTTCTAGCCTGATAGACTGATTATGTTTATCCTCATTTCAGAAAAAGCTCTCTATATATCCTAAACGTAATGAGTATCATCATGCACTGAAAGTATTTGGTAAGATCAGTTCTATGTGACTTTGGCCAGGCTGCTCTTTTCTAGAAAAAGAAATAGAGATTAAAAAATTCATTAAGTTAAAAATCATTCACCTTAACCCTCCATAAAATATTTATGGGTAGTAAATACTTTTAAAGAGGTTAGAAATTCATTTCAAACAATTTCTAATAAGAGGAAGGCTTAAACTCTCCATCTAATTAAATCTAAATAAATAAGTCAATCAGCCCTACATAGGAAGGAAAGTACATTATTTTATGTTTTTTGTTATGGTGGCTCTGACATCATCAGTAATCTTCACTGAAAGCTGGAAGACTGGGCATTAGCATTTTTGCATATATGTGCAGAGACAATGATACAATATTCCTCCCTTTTCTTCCATCAAAGTGAACTTTGCTCTGACATTGACGGCAGAATTGAGCAGAGGACAGGAAGTGCTCAGAAATCAAGACACTGAATTTAAGTTTAATGTTCATCAACACAGAAAACTTCTCAATACCCATCTTATTAACCTGTGAGGTAATTCCACCAGTAAATGAATGAAAATGGAAGGTGGTCCTCAGTGGTAGTTACTTAAACTGAGAGAATTTCTTTTAGCTAAGAATAACCTTAGAAAACGCAGATACCAAATCCAATTCAGAAATGAGAAAAATATTCTTGAACCCATCTTGTCTTAATTCTACTTTTTCTCCCTTGTGGGCAGTGCAAAACCTGTCTGCTTTTAAATTTTAATTAAAACTTAGATTAATTATGATCATCTAATATTTCCTTTGCTCTGCAGTGTCTGATCACTGTGTATAAGTATCCAAAGTTTAATCTGCTTCTGGTCCTCTCAGATTTGACAGTCTAATTAAGTGCTCAACTTTAGCACTTAGTATATAAGCAATCCCACTTCATATTTTGATAAGATTTTAGATTAAATTGGTCACTTACCTGTTCTGCTGAAATATTCCTGAATAATTTTTATTGTTTCATCTTTACTACTGCATTTATTTCCTTTAAGAAACAACAGATTTCCTTCCCGCATTATGCTAAAAAAATTTATTTGAAGGCTCAGCCTACCATTGATCTGGGGTGTCTTAAAGACATTCTTTCAGTGTGAAAATTCATATATAAAAGTACGTCAACATAAAAACATTGGTTCTAAGGCTGGTGGTTCATAGTTTGTAAAATCCACTCTATTTTTCTCCCCAGGTTATGGTGAGTGAATGAAATGTGCAGATATCTCTATTTCTTGTACATGACATTGCCTTTCTCTCAGTTGGCCTGGTCTTTACTTTTCTTCTGTAATCCTTCACCTCATCCCAGATTCCTTGTGACTAATTGTCTTCCTTTGAACTTTGGCAAGACATGACATTCATGTCTTATTCTGAGGCCAGCAGCTCGGTGTCACAGAAAGCTGTAGCACAAAGCCTGCTGTTTCCAGTTAAGGAAGCAGATCTTCTTCCTTATGCCAGCTTGCTCAACGTGTAGACAGGTGATCCACATTCTAGTAATTCCAGCAGATGTTAAATGGATGGAGATGTTATTTCAATTGCTCTTAGCAACTCTCTTGAAAGCAGACTTACATTTGCTCTATGGGGGCCAGCTTGACTCAATATAAATAGCTAAGGGGTTGTAAATTTACTGTTAAATCTTCCACCTCTCCCCATCCCACTCCTCCCGTCACATCCCTGGCACAACTCACCCCATTCTTAATGACAGTGACTTCCAAGATGATTCTTGAAGAACTTTGCCTCCTTTTTCTGCTTGACTCTGCAGTGCTGAACCCACACTGTGAATTCCCCTGGGGTGGATGGCCCCAGCTCACACACACAGGCTCTGCAGCCTCTCTCTCCTGGGGCTCTTTATAAACAGTAGAGAAACAGACTCTTTTAGGGTGTCTAAAAGAGTGTAAATTCAGAAATTGTAGGATGAAATTAATCATATCTTTGATTTCACTAAAAATATTTCTTTAGCTGTCCCCTGACTGGGGAGTCCCTGGCTGATTACCTCTGTCTTTCTTTTAGTCACATAAATTTGGTCCTTTGTCTCTCACTGAGTGCAGTATTTAAGTTCAGCCATATTCCAGGCCCTGTGGAGAGGTGTTTAGAGGAATTCCCTTATACTATCAGGGTAAGTAGATTCTGGGTACAGCTTCAGTAATCCCATTCAGACTGAGCAGAACCTGACAAGCAATTTCAAATTCCCCATTCCAGGGTCACTGAAAAAAAAAATAAAATCAACTTTGCTGCAGGTTGCTCTGGCCCTTGCTCTTGCAACATTTTAGTTATTTTTCTGGAATCCTCTGGGCACTCATCAGTTACCAATGTAGCAGCATAAACTAATCAGCACTCAGATTCTGACCTTTGTTGAATAGCAGGGGCTCAGGCAGTTTCTAATCCTGCTGTGTTATTTTGGCATGAACTTTGTTCAATTTATGCTAGAATAGATCCTGTTTTTTTCCAGAGCTTCAGTTGGACAGATCATGGTACAGGTCCTTCCTGACAACTGATGGTATGAACTCATCTTCACCAGAAGAAATTCTGCTTTTAGCCTTGAGAACATTCTTGTGGTCTTATAATTTCACTTATTTTTGTACTTCACAGCTTTTTTTATGAACTAGAGACAAGATATACCTGCTTGCATGTCTTTCATATTTTAGTGACTATGTTGTATAATATTGTTTTTCATGGGGAGAAAAAGCTATTTTATCTTTATAATTTTCACAAAAATGCTGTTGAAGATCTGTTGAAATAGTCAAACTGCAGTATTTTCCCTCTTAAAAAGGAAGTAGGTCTGGAATGTCTTTATTTAGTACTGTTTCATTAATTGAAAAATATAGCGCCTGTTTCTATGTTGATCATTCTTTGCTAAAGCTACAGAAAGCATCAATTTTTATAACAAAACCTGCCATTTCAGACACCTTCGTCTCCCTGCTGTTTCACTGAGCAAGGTGCAGCTGAGGGTGGGTGATGCTAAGAAGGAAATTACATTGATTTTCTACTTTTGTCATACAGGAGTATTTTAAGATGTTCCTCTTTATTTTAATTTTTCTTTTTCAAGAGCTCAAGAAAAATAGGAGAAAAATACTCTGATGTTCAAGCCAAGGAGGCTAGAATCAAAACATGCCTGAAAAATAGTCCTTATTTTCTGGAGGATTTGTGCTAGGGCATTGGAAGGGTTGGGTGAACTGCCTGTTCCCAACTGCATTTTGCAGTGGCGTGACCACCTAGGGCTTGAGGGATCCAAGGACCAGATTAAAAAGTCTCTTGGTTTCCTTCCTGCATGGCTGAGCAATAGGCCAACAAGCTCTTCTTTTAATATGTAACTTCCTGAGGAAGTGTAACAATGTTTTTTTTTCTGGAAAGCAACATATTATTAAGAAAAGATGACTTTTTGCTATTATGCTTCCACTGTTTGCATCAAGAACAAGGTAGAAGTGCAATGGCTTCTCTTTATTTATTTTGCACAAGTATTAATTTATCAATTTTTGCAGTTTTTTAAAAAAAATAATTTCTCTTTCAAAATTTTCTCCAGTATAAATAATTTCCCAAATGTATCTACAGTCTGGTTAGCTGACTCTGTGTCCTATGAAAATGTACTTATGTAAATTGTACAGGTAAGATGCTTTTAGAGGTAATTCCAGGTATGAAAATCAGGTATGATATCAGAAACCTGATGAGTCCTTTTATTCGAGTCAGAGATTTTATAACCTTTTATAGGAGTTTCCAAAACATCCATCATTCTGCACAGATGCTACAACTTCAGTGGTGCAATGAAGAGCGAGCAGCAGGTGGAGCATGCGGATTGATTTTGTCACTGCAGGACTTTGAATCCCACAAAGCAGAATTTAAACAAAATGCAGGGGCCCTGAGAGTAGTGTCACCAGTTCTGAGATGGAGAAAAAAAATATCCTGAGGCTATCATCCCTCTTATGAATTGTAGTGTGGACTTAGCATTTCCTTCCTGGTGGTGCTTGCTGTGTTACTGTATACTCTGAATAATGAATTTTATATTTTACATGTGCTCTTTCAATTTGTGGAGGATTCATCAGGTGTCTGTGTCTATTTTTGAGAGGAAAATTACTCATCTGGGGTTGAATCACAGATATATAGAGAATAATCAACAATCAGTCTCCTTACCTGCTTTGCTACAGTGCTGATTAATGGATTTAAGTTCAGTATTTCTAGATTTAGTTCTCATATTAAGCGTGGTCTGTTGTTTCACAAGTGATATTTACATTCTTTACAACTTGTGAAATGCCTTCTGCAGCTCCTATAAATATGAGATTTAAGGAACTTTAGATCAAATTACAGTACATCCTTCATTTCCAGGCAGCAGAATTGCTCAGCTTTGTTTTATTGAGTTAGTTAGGCAATAAAAAGTCAATCATTGCAGAGTGCATGTACATTTGTAGGCTACTGTGTGTTGGGAGGATGCTTGGTTTTATCAGTGGGTTTGCTGTAGCTGGGCCATGCACAGTGAGAGAGCTACATCAGCTCATCCATCAGGATTGGACTCACAGCTCCAGTTAAGGTTACGTGGCTCTTTGTGCCAGGAATTAACTTGTAAGTCATAGCTTTAAGACTGTGAAAATTACATTCTCAAACTCAGTAATAATTTTTATTAACCTCTGTATCTATTTGCATTGCTTACAAGTTAAAGATGAGCAGTCTTTGAACCTTTGGCCATTTCCTTCAGTTGTCCAGCACTGCATTTAGTGTTTCTAATACTGAGCATTGTGAACTTGACCTGCAGTAGGGTTCTTCAAAGGGAATCTTTGAGTTTCTCGAGTGACTCATTTCTGTTTGACTTCCCTATGGGGTTCAGAACAGAATCCAACTTGTTTTTGTCTTGGCAAAGCCAGGGAAATGTCAGATGATACCTGGAAGATGCAAAAAGCACAGTCCTATCATGTAGCTGGCTTTTTTTGGTTGCAGATGAGTCTGAAAAAAGCTTTCACTGACATTACCCCATGGCAACAAAACACTGTTAGGGTTTTGTAAACATATAGACAAATATTTACATTTGTCCTGCCCTTCCCTGTTAAGCCATTAGGCTGCTAACATATTTCTGCAGACTGAAATAAAAAGTCCAGAAGCGACTGTCTGGTTTAGCCAGTTAACAAGTCTGGATAAGTGTAAAAACCCATTGCTCCGGGCTGGTAAATGATGAAGTGCAGTGTTAGCTCACTCAGGTGATTCATCCAGCTGAACATCCTCTTCTGACAGTGATTGGTAGCAGATACTTCGGGGTAGAGCGAAGAAGAGTAAGACACACAGCAAGTATAGAATAATCTTTTCCATTGCATCATTTCTGAAACTCAGATTTTTTAGGGATTTCACAGTTCTTGTATTTTACTAAGGAAAAACTACTTTTTGTAGTAGTAGCAATACATAGAAGCAACTAAAATTTGCTGTTAAGGCAAAGAAGCCATGATGTGATGAAACAGGAGGAAAGATAAGCAATAATTACATCTTGTCAGCACAGGTTTCCTTTAAAATTGCTTTAAAGAGCAGTGGTAGTCAGTCTCTGAAATTTAGTCTCTGAATATTAGTGATTTTTTTTTGAATACTTACTTTCCTCAAGCAAAAAATCATTACTATTTGTATCGATTCTTGAGCCCTCTCCAGAAAATTGCAGCACATTTTTGGGATGGCTGTTCAGCTTTTCATTAAAGTAACTTCTAAAATTGTTAATAGTTTCCTCTTTTGGCCAGGGCTCCCAAAGTTCATTGTGAACAACGTCTTGGCATCCCTCAAAGGAGCCTAAATTATTCTAAAGTAGAGTCACAGCTGGAAAAAGTTCTGCATTTCCAAGGACAAACTGCACTGATGCCAGAGCCCAGAGAGAGCTACTCCTCCACCTTCTACACTAGAGGACACTTTCTCCTTAATTTTAATCACTGCAGTATGATGTAAATGAAACGTGGATCTAGCATTTTTATCCTAATGTTTTTATCCTAAATTTTTATGCCTATCAGGAGTAAAGATTGATTTTCTTAATAAATTAAAAAGACTGGTTTCTGGAAGGTTTGTAAGTGGTGATGTGCACAGCAGGAGCATGTTTCATAGGAGACTTGCTTTAGGTTTTCACAGTAATAGACCACTGGGCCACTGTCCCAGCATCACTTTTTAGGATATCACATAGCTATATCCACTGTATCTTCTGGATCCTATCAGCACTGATTCTCATTATGAATTTTTCATACATCATATGTTTGTGCTTTCAATGGAAAAGGAAAACACCAGCACCTTCTGGATTGGGCAGGGAAAGAGATGAACTGATTTCACTGAAATGATGATGATGTGGAAAAGTACAGAAAGTTAAGAGCAAAACCAAATCTGCTGTGGACCCATTCCAAATCCTTTTTTGGCAGCCCAAGATTAACTGTGATCCAGCTGTGGAAAGGACCCAATTATTTGCCCCTTAATCTTTTTCTAACTAAGTTCCTGGAAGCTGCATTCCATCTGCCTTGAAATCTGTGTCTTGGCTTATTTTTCACTAAGAAACTCTGCAGCCTCTAAAGATGGACAGCTCTGGGATTCAGAGTGACTGTGCCATATGATACATCATCTGAGTGTTAGAAAAGCTGTTTATGAACAGTATACTTAGTAGATAATCTAATAGGTCCATTTACCCTTTAATTTTTTACATTGCTGTTAATTAGTATCAAATTCTGGCTGCATTGAAATACTGCTGTTGGCCCCATTTCCCATTGATGTCTCTGGGATTGAGCTTAATTTTTAATGTTCTATAGTGAATTTTTATTACTCTAGGAAAAAAAAATGTATTTTTTACTATACAAAAAAAATGGGATTTTTTTTCTATATTTTTTTCTTTCTTTATGCAATCAGTGACAAGGCTGATGCTTAAGACAAATTTTTTGGAAGCATTGCACTAGCAGAAAAGCAGTGTTTTGAACCTGCCAGAAGAAGTGTGCCAGCATACTCCAGATGCTGTCCCAAAACGGTTTAGCAGGATCTGGGCTAATTGTATCTCCCTTACTTAAATTCTCTGTGTGGTCATTGCTAAGGGGGATTATTTTGACAAGATGCTTCTTTAAGATGCTTTCTTGGTGGCCCACTAGCTCTCTAAAACTGTAGTAAGCATAAATTGGTAACAGGTGCTCTTCTCAAAGTCTTTTCATCAGTTTTTTTGTCCAATGAATTTTTGAAGAGCCCACATATGATCAAGACTTGCTGGGCATGTGCTCTGCCTCCCTTCTGCTGGGAGAAGTGATAGAGAAGGTGGCATCAATTCATTTGGTGCTGTCCACAGCAGAGCAGGCACATCTGGACAGGAGACACAGTGCTGAGGTAAACTGTTAAGGGTCTCTCTCCCTTATTCTCAGAGATGTCAAAAACATTCCAGGATCTCATAAAAACATGTTGCCAGGCAAATAATGCAGAACTGAATTAGTTTGACTATTTTGCTTCTGTGTTCCTGTTGAAGAAGCAGGTTCATCTAAATGAGGCAGCATAAACATGAAGCAGTGTTTGGGCTTAATGTTACAATTTATGAAAAAAACCTTAACTGTCAAAGACTTAAAAGGTTCAGCATCTGCTGTATCATATACTGCCAGCCTCTGCGGGGGAATCAGGGCAGCACATTCCAGAAAAGCAGCAGTAAGATAAAAGCACGAGTGAAGTTAGAATCTTTCCTTTGTATTTAGAAAGTTTGCACTGAAGACTAACATATCATTGAACGTATTTATCCCCATTCTTCCCCAATTTTAAGGCTTTCACCCACTTAAAATGTTTGTTGTTTGTTTGTTTATTATGTTTTTGGGCTTTTTTTATTTTTAATTACAGTAAAATCTGAGCACCTTTTAATTTTCAGTATTTGGGTTCTCTATCTCTGGTAGATAAAGAATTAATGTTATCCTCATTTCACAGATGGGACATGGAGACTAAAGGGTCAGGTTCAGAGAGATATGTAAATATTTATATTTCCATTGATTTCAGTAGCAAGTCTCCTACCTACATAAGATGCTTAAATATGTTTTTGGTCACGGACCTTGGTGATTAGCTGACATTTTACAGGAAATCAGTAATGACACAGGGATCTGAACCCTTTAGTGTTCTTTGAGTTCATCTTTTTTTTCTGTGTGCTTGCTGAGATTATGAGAAGTCTAAGCCTTCCATTCTCACCAAGCTGATTTTAGCATAATGGGACAGAGGTAGAGAAAGCTGCTTTGATAGCTGTTTGCCTTGGGCATTATAAAACAGAATTGACTTTAAAAAGGCATTTACAAGTGACCTAGTGCTTTCTGGGAGATGGGCACTGCTGCTGGATCAAAAGCTAGAGGAGATACAGCTTCGGGACAGAACTAAAATCTCTCTGAACCGCTGAAAGAATCAGTATCAGAAGAATTGTGGGGGGGAGGGTGGCTGAGGGGAAAGCAGTGTAGGTAAAAGTGATCATTTCTGAATATTTAGAACCTCTTTTGTGCTGTCACACAATTGAAAACAAAGGAGGTGGAGCCTGTGTTTGTAATTAAACTCTAATTCTTCAGGTCAGAGGGTAAGTTGACCTGTCTGCACTATCTGCTTTTCAGGCCAACATATGGTGTGATTGATATTGGCTCTAGAGGGGTCCTCATACAGCTGGAATGCTGGGGATGGGAATGTGATATCAGTTCTCTAGGGAGAGCTGTAAATTTAACATTGGGGGATAAAGTGAATACAGTATCAATAAAAAAGATATTGCTGCTATTTTTGTCACCTGTGCACTGACACTCACAGCACTGGCAATAACATGGGGGTCAAAGCACCTTCCAAAATGTGATGAAGAACTTACTCTGTTCTTCAGTTTCACCACTGGGGAACACAGATCTGATTTGAAAATAAATAAGTAAGGTCTCTTTCTTCCCCTTTGATGTAAGAGCTGTTGATGCGGCAACAAAGGTTACTTGAATTAATTCTGGAGAGGAATGTAAATACCAAAGTGTAGGATAATGGGATAATTATATTGATTGTTAGAGTAAGGGTATTTTCTTCTCCTGCATGAAAAAAAATAGTCTTTTCTATGTGAAATATAAAAAGAAAGAGTAAAGACTGTTTAAAAAACAATGTAGGAAAAACAGTAGAAAAAATTATTGAAAATGCTGCCTGCCATCAAATGTAAGCACTCTGAGTTCAAGAAGGTAGTACAGGTTTCAGGCTTACTGGTTTAAATTGAGGTTGGATTGGTCCTAAGAACAGCTTTTTTGTAGTCCTTTTCATCTTGAAGGATAAGGTTATAATTACTTATTTAGCATCTATATCTTTATAGGTCTTTGATTCCTGTGGCGAACACAATTGTGGAAAGCATAGCAGACTTTTTTTGGTTTCAATTAGGCAGATTTTTGATTTTTTGAATCAAAAGTGGTGAGTGAAAAATTAAACTAATACATTACAAATAATAGAATTTTAATTCTTTTAACCAAACTCTGCTGAATGTTAGAAGCTCCTCTGGCAGACTTTGTGCTTGCTACAGAATAGGGTCAGTACAGGCAGAGTGTGGAGAACCTACAAACTTCAGAGACAACAGCCAGACCCTAAAGAGCATCAGTGCAGCACATGGAAACTCTGGAACAAGGTGGGTTGGCATATGGACAGCAGTTTTGCTATGGCAGGAGCCCTGTAGGAGTGAGGACATGCGTATGTCCTTGCATGCCCAATTCATTCTGTCAAGATTTGAACATACAGCTTTAGGCAAGAATATTAAATACCTTAAATCTGCTACGTACAAAGGCATTTTTCTCAGTTCAATCACTTCTGTACTTTCCAAGTGATTGGTGATAGGAAATCAGTAGGTTATACCTGGAGTTTCTGACTGATTTTTCCTTCCATCAAAAGTCCAGAAAACTGAGAACTTATCAGGGGATTTTAATGGTGGAAATTCAATACTGAAGCCTCATTACCATTCTGTTATGGATTCCCTTCATCCGATATCTTGATATTACCACTTAGAGCAGTAAAATGGTTTCAATTTATTAAACTAAGTGTTTAGTTGGAGAAAATCAAAAGTGCATGCTAATGTCACTGTATTGACAACCCTTCATCCTTGCTGTGGAGCTGCCTGTATTTATGTTACCATTCCATGTGACGTTCTTGAAACGTTGGAGGCTGAAGCCATAGTGAAGACATTTCTGTCAGATCACTGCTGCTTAATTAGCCAATGTTGCTTTCAACAGTCCTGCTCAATAGTTGTACTCTTAAAATTCCAGGCTTTTCCAGGGACCCATGTACATTGTGATTTGTGTAGCATGGTCTCCAGCTTGAATATTTCTGAAAATTCAGTGTACAGATATTCAGAATGATTTTAAAAGTACACTTTTCAGTTAGAAAACTGGCAGTATAGAGAGTTTTGATTTGCCTGATTTTGAAACATGTTTGCACATGTTTTCTTGAATTAAAATATATATGTTGCTAACTAATTGGCTGAGGCTTGATTGACAGACCAAAATATTTTTAATTGCAAATCCTAAATCTAATTTAAATCTCATTTCATCTGTTGTAAAGAAGCTTGACTGATTAAAGCCATTTAATTTCACTGCCATGCAATGGATATGATTTTTAGTGCCACCTTTTTTTTTTTTTAATCTGGCTTTTCAATGCGAGCAGTGCAAATGATGCCTGTAGACCTGAAGGGAGACAGGGTTATACAGTCCAACTACAAAACTTCAGTATTACCCACAAATAGAAAAGATAAAAGTTAAAGAATAAAACAGATTGGTCCTTGTCTCCTTTAAAAATACACCTTGAAACTAACTCAAAAAAAATTATCATCATAAAGTATGAGTGTCAACAGCTATCAGAAGAACAAATATGTTAGGGTGATGCTAGGTATGAATGCAACTCTTTTATGTCTGGGTTAACATGCTTAGATTTACTGCTGGTAATCTGTATTTCCATATTGTCATATAATTTGGGCAGTGTGAAAGAAGTTTAGATCTCTTTGAGTGAGGTACACTTTAGAGAAAGGCATAATATGATAACTGTAGTAGCTGAGATACTTGATAAAAAACAGCCCTAAGTTTCTGACAAGTCAGCCTTTCTTCTAAAATAAATAAAGAAAGGCAACAGGCACGGGAGTTGAAGTGATGTGCCCCTAGGTGGGGACATACTGTCAAGGCATTGAAGGAACTACACTTTGCTATTTCCCCTGCACTGATTGTTTTGTGGGTGAGGTTTTAGCCTCTAATATTGACAGTCTGGCAGAAGTCATCTGAACCTTCCTGGGGAAGAAGGAATGTCTCTGTTTAAGTGTTAGGGGGGAAAAAAAGCAACTTTCTGTATGTGGAATTCTGTACATGGAATAAAAAATGCAAATTGCAAATTCATCAGATAAATGCACTGGTTCACCTAAATCTGTATACTTTGCTTGTCCAGGGAGGTGGGAAAACTCCCATTTCTTGTTGTTTTATCTAAGCCTGTATCTCATTTCTGACAGTGCCAGGACAAGATATGTGAAGAGACTTTGGAGATTCTATAGATTCTGTAATTTGGGCATTTCCCCCTCCTGTGGTAACTGAGGAAGTGCTGCAGGGCAGGTGTCTCCTATTGTACAAAGGAAGTCTTTGTTCCTGTTTGATAGAGCCTTGAATACCTTTGTATTTACTCAAACAAATACCTTAGTCCCCTACCAGATTCATTGAGTCAGGTAGAAATGAGTTCCTCTCAATTATTTAGTTACCTGATATGACTTTGCTGTTTGGTTTAACACAGCATTTCAAGGATGACCACTGCCTGCCCATTGCATTTATTTAGCTCAGTCATTCATTAAGTTTTGAATTTTGACAAAAAGCCAAGGTCTGAAATACCTTCAGTGTATACATTTGGTGGCTGGCTCAAGTAGAGTTCCTAAGTGAACACCCCTACAGGGGGTTTCCTTGAAGTGTTTGGCTGGGTGACACAGATATTTTGAAACCAGCCACGAGATGCAGAGGACCACCTGAAAGAGAACATTTTAGAAGAATGAGAATGGTAAATAAAGGTGAGAAATACAGATTGTGGTGTAGGACCTGTGGTGACTTAAGGAGAATAGGACAGAATTGCAGGAGAAAGCAGCAGAGATCCTCCTGTCTTGGAGGGAGTTGTTATTTCTGTGGAGGTGGGATATGAACCTTAAGGAATAAAGGCTTCAGTTTTTTTCTGTTTCATTAGACATTCTTATTGTCTAGTGTAGAATCTGTTTCTTGTTTGGCTTTGGATAAGCAGGCCAGCACTGCTCAGAGTATTTTAGTAGGGGCATTCAGATGTTTCAATATTTTAGGACTAGTAACAGCCTTCCTGTGCTCCTGTGCTCATAGTTGTGCACAGTGAAGCTTTCCATTTATTTCCCCCTAAAAGTAGTAATTACATTTGCTCCCAGCAAAGTATAGCTATAGGTTATTTTGTCCAATGTATACAAATTTCCATTTTTCAGCAGTTAACTTTGTTTTCTCAGATTCCCACACGTTATCAAGAAGCTGATTTTTCACAATGTTGTCAGATTTCCCTTAATTTCAGGGTATATACTAAACTGTGAAGATGGCTGTGCCACCTGTCACAGCTCCTTTATAGACCATTATTAAATAATCCAAAGATTCTAAAGGACCTTCTATGTAAACAAGAGAACTGAAATGGAATCAAAATGTATATAATTGTAAATGCAGGATGAAAATGGAATTCTGCTGTTTTTAAGTTAAATATCAACATTTTCCATAACACAAGTGTTTATTGGTAGCAAGTGAAAAAATTTATTGATGGAAATGTTTAAAATAAATAGCAAGGAGGAAATGCTTGCATGTGACTAAATGTGGTTAGAATACTTTTGGCCATTCATTTCTTGAATTTACTCTCTGAAAATCAGCATTGTCACTACTTACAGTCCAAGGAAGAGTGGCAACCAGTGGCAGTCACAACTGAGAGGGACACCCCTCCCTTGCCAGAGCTGCCCAGTTCACCATTTACTGCCTCTGCTAAAATTATCCTGCATGTGGAGACTCCTGGAAATGGAATATTGGTAGGAGTTTCCCAACCTGTATCACTGCAGCAGCAGGAGAGGCGAGTTTAACCCCTGTTCATATAGCATCTTTCTCACTAAATGAAGATGTTCTTTGAGAAGCAGAATGCATTTGACACTGTATTTACCATTCATGTCTACTATGAACAGAATTATTTTATAGACAGACACATTGTTCTCTCACATATTAATTTTTTTAAATGCATTTCACTTCTGCTGACAAGCTATTAAAATTCAACATTTAAATGTCACACTATGGCATGTAATTTGCTGTCATGAAAACAACTATGGATTTATTTTCTAGTGAGATTCTTGTTAGGTATTGAGCAATATGTCAAAACCAAAAAGTGTCATGATTTCATAAAGGGGGGAAAGGAGAAATCCCCAAATGGTATGGAATATTAAAAATCATCTGTACTGATAGGAAGAGATTCAATGGTTCTGCTTATTATTTTTTTCAGTTTGGAAAAGGAAATATGATTGTTCTGGTGGGTTGGAGTTTTGATATAATTCTAAGTCAGACCAATCAAATGCAAGAGTTAATTATTGAAGCTGAGTTTAGTCAGCTCTTGAAAGGAGACCACCAGTGATAAACTGAAGATGATACACAAAGCAGTCGTCCTGCTGCTGTTCCTTTTTCTTCTTTCTGAGTCTATTTAACATTAAACTGATAATCCAGCATGGCTCTAAAGAGGAGTGTGCTGTTTCAGACACAGATGCCACTGCAGAGTACAATGCCTTGATCCTCTCTGGATTTTAAAGATGATAGGCACCTTTTTCAAGAAACAGCACATAAGTATCAGTGACTGACACAAACTTAATTTGGACAATTTTCTTTACTGAATTCCTCCCACACTCATATAAAATCCATTATATTTATTTAATTGTAGCCCTTATCAGCTGTTCAGGTTTGTTTTATGCTATCAGACAGGCACTGTATTCCAGCCCTCAGAGGACAACATATTAATCTCAGCTGAAAAAAAAAGGGATTTATAATTTTCCAGTGCTTTCATACTAAAAGTTGTTAGTAACAGTAATAAAAATTATTTTATGCTTAATACTATTTGATTTAGTAGTATTTTGAAGGTCCAGCTAACAGCTTATTTTTCATTCTGACATTATCCATAGAAAATGCTTTACTCCTTTCATTTTTGCTAAAATATATCTAAAGTGAAACCAAATCGTGTATTTGTTATTTCAAAATATTTTCACTGAAAACTATTTTATGTACAATAGCATGTTCAATAACAAAGAATGTGATTGCTTTCTTTGGTAAATGTTATATTATCCTCTAGGCTTCTGTAAACTTCCCCCCTAAGTGATTTTTCTTTTTTTTCCCCGTCTTCTGTTTTTCTTTTTTACTGAATCTCTAACAGTATGCATAGCTTCAATGTGACTACACAACAGATTTTCATGTGAAAAGTACTGTGAAAGATTTTTAGTAACATTTTTTTTTTTTACTGTCAGGTTACCCTGTCTTTCAAACAGCCCTTTTAGAAATTCTGTTAAAATGTGTGTGTCTGGTGTCAAGAGCATCAGATCTAGGCAGGGATGGGCAAGCATTTAAAATGACCTGTCATTGCCAAAGGGAAGTGGTAAAGAACATTATGCTGCTCTGAAAGAAACCTATCCTTGCTAAAGCCTTTAAAAGTTCCTGTATGGAAAAAATAGGTGGAAAACCATATCTATAAATTTTTTAAATGCAACTGTGCATTTAATTTTAAACTCAGAACAATTTTTAGAAAAAAGTATAGAAATAAAATTAATACTATTGCCATGGTTGTTACAGAACACCCCCAACATGGACTTTGCTTTTAAAGTCTTTTAATATTCTGTTACAGAAACCAAATATCAAACAGAGAACAAAATCTGTCTTGTCTAAGAATCGATGCCTGTATTATACAAGCTGCTGGTTTTAGTTGGGGCCCAGGATTTAGCATCAAGGGCACTAACCTGGCTACTGCAGACAGAGAGGCAATCATGGAGATCTACAAAGAAGTTATAATTTTTAGTGCAGTTAATGAACAAATCTTCTTCCCAAGGCCTCATTGGTTACTTTTGTAATAAAATCCTGTTGCAGTTCTAGGAAAGGTTTTGTTTGAGAAGCGACAAGTCCAAGTCTGGTACTGGCAGAATGAAGACAGAGATATGTAAAGAGATTGCCATACTCAGCTTTTAACTAGGAAAGGGAAATATGATAAAATGAGAGCTGCAAAGCACCGGATCCCTTTCAATACTAAACCTCAGTTTAGTTTTAATTAGGCTCACCTGCAGAAGATTTGGAAGAGCCAGGTGAGAAGCAACAGGCAGCTGTATGAAATCTCACTGTGATTGCAATAGGGCTGCAAGGTTGATGGGATGAGCTCAGAACACTCTAAATGAAGTCTCTCCTATCTCATTCCTGATATTCCTCCCCTTTACTGCCACAGAGAGGAGTACCCCACTATTTTTATTAGCAGGTCGCCAGGTTCATCTTTCAACATGCTCAGCCACTTCTTGTGAGTGAATCCAGGTAGAAATTGTAATGTTAAAATAATTAGCTAAAATGTCCAAGATGTTTTTGTTAGAGAAGCAGAGTGTACTTTATGTCTTTGCATCCTGGTTAGCCACTGACAATATGTGGGATTGGATGGGACTCAGTATAACTGTGTCAGCATATTGTTATTCCTGGGTTAATTAGCTAACATCTGCAGGGCTTTGTTTTGTTTACATTGTAGTTTTGACAGTGCCAACCTAAGTATCACGTCATGGTAGTGCATTTATTGAGTACATATGCTATTTATGGTCAATTTTAGATTCTCTTGGTGTTATAAATGCTAAGTCCTTACCTTAAATTTCTATCTGATTTTTCAGGGTATCAGATTTCTGCTTGCCATGTTTTTTTATTTACTGAAGCTTTGCTTACTTCTAGTGATTTCATTGTGTCGATCATTAGAAGTAGTGGGTTGAGTATTACTGCTTAAACAGATTTCTATAAAAGGCCTACATGTATTGACTTCCTCTTCTAAAGCACCTTACAGTGTGCAAGCCTTATCCAGTTTGCTGGTTTTCTTCTCTTTTCACAGAGGAAATATTTTGGGTTTATTGCTAATATACCACAGGAATCCAACCACTTGTTATAAAATTTAGTCTGTGAACAAAGAACCCAGACCAGTGTCTTCAAATGCACCATATGTATATTTTGTCTGGTACTTCTCTGAGAATTTGTTTGTTTAGTGTGATATTGAGTTTACACACAAGAGATTTATCTGCCTTTTATTTAGTAGCTGTTTTGTAGGCTTTAAAATTTGTCATCCAGTTCCCTGTGGACTGTCCAATTTACAAAAACCTCCCTACCTAAGTCTGTGGCTGGTTTTGGTGGAGAAGGCAGTGCATGAACAAGCCCAGGACTGAATGATGAACAGTTGAATTCACTGTTTTCAAAGTTAGTGAATCAGTGCTTTGGTTGAAGTACACAATCCTCTTCTTCCATCTCTAGTGAGTAGATAATTCAAGGTTTAAATGCCCCCTAAAACAACTTTTTTTGCCATTCCAGCTATAAAGAATTGGGCTATCATTGGGTGCTTCCCCATGGATGCCTTTTAAATGGGAAATGAGGGGGAAATTAATCTTGTATCACCCTTTGCACAAGCAGGAATTTTGCCTAGTAGACTTAGGAGAAATTAAACTGAGAGGAAAACATAAAAATGAGTTTTTGTTTGTTGTTGTTTTTTTAAGAGTGATGAAAAATAAGTTTTTCCAGTGATAAGTGTTCTTCTGCCTCTGTCTCCAAGGATTATAATGTTATTGCTATCTAATTGATCCAAGCCTTTGCACTGCCCATGGTGGTTCAGAAGAGCTCACCAGGGAGAGGCTGTGATTAGAGTCACAGCCCTTTTACTTTTCACAGAGCATTCTGTATCCCAAAACACAACCTTTTCCCTCCCATTTACATGGCATAGACTGATAGTTAGTGCTGTCTAAATGCTGCAAATGAGCTCCTTGCTACTCTAACATTCTCTAGGAGTCATAGATTATATTCCCAGGCCTAAAGCTGTTTACTGCATCCATCATCGGTACCACTAAATGGTAGTTCATCTAATCTGCCTTAAGGGACACAAGTGAATTTTGTCAAAGTAGTCTCAGATAAATGATTGTACAATATACATTATTTCTCCACAGTTATTTCTAAATACATTTTAAGGAAAAAATATATATATTGTGGGAAAAATGATTGGCCTCACAAAAAGAGTAAAAAATAAACCTTGTCGTGAGTGCAGTGACGCACTTCACTTGTAGAAGTAGCATAATGTTTATTGATATAAACCAGTGATTTAACAAAGCTAAAGTAGTAACTTTTAAATAGTAAATGTATTTAAACATGCAGTGTAGCATTTAAATAGTAAGTGCTACAGTGGTTTAACAAGATTCAATGGCAAAGCACGCTTGATCATTTACTGAATAGAGGACAGGGTCAGACAAATCTGCCAGGAAGACCCTACCATTGAGTAATGAGGCTTGTAAAGGACCCCCTTGCGTTCTAAACTCCTTTCTGAGGGGAGTTCATGTGTGGCTGGTTCAAGACTTAGACCCAGGCTTGGTTAATAGTTTATTCTAAAGGATTATATGTGCACATTAATCTTTTATATCACTTAGCTAAGACTCCAAAGTCTCATCTCTCTTATTTCCAATTCACTTACTGAGTACCTGGTGTGATAAGCGTTCTCTCAGTTTTGATGTGTAGCCTTGAGAGGTGTCCCTACTCAAGGGCAAATCCTGGCATGAAGGCCACTGCTGTGCAGAGCTCAGTGGGCCCTGGGCTGTCCCTGTTTGTGGAATAAGATGATTGATTTATAGTCATATTCTCATTCCGGATGTATTTCAGCTGGCGTGTGCTCAACTGGCCCTCAGCTGTCAAGTAAGATGTTTGGCCTTCAGCTATTTTGGTTTTTCCTGTCTTCCCAGAGTCCAGCTCAAGCCAGATGCAGCCAGCATGACCACCACTGGTGGCTATTGATTAAGCAGGAAAGAAAGGGGAGGGGAAGTACCACAAAATTACAATAGCTGTAAAACATCACACTCATTCAATCAGGTACTGCCAGCATAGAAATCATGTTCATATGCTTGTATAAGTGTTTTTAACTGCATGAACACATATAAAATTTTACTATTTTACAGTCTGAATTCAGAACTAGGCATTTATTTCCTTACCTGGAAAGTTATGAGTGATTAAGGTGACTGGGACTGAGCAAGACCTTGTTTCTGAAAGGCGCAGGATAACTCCAGTCTGAGCAGAGAACATCAACTCCTAGCAGAAACTGCTTGTCATTTTGCAGGAGGGAGCCTCTGTGTCTTAAACCGAATTATAGAAATCTATGTCAGGGAAAAATGCTCTCTTCTCTCTTGGACATGGCAGTAAAGTAAATATATCTAAACAAGTTCTTTGAAACATTCCACAGACTTTTCTGCAAGATGATGCATTGTTAGATGAAAGAACTGTTCAATGCCAGTTTTTTTTTTTCCCCAAAGAATTACTAGCAAGATCAAATCTAAAACCAAATTGCTTTCAGTACAAGATAGCATGATGAATCATTTTTTGGCTTATTTTCTATTTTCAGACCTTGTTCTTTCATTTTTAGTGCCATTCCAAAGAGCCAAGTATGCATATAAAAGGAATGGTGGGATTTTGGCTTTCTCTTGAAATGCCAATTAGGGTACTGAAATTATTTTTAAGAAAGAAAAAGGAGTAATCTTAGAACCCTAAACCTAGAAATCACTATTCCAAAAAGAGTTGACATTCTGTGAAATGGGGATAGGGTTAAGACTCAGAATAGAAATTATTATCCAAGAAAAACTAAGTGTATGTGGTTCTGTTTCCTGCTGTCTTGTTAAAATGATACAAATTTTTGACAGCTATGGGAAGAATGGGAAGAAATTCAGAGAAATGCGAGACTCTGATATAGGTTTAAGCTTTACGTTGGTCATGGTTTAAATCATCTTTGAAAGTATTTTCACTCCAATGGATTGTGTAACTCTCATATTTTAGGTTGTGCAACTGTCATATTTAAGTAACCTGGGCATTTACAGTGAGATGCACTGGAAAGGAAGTTATAATTGCATTATTTTGTCTGTTTTCTTAAATTTTGAGTGATGTGGAAAAAATGTGCCACTTTTTAATCCTAACTTGGAATAAATGAAATCAGGAATGTTATTGTAGCAGTATTGAGCCAGAGCAAATTGCAGGACAATGGATTTAGAGTTGAACTAATCAAATATTGGAAATTTTCATCTGTAAGAAATCCTCACATCTCAAAGACATTGTCTTGGGGGATATGGATTGATGCTTGGGGGGAATCTTTGATAATTCTGAAATAAATTGCATATAACTCATTATTTTAGAACTCCCAGAGGCTTGAGAAGTACCATATACTTGGAAGTCCTGGGAGTTTCAGCTCCTGTGAATGGAAGAATTGCCAGGATTTCCTGTCTTTCAGCTGACAGTTTGTAGCTCCCAGGACTTCCTGTACAGCTTTTCTTTCTAGGTGAAAGGGTAGGAAAGCAGGTTCCTGTGAGGTATTTTCCAGAATTTTTTCTAAACAGAACCTCTGTCTCTGTAAACTTCTAAGGTAATACAACATTCAAATCATGCTTCCTTTAGAGTAGTCACTGTTACCTGTTCAAACCCAACAACAGTACAATAAATCTCTGTGCTTTGCTTTTCCAGCATTTTTTCTCAGTACGTGGAATTGTCTCATTAGGCATCTTACAGACATAAAGCTAAAATATCCTCCAACACAGCTGAGGAATCATCCCAGGTACATATACCTCCCTGATAGAAAATCACTGCTTCAAATGAGATGGAAAGAAGAGATTGTTGATTGTTGGAGTGGAGAGGGAAAGCATTTGGGTGAGGGAGCATTAAACTCTAAATTGCATTAATATTGGTTAAACTATTTTGTCTGGCAATTGACCAAAACAGATAACATCCTGAATGGCTTGGGGATGTCATTAGAAAGAATGATCATACTCTAATAATGGCCAGTGATCATCTGGTGATTGCCCTTGTGATTTTCTGGTAAATTTGATGCAGTGCAGTTAAATTTTCAGTGACCTGAGTATGGGCCATGTCCCTTGGGCTATTTGCATAATCTGAGTTACTCTTACTTGGCAGTATCTGACAGCAGTAATGTTGGTGCTGTGAACCACTGTGGTTCCTCTCAGCTGTCGATTAGCAGGAGGAATATCTTCCTGTGACAATTTTCAGATATCTTCCTGCAATTTAGCACTTTATCCTCATCTCTGGCAGTGTTCAAGGTCAGGTTGGATGGGGCTTTGTGCAACCTGGTCTAGTAGAAGGTGCCCTGCTTATAGCAGTGGATTGGAACTAGATGATGTTTAAGGTCCCTTCCAGACTAAACCATTCTGTGATCTTATGGTGATATTTTTCACCAGTAAAAAGATTTCACAATCCCCATTGAAGCAACAATGATTCCAGAGTGTCGTTTCAGAATCTAAGATACTTAAAATGAAAATAATTGAAAAATCAGCTGTTGTTTTGCAGTGATTCTTACCAGTCTGATCAATTTTCCTACTGAGATGGAGAAGATAAGATAATCATAACTTTGCAAAAAAATGTTTACTAGACGATGAAGGAAGCGGTAGCCCCTTTTCTCTTAGTGGTTTAGCTGCTGATGTAAATAGTGTTCATTTTAGCATGAAGATGGGACCCCCTTGTGTCAAACATGGTACAAATACATAATGAGAGATTGCTTCTCCCTCACTGACTGAATCTATAAAAACTTGTTGTAGGCATCATGATAATGATGTTCCAAAAACCCAGATACTCAGTGGTGCTGTCAGACACACTGAGCAGGTCACCAACACTTGTTCAGTGAACAGCAGTGTCTCTCCTATTAGTCCTTATTTGAGATCTCAGTCAGATGTTTCATAAAAAAACCCCAAGATTGATGGCAATCTTGGATTTTAGTTCTGAAAGGTTATGTTCCCAGCTAATGATAGGATGTTCTTTTGATTCCTCAAAGGATAATTGTCATGAAATTCAAGTTGTCAAAACATGTTATTAGGATTGTTGGGAAGGGTATAAAGCTTTAAATAATCATTATGTGATGCCGGCAATGATACATAAATAAAGACACCTGTTTTAGAGCAGAAGGGAGAGGTGATGAAGGCTAAAAGTGAGAGGACACTTGAGTGAAGGTGTTTGCTGTTTTCTCCTTTCTTAGGATTCTGGGAATCATCTTGGCACAGCCTGACCTCGGATCTTGTAACTCCTCTCAGCTGTTGCTGTGTGCTAATGGTGACTTCAGTGCAGTGGAGAGCCAGGCTGGATTGCTGAGAGAGTCTGAGTTACGAGGAGATGACTGGGTTTGGGTCAATATTAATGAAAACACAGGAGAAAAAAAATTCTTACCTTCAAATGGGATGTGGAGAGAAACACTGTTTTTAAATTTTTCAGTTGAAAAAATTAGTATCATAGTGGGTTGAATCATTGTGAGTTTATATTTTCTGTGAATGATGTAGATTGCTTTGTACTGTGAGTGTGCAGCAGAGGTTGGATAGTTTACCTTTTTGCAATCACCCTGGAATCAGTGGATTCCTCAAGTGTTGCAACATACTTGAGTCCAGTCAAATGTTGGTCATTATTACAGCTTCTCTTGTGATTATCAGCAGTTTTCTTCTGTTGTCATTCAAAATTTCATTTCTGAATGAACTTCTTTGTAGCCATTTTACCAATCAATACTTCAGGGTCTGAAAGAAGGGAAGAGAAGCTGAACAAAGTGGCATCACCCAGAAGGATTTTTGTATACAGAGGGCATGAACATTGGGTTGTGCTCCAGGATCCATGTGATAGAATTTTCCTTAGTGTTCCTCAGCTCTGATCTTACTACGAACTGGAGAGCTGGAGGTGAGAAGTTAGTGACAAGCATGCTGAGCTGCCACATGCTGCCCAGCATCTCATTGAAGGAAAAGAAAGTCAAAAAGGCTTTGACCCCAAACTACAAGATGCATTTCAGACCTAACACATTTTTCTGTTCTGTATTGTTGGGATCATTTCCTACCGAGATAGATACAGCAAGAGAAAAGAACGAATGTTTTCAAGTAGTTTACACTGCCCTTATTGTTTCTCCTCTGCACTGGGGTGACTGCTTAGAGGAAATTGTTGATAAGTTGAGAAACTTTCACTTGTCTCTCACTGGGACACAAAAGTTTCAGTTCCCTTGATCTCTGGTTGAAGGCAGTCAGAAAAATAATGCAAAAATACAGGACTCTTGAAAGGCACAGAGGGTAAGAACTTCAGGAAAGTAACTGAAATGAACAATACTATGCGTAGATTTCATAGTGACAAATCCTTATGGTATATGCAGTTTACTATGTACATTCTTGACAATTACATAAAGGCCATACGAGTCACTCTGCAGGATAAGCACTTCTTATCAAGAGAAAATCGGAGCTACTTAGTGCAAAAATGTCATTGAAAATCAGGGAAATGGAGAAGTAAACCAGGATCTAACACCATGATTTGGAGCCAGATGTCTCTTCTGACCAGAATCATGCCATGAGCAGAGGGTTGGGGTGTGAGAACAGCACCCACTGCCTTGCACATCTATGGGAAAGAACCTGCAAGATGGGCTGAGGAGAGGGCAATAAAATTTCCTTTGACATGAGAACTGGGGTGGGCATTTTGGGCTGAAGGCGTTGGAAAGAAAAAGGAACAGAAGGTTATTTCTTGAGAAATGCTCATTTAACTGGAATTTAAATGAGAGCCTCATACAGAACTGCCATCCTAACCACCAAATTAAAAGCAATCCGTATGTTAAAGAAGTCAAGAATATAAACAGGGAGGAAGGAGAGATAAGATATTTCAAACATTTTAACAATTACCCTGAAACTAGATTAGAGTGGAATCCAAAGAGAGATCTTTTATCCTCTGTGGAACAGTATGAGTAATTCTTGTTTTCATTAAAAGTTTTCATTTTTTTTAATGATGTTACATTTGCATTTTTTTCCCCCTAAAAGATAAGAGTTGATTAACAGTGCAGTGAGTTTTCCTTCTATGTTTCCAAAGTTTTATTGAGAAGTTTTGTGGACTTGTCTCTTCTCTTCAGCCACATTTGCCTGGTTCAAAGACCAGATGCCATAGTCAGATTGAACAACAGAGAGAGGGGATAAAGTGCTGAAGGTAATTCTGTGTCCTTATGTTTGTGCCAGCTGATTATATACATCTTTCCTTCTATGTGGCGTAGCTTAGAAAAGCCTCTGAGCTGTCCCTATTCATGTTCAGGAGACAACCTTTCCCAAAGAGTCATAACCCAGAAATGAATTGGTCAAAATCTCTTGGGTAGCTTTGCATCAGATTAAATGAACTGCCCAATCTATGTTTTTATTATGTTTTTAACCCAACATTAATTTACTGGGGTAGGAAATAAGAAGGAACCAAGCAGTTTTAATTTCCTCCTTGCTTTCTTGCCACCTTTTTAGCCCAATAGAAACTGTTGAAAAAAGACTGGATAACCTTGCTTGCAGCATTAGAAAGTATATCAGCAAGTTGGTGTAACATTATGTACTTTACTCTCCCTTTAGAATTTAGGTTCAAGTGAAAAAAAAAGTTGGAAAAAGACATATGGCTTATGGGGACAGGTTTACTCTCTAGAGAAAAGTAAAGTTATTAAATGAGCAGTGCCTGCCAATTGCAGAAAAGTTGGCAGGGATGCCTTGGCACTGTAGCTTTTATTTATTATTTAAAAGGCCTCATGCAGGGCCTCTGAATATGGCCTTAAAATTCGAGGCAGGGTGTGAACATACAGGGTCAATGCTCAAATTATGTGCTGTGTTACAAGCAGGAAGGAATTACAAAATGGAACAGGAATGACATTAAGAAAAATCCTCTCAGGAAAAATCAGTAGATATAATAATGACAAGATCTCACCTTAATTAGGAACCCCTTTTCTAAAGATTAAAACTATGTATGTATAGGAAAGAATTCCTTCTCTGAGGTCCTAGCCTGAAGTTAAAGCAGAGAAGATTCTGTAATGTTTTCTGGTAGTTACTATACAATGTTGGTCAATTAGCAGGCAAAAATAACCAAACAGGCAATGGATTTATTTTTTGTTAGGAACAGTTGTTAAAAATCCATAATTATGAATTTTGGTGCAGTTTTAAGTATCATAGGTTGGTAAATATATTAATCACATTTTGAAAATAGAACCTAGCTGTTAGTACAAAGGAATCCCAACATACACAACAACAGGTACTTGAGTTAGGAATCTTGCTTATTGTTAATAAGAGTGGGATGTAGGTATTCATCCCAGGGAGCTCGTATTTCCCAAGATTCAAAAAATTTTCAGACTGATACGCTTAGTTAATAATAAAATTTTTGCATCTCTGGATAAGCCAACGGAAGAAAACCAAATATTCTTTCCAAAATTTAAATGATTTAATAGAAATATACCCTCTACAAAATGCATTATGTAAGATGTTTGATATGCTTAATATAATGATTCACTGAAACTACCATGGAAATTTCCTGGCAAGCAGTTCCCAAGCCAGCAATAGGCACAAGTAAAACCATGCAGAGGCAGCTTTGCATAAGAGGTTGCAACTGGTGGCGCATGCAGAATCTCTCAGGGGTTGGGAACTGCAGGTCTGTGCTGCACGTTGAGTGCTGCTGATGCAAAGCCAGGCCTGGAGTCTCTTACAGCTGGAATTACCCTGGTGACAGCAGGCCCAGGAGCAGAGCTGATTAAGGACTGAGATCTGAATAGGGCCCTTACTCTCTAAAAATGTTGCACTTTGTCTTTTTCTTCAATTTGTTGCAAACACTCAGCCCTGTACTTTCCCCCTCATGTTCATTTGACTTTTTTATTTAACTAAGAGGAGCTATTTCCTGATGGTTTTGCACCTTGTGAGATATTTATTTTATCATATTTTTATGCTAAAAGTTTTCTAGGAAAGAAAAATGATTATTAGCATGGAGTATCTGTGTAAAAATAATGTGATCATATGGTTTCTAATTTGCTTTTAAAACACAGGAAAGGATTGTCTTTGTACAGGGGAAGCTTCAGCTCTTTTGCAAATCCAGAGCCTTCACTTTCAGTGAAATATATCAACACTGGAAGAAACCAAGTCCTATTTAAAGCTGAAAGCCTACTAGATGGGACTAAACCCCTGCATTTTTAAAGGGAGAAAGAGGAGGGAGAAAACCATTCATGAGAAGTATAAAATGTAATTTTGTTTTAAAGCTCACTAAAAGCTATATAGGTCATGAAGACAATCAGTCTTTTATTCTTTGAAATAATTCACATTACAGCCCAATGTATTACCACCCTTATCACAGAAAAGCCTTTAGATATGTGTTGGCAGATAATTACAAATTGATTTCTGGACCCTCATTTTGACAATGGTTTTGAAAACCTTTTTTTTTTTTTTCTTCTTTTTTTTTCTTTTTTCTTTCTTTTTAAAAGCCTTTTATGATTTCTCCTGCATCATAGTGGAGAAGTACTGTCATGATGAGATGGGCAAGTGTACTAACCATTTATAAAAAAGAGCCACAGAGTACAAGACCCAAAATATTCTGGAAATGAACTGTGAAATGCTGCAGGTAACTGCAGCATACTTAATTTATGTCTATCTTCATCTTTCATCCTACTCAAACTTGATTTAATTTAAAAAATACATGGTAATTTAACAAATGATTAACCTAAAATTTTAAACAGGTTTTGCAGGTTGCTCCTTTCACTGCATACCAAATCCAGTTTCCTTGTTTTTTCAGCACTTATGACTGTCAAAAAGTCTTCAGAAACTAAAATGCTTAACTCTTTACTTCTGTATTTACCCTTAAGGGTCAATCTGTTTCTAAAGATGCCACAGAGTGATTACCAATGTCACAGGCTGAAAGTTTAGTTTACAGTCTAAGACCTGTTCTAGGGGTAGCAGCCAAGTTTAGCGTGATAATCCCTGCCTTGAGGAGGCTACTGTTTAAAACTCAGCATGTTACAGCTGAAAAACACATTTAGGTAAAGTTGATGAGTAGGAAGGGAGAAGATGAGTAACAGAAATAACTGGATATCTTGGTATAGATGTGCTGTGTGCACAATCTGCAGTCAGTCGGTGACAGCTAGCGCAGTAATCACTACTCACCACCTGCTTAGCTGTGCTATTTTTAAAGTATCACTGAATGACAGCAGTAGTGGGGTTTTTTTAATTGTTTATTATTCCAGAGATTTAAATAGCGTTATCTTAGCATTTGGGATACATCTAAAGGATTTACAGCACTAAGAATATCCTAGGCATGCAGGTATGTGAAGCAGACTGTACGACGTGCAGTAAACACTGACATAGAGTAACTGGAGGCTAAATTGAAATTTTTAGTTTTGACGACTTTATTGATTTGGTTTTGAGTTGTTTTCCTTTCTAACTCAGACTTATGTATTATTAAAATGTTTGCAGAACATCAAGCATGATACATTTTTCTTTGGTTTATTTTTCTTTTGGGGGAAAAATAATCTTTCAGATATGTGGGAATGGTGGCCATTAACTTTAGCTAATAACCCACTTGCATGCCTTTGAAGTAAATTTTTTTTTTCTTCAGCTCCCAGAAGGATGTAATTTGTAAACAGTATTAAGAAAAGCATATGAAGTGCCACTGTCTTCAGTAATCTGTAACTCTCAAGGGAGGATACATTTTGATCACACTTCTTGTTGAGCTTGAACCTGAGTCAGAACACTACAAAATTTAATTTTCTTTTCCTGTTGACTTTTTCCTATGTATTTATAAGTCATTTACTCTATTAACCATTTAACTCTCATTTTACCTTTCAACATTCTTGTTCTTATTTGGGTGAAGAAAACTTTTCACTTTAAAACAAAATAGGAACACAAAATTCTTTAAAATGACCACTGGAATGCATAAAGTTATATGAAATAAAAATGACTAAATTTTTGAATAACTAAAATAACTCAGGAAAGTGGATGTGAGCAGGTTAAGAGGTGCTTTTTGTTTCTTAGGGGCAGTTCTTTAGCTGAAATTAATTACTAGAGTTCATTTTATTTTAAAGGGCATTTAACAATTTGCACAGCTTGGATTGATGTCTCCTGATTTCCTCCATTTTTAAAAGAATATATCTCACTTCTGTCTGTGCTGTGTATATTTGTATTTGTATGAATGATACTTGCCATAAGCTGTCCTTATTTTTTTCTAGACAAGACACCTTAGGATTCTTTGGGAGTATCACTAATTTGTGTCCATGAAGATGCTGCTGTCCTGTTGATGCAAACTGCTGCTGTAGACATGCTTGCAAAAGCAATGAATTTTTTGGAGGCAAATTTTTGTAGTATTTAAAATCAGGGTGAAAATAGGAGAATAATTTAGGAATGAGGGACAAGCAATAGGAATATATTCATTCCTTATCCTTCAAATGAGATCAGGAAAGAGATGTAAGTGACAGAGCATTTTCTGTGTAATTAAAGAATACTGTTTGAAGTGAAAAGGATTGCTGTTTTCTGAATTCAGCTGTTTGTGTTCTGCTGTGGCCATGTATCAATAGGAGGGGTTGCCTGTGCTGCCTAAACCTGCTCAAGCCTCCCCATCCCTCGGACAGAGGGGAGAGAGCAGCACAGCTCATATTCTTTGGGACCAGTTCCTACGCTCTGGCAATGCAAATGCAAAGACTCATTTCTTCCCCTGTAAAGCCAGTGCTCAGACAATATTGCAGAACAAACCTTTCCTTACACAAAGGTTATTTTCTCTCTGGAGCATTCTCTTTTTTACTGAAAGGCATTGTAGACTAGAAATTCTCTGAGAGTTCATGACACCCTGAGAGCCTTCTTTTCAGAGACAAGCTGTATAATAATAATGTGGTGACAGAAAAATCGAGGAGAGGTGGCTTTCTCTGATAGAGAATTTGCCTTTAATTCTACCCTGAAGAGATTGCAATGGAGCACCAACCTTTGTTCTTACTGTAGTGCTTCACTGCTACACCAACCATTTGTTAAATGGGAAGTAATTGAGGTTGAAAAAGGATTGAGTGAATAAAGCTTTTGGCAGGGAAGGGGAGGAGGCAAAGTATGGGTTAAAGGTTATTCCTTGCAGAAATTTCATAAAATGAGAGGTAATGCAGCTTTTGAGCTAAAATTGTTTGTGCCTCTGGAGGGGGAAGAGAGGAGGCTGGGGGGAGGGAGACTCAACCTGCAGAGGTTGGGTACAATGGGAATAATAAGTCAGCATCAAATATTCAGCTTTGTGGCACCTTACTGATTATATTATAAATTTCACCCATAGATTTGCTGCTTTGGCCACCTCTCCAGGTTAGCAGAGAGCAAAGGAGGAGGAATATAGGAGGAGTCAGGAGGGTAACATGAATACCCCTTAGAAGCTTTTCTTTCCAAGAATTATTTTAGTGTTGCTATAAATTGCATTTTTTCAGAGGAATGAATGGGCTTCATGTTTCAGTGCTTTCCTGAATCTTGCAGTTCTAGTAATCTGAAAAATGGTAACTATTTTTATTTTTTTTTCTTTTATGAACTCTTATCTGTTTTTAGACTTCCTCTGTCACAGTGACACAGCATTTTTCCCTCTGTCTTTCTCCCCTCCTCAAAATAAAAAGTCTGTTATGAAAGTTAATCTTATTCTATTTTGGGCCTAGGGACCCCAGAGACAGGCAGAAAGAATTTATATCCTTGACAGAGCCCATGTTGTAAAAATGTCAGTATTATGGAGCATTTCTATCTACTGTGCCTACCATACTGTATTGCAGCTATTTAAATTTTTTTTGTTGATTCTTGCCTTTGTAGTCCAAATGAGTATAAACATGTAATTTTTTTTATTTTTTTTATTTTTACAGAATTATTTTGTGTTCTTATGCACAAGGACTTGTGGAAAACACAAGATTTTTTTCTGAAAACATCCTGATTTTAAGGACAGTTTTTGATTCACAAATGGTATTTTCATACACAGCCTTCCTATTTCTACATAATTAAGCTTGTCATTCACTATGCCTTGAAAAGATTTGCTTTGCACATTTTTAAAGCATTTTTTAGGTTTTTTACTGTTTATTTGGATAGAATGATGCTTTCCCCTCCCAAAATAATGATGAGACCTAAGTAGGATTGTTTTAGTGAAATTCCTTGGGGTTAGATGCTGGCTCAATTTTCATCCACAATTTTGTCAATAAATAGGAGATATACATATTCTAGCTGCCAGTAAAGAAACTTCCAGATGACTAATAGACTATTGGAATGGTGAATAGTAATTGAGAATTCTACCATATAATTCAGAATTGTTGCCAACTTGGGCCATTCAAAAAGCAAAAATACAAGGAGGATGGAGGCTGGCAGTTGCAATGAGGATATCTGTTCTGTTGAGAAAGGTGTCAAACCAGGCCAGCAGCTCACTGGGGCTTTCTTTGAGAGCTAAGACAGAGAAGGCTCATGTGGATCATGGATACACAGATTAAAGCAGTGATTTAGGGAGAGGGAAGCGATTTTGTCTGTATATGTCATGTTAGGCAACTACTGGAATATCTTTTTCAATTTTGTGTCCACATTTGTTTAAATTATGTTGACAAATTGAAGAAGTTAAAAAAAATGGGAAAGAAAAATAATTTGAGAGAATGCTTGTAGTGAGGAATTTAGAGCTCCATCTGTTCTGCTCTTCTCAAGGAAAGAAAACATTTGTTTACACCTCAGAAGGGCCTTAAAGTGTTCAAAATATTGGTTACCTCTATAATCTAGTAGAGAAAGACAAGATTTGTCTGAAGTAGGCTGGAAGCTGAATCCAGATGAATTCAAATGGGAAAGCAGAAACAAACAAACAGAAAACAAAAGTAGTCTTAATCAGAGAATAATATTTCATGAAAAACGAGAGCCAAGATGTTTGGTTTGTTTTTTGTTTTTTTTAATGAGGCAGTATCATTATTGCCAAACTTGGGAAATAAACAGTGCAAAGAATTATTCTACATTGACAGAATATCACCACAAGTAAATTTTGAGACCATATAGGCTCTAATTTTGAACTTGCAGTAATAAATCATAATACCAGACTAGCAGCATTGATAAATACGATACTTTATTGTTTGTACAAGCAGTGTGGCTATAACCAGTGTGAACAGCTTACTCCATACAACTGGAGCTTTTCTGGTCTCTTAAGCACGATAGGGCCTTTGAATGAGACCCCTTGGGAGAGTCTGGAAAGGGTTTTATTGTCCTGGAAAGGTGCCCATGTCCTTACAATGTGCTCCAGCACGTGTCCCATGCTGCAGCTTCATCCAGCTGAACTGGGCAGCAATGGTCACTGCAGCACCCGCAGGATTGCACTGCTGTAACTTCAGCTGCCACTTTAATAGACACATTAACTTATTGTGTGGTGTTTGGGAGTCCCTACATCACCTCACAGTCCAAGGTCTGAATGTGGACCTTTGCACAAGTCCTGACAGCCAGTTACGTGCCCACTTGAAAGTGCTCTGTGCAGTGACTCCAGCAGCCAGAGCCTCTCTCTGCTTCCTGCTGCTTCTGGGAGGCTGGACTCAGAGAAATGAGCATTATCATTCACAGCTCAGATAACTTTTAAAATTTGGGTTAACAGAGAAATACAAAACGTGTTAATTCTGTAAATAATGTGTTACAATTAGAAACCATCATTAATTAAAGACATTCACTTACAGAATGCAGTATTTTCTCTGTGGCAGGTCCAGGCATTCTCTTTACTTACGTTTTTATTACTTGCAATTACAATTTATTACTTTCCATAAAAATGATATTTTTCAGGCATACTAAGTTAGATGAATGATTCAGTAATTTAAAACTGAGTATTTGTTATCTTTGAGCAGTATGAAATAAATTGCATATTGTTGAATTTAAAATACCAGTCGTGTAGATAAATCAGTCCCTGGGGGAGCCATGAGCACAAAGAGAGAAGGGGAGAGTTTGCAGGGTACAAATATTTACTTCTCTCTTATTTATGGCCTGATAGTCAAAGAGGCTGAGCATTTGAAGATTCAGCTGAAGTGAATCGAGTTGAAGGTGCTTCCCAAAGATCTAATCTTCATATATATGTTCACAGTTGACTGGAGGGAAAGAAAAGTTAAAGCAGAGAAATATAGGCAGGAAAAAGACTTGGGCATGAGAGGAATGTGAGTTGTATGAAGTTAGATGTCGGCTGCTCTTTCATGTCTTGAGAGATCAGAGAGATTCCCTTTTTGTCTGAGTGGAAAATTTCATGCAGGTTTTTGAGAGAAATGGTCTGCTGTCCTGGACCAAAGTCAGTGCTTGGGGCATGACTGGACACCCTGTTTGTGTGACTTTTACTCCTTATGCAGGGGGTCTGGATATTCCAGCATCCTTGGGGGTGGCAGGTGCTATATAAATATAGGACATTGTGTTATGAGCAGCACTGTCACTTCAATTACTCATTTGCACAGGGTGCCCTGCATTCTGAACCAATTTACTGATGATTCTGGGAGGTGGGTAAATGGAGTGCATATAGCACATGGAGTAGTTTCGTTGTGTTCAGTGGAAACTGGATCAGTTCCTGTGTAATTCCTGCAAATTAATTTTTCCATCCTTTCTTTTTTCCTCCAACTCTTGTACTAACCCAAAACATTTCAAATCAGATAGTTTGTTGTTTTGCTTCATGTGAAACCCAACAGTCATGTATCACATAGGCCAACATGAAGATGTTTTAGCATAATTGAACACAAGCTATTAATTTCTGGTGAACTAAACACTTGGACAAGCACACATATATGGTCAATCTCTGTGTAATTTCTCAGTTCAGAATCACATATTAAAGATTTTTATATTGATTTTTAAGGAAAAGGACAAAGATGGGGCTTTTGGGAAGAGCTAGGAATGTAGCAAAACTAATAAGTGATGGGCCTGAATATGAAAACCAGCCTTGTGTCTCTACCTTTGTCTAGAAGAGGAAGAAAGAAGATTTTTATCGTGTGTGGATACTGTCATCTCCTTTGTTGAAAAGAGAATAAATATCCTGGGTAAATTATTTAAAAAAAAAATTACTTCAGTTTTATCTAAAAAATGTACATTATTCCCTTTTCAAATTAGTCATTTCTGTTACGCATGGCATCTCCTGCCATTCAACACCTTAATTGAAACTGAAATAATTGATGCCACCTTTACAGATTTATTTCCTGTAGAAATAGTTTACACAGAGTCACAGATTCAGAAGATAAGAAAAGCATTCTGGTCATGGGCTTCTCTCCTTGAGTTGCTGTGAAGATAAAAGTGATTTCCTGTTGAACAGGCAGCCTGGGACTGCAATTGCACGTGCACGGAGCTTCTGATTTACAGGGGTGCTTAGCACTCTGAACTCCAGCTTAATTCAGTGGGAGCTTTAGCACCAATAAATTAAAGTCAACTATGTGTTTGCACATATTTTATATACTGTGTGTCAGGTTCTGATTACTTTCATTGTCAGCTTAACTCAAACTTACATTTCCCCCCCCCACCCATTTTCGAAGTAGTTTGTGGTGTTTCTCGTGCTTGTAGAAATGATTAGAAAACCCCCACAGCATCAATTCCCTTTCCCCCCAAAGCTCCTGCTATTCTTATTCTATAGACATTTTAGCCTTTGCTTTAATGCAGACTATATCATAGGGCACAGAACATTGCTGGCAGTGGTTCAGCAGTGTTTATCAAGGATGCATCTGGCTTAGCCAAGTGGCACAGGTTTACTGTGTTGTGACCAAGCTCAGAAATTGCTTAGAGAGTAATGCCTGTTTGCCACAGTGCAGATCTTGGAGGCACAGAAAATTCTTGAGACATCAGTGTTCATGACAATTAGGTTAAACAGTGTCTGTGAGGCAATCAAGTGGTCATATGCATGAGTGAGCTGATATACAGAAGATATTATATTATTAACCACTGGAATATCAATGCCCAAATAAGAAAAATACCGGGACAGTTAACAAGCAGGAGCTACACACCAGAGGTATCATTATTACCCAGTACTGTATCATATTTTGTGTGAGTCATACACAATAGTTGTGAATCTTAAAAATAATATTACAAAAACCTCCTGAGACTGCAAATCAAGCATTCAGAAGGTAGACAAATGTAATTCTGGCATTTTCTACACTGCCTTAATTCAGCATATTTCTGTTTACATGTCACAGTGTATTGTCTGATTGCAGGATCACATACAATTTTTTCTCCACATAATCCCTGCATCGTTTAGTGCAGGAGGAGACCTATTCTTTGGATCACCTGGGATCTGAAATAGCTCCATTTGCAAGCTGATAGTTTAAACTCCTAGCAACCCAGATATGCCTACATAACCAGCAAGCTTATCTAAGGTCTTCTGTCTCAGGGAATAAATTAACCCCTTCAATCCCAATAACTAATTGTGAAAAAAGAGAAACTAATTCAGAATTATTTTTTTTAAAAAATCACTGCAGTCTTTTATTGTTTTTCTGTAATTTGAAGTGTCATTGATCTCTTAAATATTTAATGGCAGATGGCTGTGAGCAAGAAGGAGTAAGATGTCATAAATATATTGCTGCCTGTTTGTTTATTCCTTTGAAAATGGTAATTTTAATTTTTTCTTATGAAAAGAAATAATTCCATATTGAACATGGACTGCTGCATGGAATCCAGGAGCAAGCTGCCTTTCTAGGAATGTGTTAAATCAAAGTGAGGGATATTCCTGAATTGAGATTTTTAATAGGAAATTTAAGTGGCTTTGAAACCCTACTTACTGTGAACGCTGGAGGGAAGAAATGTGTTACTGTATCTACTTCTGAGCTGTATTTTGAGAGTCTGCATGAGTCGTCAAAGGTGCCTGTGTGAGATGTGACCTTTTCAGATCATATTTATTATGTCTTCCCAAATACACACCGTAGCTGTACAGTGCCTGTCAACATTACATTTAGTGAAACTGGTTCTCTGAAGGGAAGAGTTCTTTTTTGATACTTAAATACTCCCCATCTGAAGCTGGTCCTGAGAAAGGTAAAAGCACCGTGAAGAAAATTGTAAGGAGAGAAAGAATTATGTTTAAACCTCTTTTCCCTCTTTCAAAATCCTTCCTCCTTTTATCTCTCTTCTCCTTGTGATCTATTCTTTATATTTTACTTTGTTCTTCTGAGCACTTTTCAAACAAATGAAGTGCAAGTATCTGATCTCCAGTAAAACACAGTGCATTTATATTATCTTGTATATAGATTGTGTTGGGCACTCTTCTCCTCCCCAGAAGTGTCAGCTACAGCACCTGGCTGCTTCCATCTCTGTTGGTCATGGAAGAAGGTAACAAAACATATTCAGCCTTTCCAACACTTCTGGTGTCTCCTTCTAACTTGCAAAGCTCTAATTATAAACCCTAATCTCTCACTGGGGCTGATGTCTGCAGCAGAGATCAGAGCCACAGACAAGAAATAATGAACTATATTTTAAACCTATTGAAAACACAGAAAATATTCTGTTGTCTAACCCAAGCCACCTGATGAATATGCCACCATCTTTCTGCATCATGGATGGATACCCTTGTGATCTACACTGGTTTGGTGAAGCTTGTCTCAAAGCTTAAGTGGCACTCTCCACTCTCTCTGCAATTTAAAAAATAACCATTAAGTGTAAATACAGGATATGACATTCTGGGAAGTGAGTAATTAGTATTGAATTGGTTTTGATTCTGAATAGGAACATTTTGGAAACCAGCTTTTAACAAATGTTGGTCAGTAGTGTGAAAACCTAGTTCATTTAGCTGAATGCCTGAGAGGGTCATATCAGACAGTCTGATTTGTATCATTGCACTTTCTCAAATCTTGCACTTAGGTCAGGCTATCAAAATCTTCAACAACTGTGCAGTTGGTCTTTATAGTAATATGCCCTTCCTAAATCCCCACTGTGAAAAGAGTTGTCCTTGGTGGTCTGGATCTCCTCTTGTCTCGAGCAACCTCATCTATCTTCCTGCTTTGCACTGCTGCAGACAGGCTGGAACATCTCTGAGCACAACTGGACTCTGACCAAGGCCTTTGGGCAATCCCATAATGTTTCCAATAAATCAAAATAAACTGGCCAGCTGCTCTTTCATGTCCCCTCAGTGCGCTGTATGTCTTGTCTGAAATGGGAGAAAGTCTTTTATGGATTGAGTATTTTGGCAGGGAAAGGAAAAAAGCCTCCAAAGCCCCCAGGTAGCAAACCTGGGTGATGGAAAAGCAGCTGGCAGGGATAAAGCTTGTGGATGGCTGGGGGAGCTACAGGAGTGATTGAAGAACACAAGGTCTTGTTCCTGTGATTGCAAAGCACATCCTCTTCAGTATGGGGCCAACAGGAGGACCAGAGCTGACTTTTATTTTAAGGAATCTGTTTTTGCTCCCCACAAACAGAGCTGGTGAATGGGGGGGACCAATTTTCTGCCTATCATGTACCACTTGCCTGACTTTGGTCTTTTTACTTATTTTCTGTTATTCCATGTAAGGGTGGTAATGACCAACTGAAATGTCCTTCATAGCCCACATGGGTGTACTTCAAGTGGGATATTAGTGTAGATAAGTGAACAGCAGCATCTGTACCTTAAATGCTCTTCAGGCCCCACTGGTCTTTGCTTTGCATGGGCTTCACACTCTTGTGGCTCTATAGGATGGAAAGTAGATTACTCTTATTTTCTCATGTGTGAATCAGCAGATAGTCCTATTCTTTGTCTCTTGTCGAGCAACTGAAAAAAAGAGCATAATGTTGAAGGTAAACATTCCCAAACTTCCTTTTTGTGTGTGTGTGTGTGTTCTGAATTTCTACAAAAATTTCTGCAGGTCTAACAGCTATATAATGTATAAATCATTATAAACAAGGCATGAAAGGAACTTCACTGTTTATACTATAACTTGCCTGCCCTTTAGCAGTGATGAAAACTGAAAATACCAGTGCATCTTGAATTCAAAGGAGAAAAAAAATAGATGAGAGATCATAAAGGGGTAACGCAGTTCAGCTAGACTCAGCGTTTGGAATATTAAGCAGATTTGACCCATGCTGAGAAGAGTCTGAAGAGCAAATTCTTCTCAGCACCATCTCTTATGTCAGGACCCTGATTAACAAAGACATTTAAATAATGTCAGTGCACTTCATACAATTTGAGCCTATTTTCTCTTTTGTATAGCTTGTGAATGTAATCTTTTTTTTACTTGCCATATTTGACCTCTGTGTCCTAATAGTGGCAGGCAATGATACATTGAATTATTATGCTGAATATAAATGTAAGCTTCAAAACTAACAAAGCTTTTGTTCTTTCCCTGATGAAAGCACAATTTTGTAGTTGCTTTAAATATTATAGCTCTAAGTCTGCCATTGCTACTTCTACTGAGGATTTCTCAGTGAATTCATTAGAGGTGTCTGTTTTCATAGCCTGGCTTGTACAAATAAGAGGAAGGGATTTGCAAGTTCAGGGTGTATCTTGCTGTGCTTAAGCTGCAGCAGAGTTACATGTGCTGAATCTGGTTTTATGTTTCTAGGGAGGAATAATGCAAGCTGAACTCAGAATTCCATCATTAGGGGTTTTAGGTCTCTAAGGCTAAAACAAACTCCAAGTTTTGTTATTTGTTAATTCGTCTGTGTGAGTTAGTATTTTCTAGGGGGCACACTACATTTTGAACAAACAATTCTAGAAACATGAAGGAAAGGAAAAGCCACATAGGTTTTCTAGGCATGTGAAAATAATTTCAAGGGTCAGTGGCTTCGCAGTTGGAATTAACAACATGGTGACAGAAGTGGGAAGAGAAGGCAAGCACAGTTCCATTTTTGTGTGTGTAATCAGAGAATAGTGATGTTCAGAGAATTCGGCTAAGGAAATAATGTTTCTAGAAATAAAGGCTTTTTCTCTTCATTACACAGGTTTCTTGGTTTCATTTTTTTTCAACTCTCCTAATAAAATCTGTTTCTAGATGAAGAAAGGATAGAGGAGAAACAAATGGAAAAAACCTATTTCAAATTATATCTAGATATTTAGGACACAGCAAACTTCCAATGATGATTTCAGCTTCCAAGTGGTTTTCTACTTTTCTGTTTTGGAATAATCAAAGTGAAACTGATGTTAATTTGATTAAAATGTCTGAAAATGGAAATTATTTTAGGGAGAATAATCTTCCCTGACTGAGTATCTAACTCAGAGTTTGCCCAAAGCTTCTGTGCTGTGTTTTGAGGTAGCCTGAACTGTAGGGAATGGCTGCCAACTGCCCAGATGGAAACTCTAAATCAGGCAGCAGGCAAATGTGGGATTGCCTCAGTAAAAAATATCATTTTTCAGTTGTTTTGCAGATTACGAACCTGTCACACTTCATGACTGTCATACAACCCTAAACATTTTTTAGGGATATACAGAGAGCACTGTGAAGAATAATGAGATGAGTAAACACATTCTTATGTAATAGTAAATGTTATCATTTAGATTGTACTGTATCAGATTTAGATTTCATTGCAATCCACAGCATGAACAGGTAGTGTTTCTTCCCTCATGCTTTATTCTAACCCCTTATTTCATTACTTAATATTAACTATTTCCCCAAATTATTCCAAATCAAGGCTGTCAGTTACAGTTGTATGGAGTCAACGCCACAAACTGGGAAGGAACTTAGAGAGAATAATTTCCTTCTTCCAACAGGTTCTCACTTCACTGTCACATAGCCAAAGAGAGCTGATGAAAGGGCAGCTTTCCAGCATCTTGACACCTGGCTTTCAGTAATTTTCAAACAGGGAGCTGGAATATTTCTTTTTATCAGTTGAGGTATCTTCAGGGTTGGTGGATGAAATGAAAGACTCTTTGCATTGCACATTTGAAAACTTTGTACAATGTGTGATGCTTTTGCCAGTATTTAGTGTCTGCCATGTAATCCATCTCTCCTGTTAAGATCCAAAATATCTTGTTGTTGCATTAAGACAACTATTTAACAAAGCATACAGGAATTAGAGAAAAAGCAGTTGTGTGTGCCTAACCATTTTTTATAAGCCTTACAAATCACTGTGTGCAGACATCAAATACAAATCAAAACTGTAAAAGCAATGGGTTTATCTTTTATTTAGAATAAAACAATGCATTTATGTAATAATGATATTTTCTAAAGTCTCATGTAGCCCAAGAAACTTTTTCATACCTACTACAATATAACCGTCCCCAGGGATGTTACTGAATAAGGTAAATTTGCTGACAGGTTATTTATCCTTTTTTGAGGGGGGATGGAGGGGGAATATTCTTTGTTTAACTTGGAAATACGAAGTAGCAAAGTATCTCATAATTTTTTTGTCCTTCATTTTCCTAAATGGTTGCTTGAGAATTCATTTTTACTCATCATCACCATCTAGGCTATGGGTTTTTTGTATCCTGTTGAAGTACTCCCGTTTCAAAGATAGTTTTGCATTCTGAAGCAATTAGCAGTCTGACAGCCGCCAAAAGATGGAGACTATTTTTTTTTAACTCTGATGATTTCTACCAATAAGCAGAAAGTCCTGATTTGAATCAATCTTTTTTTTTTTTTTTATTTGAGACTATTTTTTTTTAACTCTGATGATTTCTACCAATAAGCAGAAAGTCCTGATTTGAATCAATCTTTTTTTTTTTTTTCATTTCAATTTGTATTTTATCAATTAATATTGCCCCAAGATCTCATCTATCATTGCAGTGTCATTTCTGTGACAGGCTCTGCCAATAACTTTTTGTTTAATTAACACATTCAGGACCATTTGGGAGTGAAACAAATGTAGGTTTTTCTGGAAAGAAAAGAGGTGCTGGAAGTGAGGGAGGTGCCCTGAAGATAGCTGTGGGTCAAGTCAGGAGAATCACATATCCAGTTTCTCCCCAGAAGGAAAGATTCCTATGAAGGGAGGGAGACTCTGTGTGGCTGGAGGGTATAAGGTGCTGTGGGGATTGTAACTCCAAAGGTGAGAGGCTTTTCTCTGCTGGATCTCCATGGATTCTCTTTATCTGGTCTCTTTCTTTCCCTAGTGCTGACAGCATTTCTCCTCAGGGAAATTCCCCTAAGTCTGAGAAATCCACCGTGGGCAAAAAGATGATATAGTTGCAGCTCTGCCACAGGAACATGTCATTAGCCTAAGCCAGCTGACATGCTCTTGAAGAGTACTACTTGCTGTATAATTCAGAGCCCTGACTAGACTTCCCCATACCCTTTTAAACCATTGCTGTTACAAAACCAGATGGAAAACGAGGACGCTGCAGTGCTTTCCATGGAAAAGCATTTGGGTTGTGCCATGTCAGGCATGACAGCAAATCTGGACTGTGCTGCTAACAGAGCAGCTCCACTCTTTGGAGATGGGCATCCCACTGACACTGAGCAGACTGTTCCACAATTCACTGGCAGCATGCAAGAAGTTAGAGGACACAGAACATTTTTGTGCTGTATTGCTCAGTTTTTGCATTTTGTTTCTCTTGGAAGTTGGAGATATTGTTTAAAAAAAAAAAATCAGAATTATCTTTTAGAAAATACAGGATACATACTCAGGAAACACAAATATGCAGCAAATAACATTGCCTGATGTAATGCCAGGATAGTTTCTACATTTTTTTAGAATTTTTTAGATATTTTAAGTCTATATTTTGATTTTTAGTTTATATATACTCATTTTGAAAGGTGTGTAATGAGGTACTAAAGCCACATCAAATTGAGCTGATTGCTTTTGGGTAGTGTATGGATGACCACTGCAAACTATTCCAATGCAGCATAGAAAGATGGTAATGGGCTTTAAGTAGTGTATTTCACAGAGCTTACAATGAAAGTCTTAAAAATCCATAGACAAGCTTTCCTGTTTGTATTGAGCTTTTGCATTTAGAGTAACTTCTCCTTTCCTTCCTCAGTGCCTCTGGTGCATTGCACGTGCCTTGATGCTGTGTGTGTTTCTGAACAGGTTTTTAGAATTTGGACTCAGATCCAAACACATGAATCCTTCAAGGGCAAAGGCAGCATCACTTGTCATTGATTCTGCCAAGCATTTAAGAAGAAGTGACATTTACCAGGGCTTGTTTTGAAGATTTATAAATGCAATATAGATTTGGCAAGAATATCTGCTTCAATAAATGTTGTGCTGGAGCATGTAAGCATGGGCTTTACCACCAGCAGATTCGCAAGCGCTGTGTCATCCAAGTAAAAATAAATATTCAATAAACAATTTATTAGGGATGTGAGCTCATTTCTGCTTCATTCCACTTGGAAAGGCTTGAAATTTGTTGCCTACATAGTGTTATTAAGGACACAATGAAATGAAGACAAATTAATTGTGGGATTGTCAAAACTATGTCAGGGAAACTTTCCCTGGCCAACAAAAATGATGCAAAGTATAGTAGGAGAAGGGACAGATCCAGGCTGTATACATGAGAGTGATTTTTATAATAACTAGGGATAACTGAATCCTAAACACCTGACTAGAGGCTGTTCTTTCCTGCACCTGACTTCTGTTTTATGGAAAATGCTTTGCATTCTTCAAGGCTGTTTGAGGAGCTTGCACTAAAAACAGTAACAGCTTGTACTGTAAACAGGATTTACAGCCATTACAGTCATGATTTGGACTACCAGATCTGTTGATATGGCATTAATGTGAATGATAACATGAATAATAAAAAAATTACTTTCTGATTCCTATTACTGTTATGAGTGTAAGGCCATAATGTGGGGAGAGTGGGAAAGGGTCTAGCTGAGCTTTTTCAGTACAAAACTTACACAAGTATTCAGGAATGTTTCCTTGGATATTCATTCAGCCACTTCTGGCAAATCCCCACACCAATCCAAGGCTACACCAAAACTGGGGCAGGACCTGTTCTGGTCAACACTTCCAGCTAGACTTCTGTACTGATGGAGATAAAGGTTTTTTGGAGCATGTTTATCCACACAGCATAACCTGCTCAGTCTCTAGGAGAGCCATGGGAAATAAATGGTCCTGCTTCTGTGCCAGGTACTGCTGGGAGAATCCCAGATGACATCTGAGTGTGCTGGAGAGGCACTCGGGGACAGGGACACCTGGGGACATCAAGCCTTGCAGTGGTGGTGTCTGCCCAGTTGTAATCTGGCGTGGTTGCACCTCTTATTTAGCTTCAGTTGTAATGGGGATTGCAAAAAAAACCCCAAAAAACAGAACATTACATCCACAAAGTATATAAACATCACAGTTAGCTAAAAAGATTTTTTTAGTAAATCCAGAATAGATGTGAAAACGACTTAATTGTCTTTGCTCTGACATCAGTCTGAATAAGAACATCTTTGCTGTAATCTTGGAAATCCTGACCAATTCTAGTGTACTTTCAAGCAAATGTGTTGATCAAAAATTATCTTTCTGAGCAACATTGGATATATTTGGCTTATAAAAATGTCATAGATTTAATGGCATAGCTTGATAGTGCATAGAGCAAAATGAACCAAACCTGACCCACTGATAAATAAAATGTAAAGTACAAAAGCTCAGTCTTACCTGGCTGTCAAGACAGACATGTTCAGTTTATATGTTTTAACCTTTGGCATTTGGCTGGGAAATAATTGAGAGAAGGAAATATTTTCTTTAATGTCATATAATGCATGTAAAGAAAAATCTATAAATACAGTTTATTTTTATATATAGACATAGAAATGAATGGTGAGTAAAAATAGCAAATTAGCAATAAATCATTGAATTTGCAATGCTGCAAAGTGTTTCTCTTTTGTTATAGTAAATAAAACAAGTTAATCCTAGTTTCCTCCTTTCAACAAATAGTCCTGAAGTGTAAAATAAACTAATTTTTTCTCTAGATGAAGTATTTTTTTCTGTTTGAAACTGCTAACTGTGTGAAATTCAGTCATTGCTCTTTCCTTTCAAAGATTTGTGCCTTTTAGGGCCAACATAGCAAACAATTTGTAGGTAGATTGCTTTACTGAGCTGCAGATTTGGACAACTGAACCACAAGCACTCTGGAGTCAGAAGAGGGCAGTTCTTTGTCATTTTATTTTGATATTTGGAACTGATACATGGAGGAGTGTATAGAACTCTTGGACACCTCAGCTTTTGGTTACATTTACAGAGAGAGTTGTTTATAATTTCTCTGCTGAGAAACCTGGTCAGTGACACAGATCTTAATTTAAATAACAAAGTACTTGTAAAAAAATTGTGCGGTATTCTGGCTTTTTAACTTTTTCTTTTGTTGTGAATTAGCTTAAACTGCTCTCAGAGCAATCAGATTGATTGCTGAAGGTTTCATCTATCAAGACTGATAAAACATGGGGGGAACACTGCTGTTAATTAAAGCTACATTACATTTTCCAGTATTATTTATATGTCTATGGAGCAGTTTATAGATGAATAGAACAATCAATGTTCCTTTTTTATTGCGTTTTATGCCTTCCTTAAAAAGAATTAATATGCGGGTTTTGTTTTCTTAACGTAGGAGAAAAATGCATGTGACATTTAACCAGGATACCCTGAGGACGTGGAAAATAAGGCACATGACTGTTCCACCACATCAAAAGTATGGTAATAGGTAGCAGTCGATTATCTAGAAATATATCATTATTTCTTAAAGCTGGGAGCCACTGATCAGAAGACTTAACATCTGTAACAATACTAACAGTGAGACATAAGAGCTGCACCACCAGTGATTTTGTAGTGCTCTAACATCATTGCTGCTTCACTTCAGTGTTGCTTTAAAGCAGGTTTGCTGCTTTTCACAGCATTCAGAGCTGCTGATGAACAAATTTCTAGGATACATGGTGTTTTTGAAAATATATTAAATTCCTTGATATTAGTTAGTAGTCCTTAAATAGTAAAAATACACTGAAGTTAGGAAGAAATCCAAGTACCTGCCCCTTCATTCATGCCACACTGTAGTAGCTCCTGGTGAATTCTGGTTTGGCCACTGTTCCTTGTTTATGCTAGCCCAGTTCTACAATTTTCAAATGCCTCATGAAATGCAGTCCAACTTTAACCCCTGAATATTGTGAATGTAATACAGATAGAGAAATGAGCCATGGGGCTGGTTTGCATTACAAGTGGAAGGGCAGATCCAAGAGAAGCATGAGTGGTTCTGGTTCCCCTTCCTGGGGCTCCCTCTCTGTGGCTCAGCCTGCAGGTCCAGGCTACACCTCAAACCCTGGTTTGTGCCCAGAGAGAGTTCTCTGTGTTCACAGTGAGCACAATGGGAGTAGCAGGTCTGTGCAATTAGTGTTAGACCTTAGAGGAATGAAATTAATGGAGCTTTTATTTTAGAATAGTTGGATTTTAGCTGAGCATAGAAATTTCTCCCAGGACAGACAGGAATTTTATGTCCACTCTGTATGTTTTATTTCATGTTATGTCATTGTTTCTTTTTTGGAAGCATTTTGTTAGGCCAGTTTCCAGTAAATTACATTTAAACCTAGCTACTCTTGAGAGTTAAGAGCAAAAAACTGATTAAGTTGTTTTTGAATGATGTGTTATGAGTAGATGTCAACAGAAACTGTTCTCATAAAGACTCAGATTTTAGAGGTTTTAAGTTCATATCTAATGAACTTGTTCCAGCTCTTCCTTCTAGTGCAAATATTTTAATTAATTGACAGTCTTTTTCAGAAATTAATTTAGAGATTAAAAAAAAACTTTTTTAGTAGAATTGTGGTATACTGTGGTAAAACTGAGTCACAGCTTTATCATATTTTAAGTGTTCAGAGATCTCAACCCTGAAAAGCAGTGAAGAAGCAATAGTGTGTGCAGCTGACAAAGAATCAGTGTAAATCCATGAATCAGCACTATATGAATTGTCTAAAAATGTTATTAAAGCTTACTGGGGTATTAACTGCATGAAACAAGGGAGGGGAAAATGAACACCATGTTGGAAATCATGTCAGTCAGAGATTCCCTCATGAAAGTGGTACAGTAATTTTTTAATCGGAATTGAGTTGTAAATCAGAGCCCTGAGATGTAAAGACTAAAAAGGCTTTAATTAAAAACTTATCTGTCATTCAGTGCACAGTAATTGCACCCTCCATTGCAGTTGGTTGGAGGGTCAATACCCAAAAATTGTATGTGCACAAGAAAAGAAAAAAGACGATAATTCAAATACTTCTGCAGCTGAAAATGACTTTCAGGGTTGCACAAATTCCGTGTGTGTATTTTCTCTGCACAGGGTGAATTAAAAATGAAACCTGAGCTCTAATCAGATTTTGGGGGAACAGCATGACCTACAGATTGTTCATCTTTGCTGCAGGCAAACTGACTTGGCTAATGCAGTTCCCTGGAAAACTCTGAGCTTTCAGCCACCAAGATTCTCACAAGGTTCCTAAGGGAACCCTCTCTTCTGCAACTGCTGGGCTTTTATTAATAATAATAGCAACAATAACAATTATTGTTATTGTTATTGCTGTAGAAAGAGACTCTGCAAATGCATGCAATATATGGCCTCTCCCAGGAGGAATTTACAGTCTCAGAGAAATGGCTTAAAAGTGGAAAATGAAAGATATGGTTCTGCACAAACTGTGTGTAGAGTTTCTTCCAATCCTTTAGAATAAACAAATTACCTTTTACCTACTTTGACTTTTATTTGTAGTAATGCAGCACAGAGTGAGATGAGCAGTAGACCTAAGGCCCTTCCTCGGGCAAGTGTGTCAGGAATATTGAATTTCCTCATGGGATAGACAGGGAGTGTCCTGGAAGAGCCTTTGCTGTGGCTCATTTTAACCCTCCCTCCACGCTGCTGGTGCATTGCTGTACTTTGGTGAGAGGGAATTTTGTTCAGAACCAAAGGTGGAGGTGCCCTTGCAGCTGCAGCCCTCTCTGTGCAGCCCAGGGTGGCACCCCTGGGTACTGGCTCTGCACGTGCAGCTGAGAACTCTGCTCTGACAGCCGAAAATTCATCTTTCACAAACATCACTGAGAGTCCAACAGTTACAGAAAACGGGGGTGAAAGCCACTATGTGGAGCTGAAAGAACAGTCCTGCTCATAAGCTTTTAAAAATACACGAAGAACTGTAGGTCTGAGATGAATTTGCGAAAATGTATCCTCTTAATTTTCTGTACTGATTTAATTGCCATTAAATTGCCACATCTTCAACCAATTCTACCTTGTTACAGGTGATGTTTTAATTCCCAGACTGAAGACATGTCAGAAGTCCTTTCCCAGGAACTATATTTTTTGTGAAATAAGGCTGTCTTCCTAGTGATAGCATGAAATGAATTGGATAAAATAAAATGACAAGGAAAACCTGCTGATTTTTAAAATGCATTGATAACTACTATCTGGACAAAAATCTCAATTCTTAGAATTTTACAGTCTAGCATTACAACCAATTTCTGCATACATACAGAGATTCTGTATTTGAGAGAAACTTTGAGTTTGAATGAAAGTGGAGAGAGGTGTGAGGTATCTTGGAAGAGAATAATAAGATAGAAAAGAGAAAGGAACAGAAGAATTAAAGTAAATTTGACAGGAAAAAAAGATCATCACTTCTTATTCTAAAAGAAGATGTCAGAGGATTAATGTATTAAAGAGCTGTTTTGCAATGTGGAACTAACATCAGAGCTTTTTGGGTTAAATTTGGAATAGTTACATGCATCTTTGGTGTGACTGGAAGCTACTGCATTTGGGTTCAAAGCTCGGTGAAACAAGCAAAGTAGCTCATCTTTATTTTAGAGACACTATTTAGAGTGCATGTGAATATTTCCTCATGCTCATGAAAACTCCTTGGGCTGACAGCACAGAGGAAATGTCTGTGCACAGTCCAGGGACAGAAGGAAATGGAGGACTGGGAGGTGCACCTTTACTCACCATGGGTTAGAGCTGATTGATTTTTTAATAAATATGTCACAGCCTAGACAGGGCAGAAAGATATTCAAGTTAAAGGTGGGATTGGCCATGAGTTAAATTAAAGTTAAACATCAATATGAAGTTGTAATGATGCAAGACAACTTACCTTCCTAAAAAAGCATTTCTGTGAATAGAGTGATATGCTTTTGGGTTGAGGGTGAACAGTTTGTGGGGAGGTTTATATGACATGGTGAATAGCATGGGATTCATCTCAAGGATTTGGGAATCATGTATCCATTCTGCTGTAGTCTTTGGAAAGTAACCTGCTCTGTGTGGAAGTCTGCAGATATATTTTGCATTATCATATTATTCTTTTATTACTATCAGATCCGGTGGCAGAAAAGTCTTATGTAGCACTTAGAAACTTTCTCTTGTAGAAACCCAATTATTTGTAGCTCTCTGCAAGAGCTGAAAGAAAGGTAAGGAAACATTACATACTGAGTCCTGTGAGAGTATTTTATAATCTCCTTGGCAAATGAAGCACTCATTTGGCTTTTTCAAATAATAGAAAAATTTCAAAAACTGAAGAGAAAAGCCTTCCCTCTACCTTCTGGGATAGTTACTTAGAGTAAATTAAAATCAGGACTGTAAGCAGATCATGGTTGTAATTTAATTCTATGGAGATTATCACTTTTATGTATAATAAAACAATATATGAAAAATTGAAGCCTTAATCCTTAGGCAGCCCTTTCATCTGTTCAATAAAACAGAAGCTCTTTGCCTGTGAGTGAATTGCTGCTGCATGCAGCAAATGAAATTCTTCCATATTAGAAAGGTCTCACTAGAAACTCTAAAAGAAGGCAACAAAGTCATCAATGCAAACCTGGTACCTGGCAGTGAAAAAGGGAATGAAAGAAAAAAGCTTCAGAGGGCTTTCAGGAGAGGATGACCACCAGCTGAAATGGACTGGACAAGAGTGGTGGTGACTACCCCCAGTCATTTCTTCAAATAAATTCTGAATCAGATTTTCATGTCATCTAGAAGGCAAACACAAAGTTAGACCAGAGCAAAAAAATCCAATTAAAGTTTTTCTGAAGTGTAATACAGTGTGTTTTGGCAGACTTGCTTCAAATTTTATAGAAGAGGTCTAAGTCAAAATTTTCACTAAAAATGAATATTCCAAAACAAAGTAATGGGGAAATGAAAAGGTTGTGGTTTAAGAGCTGGGTTTAACTTCTCTGTCTCTATTTTTGCCATTAACTTGTCATTTCAAGTTGTGTTGCAAAATTGCTTTTGGATTAAGTTTCATTTTAAGAGAAAACTCCAGGATTTTATCCTTTGGCTGCAGTCTTAGGTAGGAAATACAGAAATAGCAATTGAAAGACTGAATTTTGTTGTACACAGCAACCTCAGCATTAAAGCTGCAATTTTGACTTAGCCAGAGCTGAAATACATGAACATTATTGGGTACGTCCTTGAGCTCTGAAAAGGGAGTTCTGGAAGGAGAACAAGTGCGGCTCCTCTGGAGAATGTGGGAAGGCAGCCTGCAGAAAGGCATGTCTATACGTTACATTGACCTGTCTGTTGTGAAAATAGGGAAGAAAGCAAATCATTCCCAATTCTGCAGACATTCTGACAGCTAAAGTAGGCATTAACAATTTGAAACACATGGCATGGGGGATGAAAGTCTCTGAGCTCTACAGCTGAGACTTTCCTGGCTGAAATGAAGTAGAAGTTGAAGGTAGCTCAGAGAAAAAAAAATAAAAATTAATCTACCGTACTGGGACAAAATACCTAACATTACCAAAAACTGGAGAAAAAAAATACTGACAACACTCAAAAATAGTACCACTCCTGGCTTTAATTCTGAATAATTCTGTGGGTTTTGGGGCTTTATAAAGGTGTTTTTCCTGACAAAGAAGAATCAAGTTTTAGTATATATGTTTCTGCAAATTTAGAATAATCTCCTGTCATTTTTAATGAATTTGGTATGTAAAAATAATTTTGTTGATAATATATTGATGCAGAACTAGTAATTTTAGACTTTGATTGGCACAAGAGCTGGAAGAGTCAGACAAAGGTTCTGCTGGACTTGCCTGCAGAGCCCTCTTCAGCCTCGGCCATGATGGTCAGGAAAAGGGTCAGGAACAAAAGCAGGAAGATTCACACAGTCAAATCTCTGGGCAGTGAGAAATGTTGTTTCTTAAAAGGACTTAAACTGAGCTCTTCTGATTCACACCAGAATTCCTCCAACTGTTTTTCTTGCTTAGGCCTTCGGAGGGAGGAAATTAATTTTTATGATTAAGTCTGAACTAGAATAAGTTTAGACAGAGAAGTAGCAGATAAATGTTTTCAAAAGCTGCTGTTATAATTTACATGAATTAAAGATGTGGTCAGGTATATATGGAGAGACATCAAATTTCTCTAAGATGGAAATCAGAGTCAAAACCACACAAAAGAATGCAATTGCTAAGAAAAATTGATCAGCTGGAAGGAAATACATATTTGAATTTTGAGTATTTTTCAGTAATTCTCTGTAATTGCTATAGCAGCAAAGGCAATAAGTAAGTTGTGACATTTTATGTTGAATTTGAAAATCATTTTTATTTCAATTTTGTAGACAGAAGCTAACATCTTCACCACTGTGAATGTGAAACTGCCTTCTTCACTATTTAAACTGCTTGCTTTTGATTTGCTTTCAACTAATAATTCTTAGAAGAGTACTGTCGACATAGCCATTGCTAAGTGTTGAATATAATGGAGACATAAACAATTTTATTAATTTTGTGGTTGTGGGTAATAATAATAATAATAAACTGTGATGTGGAAATGAAAGACGTGGGGAGACACTTTATGATATGAAAGACTGTGTCATATCCAGATGACCTCCATTAGATTTGACCTTCCAGTTGGGTTTGATAAAGGTATTCATTACTTGTCTTCACTGTCTTTAAACTGGCATTCCCTTTTCACATACATTTAGGTTATGAAGTTCCAATTAAATTTAAGAGAAAAATTAAACATTGTACTTCTAAACACTAAATAATTAACCAACATACTTCTGTACAGGAAACGTACCAATGGCTGTTTTTTTGGGGTCTCAGTACTATCAATAACCTTCAACTTGGGAGCAGTTTTGTGTCTGCTGCTGCTGTTGTCACGGTGTTTGCGTCATTTCAGTGTCCGCCAGGCTCCTTCTCTTCCCTTGACATTGTCCCTCTGTGGGAATTTGGGCTGGGAGAGCAGGGCCTGGGCCTTGCAGCCGCGGGGGGCACAGTTAATCAGGGCCTGGGCGCCGCTCCCCGTCAGTGACATGGAAGTAATGCGTGCACAAGAGCTGTGATCCTGCTCAGCCACTGGAGATAAATCGTAATAATTGGGTGGCGAGGCCGGGGCTGGTGCGAGGTGTGACGGCACGGACAAAGGGAACAGGAAATCGCGATACGGCGTCATATGCGCCTTCTCAACCTTCATTTTGATTGCAGCTGTCAGCGTGCCATTATGGCTCTTGAATGTGCTATTTTATTCAGCTCAGTGTGTGGGAGGTATTTTTTTGAAACTGAAACAATGCTGGAAAATGATTGGCGTGAGGTTAACTTTAGGCAAGCTGCAGCTCCTGAGATCGTTGCATAAGAGACAGCAATATTAAATTACTGACAAGGGGATTTTTGAATTAGTTAAAATTTCTGGTTTCCATCCTTGTCTTGTTCTAACACTAAAGTGAGTTAGGAGTGCTAGAGATATAGTTGAGAAGGTGTATTCCCTTAAATCTAGTTCTTTCTAACTTTGTAACAAGTAGTCTGTTTTTCTTTCATCTGTTTACTCTTGTTTAGTGCCACAGTTACATTTTTTACAGCATTAAGGATGATAGTGGATCTTTACTGGTTTGAAATGCATTAGGAAAAGATGTTAAAATACTGAGGCAGGAGAAAAAAACCACACTGAAGGTAACAGATGATCTCAACCAGTGAGAACAGGCATCACAATGGTTCCATATGCTCTTTTACAGAAAACATTGGGGTTTGTAGGCACAAAAGTCTGTATTACTCAGGACTCAAAGAGATCAATTTCTCATCTCTATGCAGGTACCATGGATAAACTCTTCTTGCTTTAATTTGAAAAGAGCTCTTCAGAATTATCCAATGTATTTTTCTTCAAAGTTTATGTTATTTATTGTGTATTCTTTAGCCTTTAATAGGGTTGGTATTGGCCTAGAGGTAAAGAATGCAACTGTGTTAATTTTGGACTCATGGTTTGTAAGTTAGTAGTTTTAAGGTTATGCTAATGATTTTACTATATATGTATTTTAGCTGAACTTTTTACATTCCACATTTGCCTAAAATTGAAAGTTATCTTAGTTTTTTTCTCCTTCATGAGATTATAAAACAGAAATTTGTAGTGCTAAACAACAGAGAAGTTGAACATATATACATACATAGATATAAACAAATAGGTATGGAATATATCTCGGCTCTCTTTTAAAAATCATTTTAATTACACTACATCAAAGTAATCATAGGTGCATGGTGACTCACTTTCGTGTGTTCACATAAAAACATGCTCTGAGCAGCCTTAGATTTAGATTTTTGAAACTATTTGAATTCATCTTCTTACATGGCATCTTTGAAAAGGTGATATTTGCATTTGAAAAGGATGAATCAGAAATAAAACCAGATGACATAGAGACAGATATTATTTCCCCTCCCAAGTGTCTGGAGTCATTTACTGTAGCCATTAACATCTAATATGGCTTCAGGTGAGGTGTTTCTTCAATAAACTTGAGTAACATTTTTGTTTAAGGAAGGAGAAGGAAGGATCAGAAGTGGAATATTAGAAAGTTTTTTTGTTTGTTTGTTAAAGCCTTCATGCATACTTATATTGGTTCAGATTTTTTATTATTATTATTTTAACTGTTGGAAAAAAAAAAAAATTGGGATGCAGTTCACCTAAGTCTTGTCCAAACGGAGCCTTTCTTTTTTCCACCCCTCTAAATCTTGTCTAAATCAAGACCACAGCATAGCTTTTGTGCTTCCTTGCCCTGCCTAAATGGATACTGAACTTATATTTCTCCTCTCTAGGATGAAAATTTGATAAATGTTAATGTAATTTTTACTTCTGCATGCTCAGAATTCTCTCCTTTGGCGGAACAGAGAAATGTCCTATTTAGGCTTCTTTTTTTAATTCTGGGATTAAGTAAACAGAGAAATAAATCCCCTTCAATACAGTGGAAAAATCTGAAGAGCCATGGAAAAAGCACCCATCCAGGTAGTGAAGGGGCAGGGTTCCTCTGAGGCTGAGGATGCTTTATCTTTACCCTAAGGGTCTGCCTACACCAAAAAATCTCATGTTGATTCCAGATGGTGATGAAGTTTATAATTTTACATAAAATAGGGACTGAACCAGAAATCCTCTTTCCAAGTTCTAGCAACTTCCCTTCCTGGTTCTAGAAACCAGGTCTGACTGCCTGCATTTGGTGCTAGAGAGGATTTTTCTTTAGGTGTTTTTTACACGAAGGTACTATCAGGATAACCATATCTGGAACTTGTACCAATATTCATTGAGAGATCTGTGTTTGGCTGCACAGGGCATAGCAGCAGAGATTCTCTTCAGTTGTGTGATATTCAGTTATTAGATATATACAGATAATTGCATTTGCAAATTCTATGATCTGAAGTGTTATTGTAACATGTAAAAAATCTACAAATCAGGTAACAGTTATGTTTGGGATTATGTCATTATGTCAAGTATAATTACCATGAGATTGGAAGTGCATGTGCTTAACGAGTAATCACTGTAATTTGCCTACATAGTTGTGCTCCCCCCTTGTTGAAAAGTTCTTTGTCACAACATTTAAATTTAACTTAAAATTGACCTCCACGTGTGTTTTAGTTGCAGTTCTAGCTCCTCAGTGTTCTAAACCTTAATGTTTCATGGGGAGAACAGCGAGAGGACAGTGTGCTGGGAATGGGGAGGAAATGAAGCAACCTTTCCACAGACTCCAGCTAGTGGGATAATTTCCATAGCTGTTCAAAATAACCCCTTTTTATCTATTAAAACTGGTTTTCAACTAGCTAAGATTCTGCTAAGACCAAAGGATTTCAAAATGTCCTTGTGTGATTTACTGCCTGCCTTCCATTGCAAGGAGGTTTCATTAGCAAAATTTCATTAACAGAATTTCATACAGAAGAATCTCTAATTCACTCAGGTTCCAACTGAGTGAGCCTTCTTTTTTTTTTTTTTTCTCTTAATGTTGCTTATTTAGGATACATTTTTGCCAAACTTCCAAGTTACTAAATAGTGAATCTTTTTAATTCTGTTTTTGTTTGTTTGTTTCGTTATTTATCAGGTTTTACCTGGCGAGATGATTACACACAGCATGTTATTGGTCAGGAACTCTCAACCATTCACAAAATCCACAGCAGACGCCCTGATGTATTTGCATCTGAAAGATCTGACACAGGAAGGTGAGTCCTCTGCAATGTTTTTGCTTGGGCTTTGGAAAGGTTTGCAAATGGTCAGAAAGAGGTTGGCCCAGAAGCAGAATTTTTAAAAAAATAATCACAAAAGCTACTATCTATATGATAAAGGTGTCCACCTTTCATTCTGTTCAGGGGACAGAATGAATTGAAACCCTGGACCTTGTTCTTCTGTTTATCATCAAGTTAAGAAAATACACTTTCTATTGTTAATTAAGGTGTCAGAATTCAGAACATCAGGCCTTTCATTCAGCTTATGCACTGTCAGTGTCAGTTCAGCCAACCCTATGACTGGCTTAAAAAGACAAACTTACAGTAGCTCAACTACAGGAGATATTTTATTCTGGTCTAAGCACTGAATGATATTCTGAGGGACTAATTATATTTTCGAAGTCAAAATCTTCTGAAACATACCTATAGTTGATTTGAAGTACATGGATTCCTAGTGGTAGCTGCAAAATTTTTTCAGGAAGGAGAGGTTCCAGCAAGTTCCCATGACAGAAAATAATGTTGGGACATGGCTTGAAAGGTATTGAGGGCTGACTCTGCAGAAATTGGTTGCAAGAGACACATCAGTAATTCTGTGGAGTTGTATGGTTGTAGAACCTGCAATTATATCATCTTCATATACAGTTACACATATGAAGGGACTCTTTTACCTGGGATCTACTGTCCTACAGGCTTTTAAGTGCAACCTAACCACACAAATCCCAGAATGAAATTTTAGGAACAATTAAAAATGACAAATTTTGCTTTCTCTTACATGATTTTAAGAAATGCATTCTCAAAAGTAGTGAAATTAAAAGAAAGGGCTTTTTGTTAAAACAACTTTCATCATAGTGGGATAAATTTGAGCTTTGAGCCTTGATGGACAAAATATTGAATGTTAGTATTCAGATCTTCATGTACTGCAGTATGTGGTTTGCATATACTGCAGAATAATTTATTTTCTAAATTGTTTTGTTCTGGAAATGCTGTGTAATTGAAATTTCCCAATGTCTTCAACTGTGTTTGTCTCATTTTTTTTAAAAAATTTAATTCAGAGACTGTGACTGTATTTCATGTGATTGCTGATTCAAAACCATGATTTTTAAAACCATGGCACCATTTCAGAAGTGCAGTAAGGTAGAAACTTAACTTCTAAAGAAGATAGTGATCTAAAGATTCCCATAAAGGTGATAACAACATGTGGTTGAATCCATAAACATGTTTTCACTGCTTAGATACACAAAATGTCAGTATTGAATGGATTACTCTCAGTAGATGGTATCAGAAATGATCTTCAATATCTTCTGGGGATGTTTTTTTTAAAGGGAATACCTAAAATTTTTATTCATGAGAGTAAGACAAAATAGGCAAAATTTCCACCAGATCAAGGTCATATTGTGCAGATTCGTAGTTATATAAAAATAAAAAATATAAGAAGACATAAGAAATTATTTAAGATGTAGATTGAAAACAAATGCTCAATTTTAGGAATTCTTGTTTTTAACATACATAGATATAAACAAATAGGTATGGAATGTATCTCAACTCTCTTTAAAAAATCATTTTAATTACAATTAACATTTTAATTATTAATTAATACAATTAATTAATTAATTTAATTTAATTAACAAGTTGGAGATGTTTTACATTTTTAACTATAACTATGTGTTAGAAAAAAACTGCAGCATTTTATATATTGATACTTCAGGAACATCAGAATTTCAAATGTGTTCACGTAAAGCAGTTCCTATTGTGGATAGATTTTCTGCAGTCACCAAGCTGTGCTTCTGAAAGCATTATCTTATGTGCCAACAGTTTAAAGCATTAATTGATTTTTTTGGTTGTCCATTTGCAATGTGTTTTGTAGGTCAGAGAACAGTAGGAAATCTGGTGTCTTGTAGATTCTGATCAAGTGTGTTATATGTTCAGTGTGCTCAGTGTGCTTGCTAAAATCTTATCAGATAATAATTAAATAATTTAAAAAGCAACTTAGAGTAGGTATCTAATTATCAAAGAAACATTATGTCAGGAAGACCTTTTATTAAGGGTAACGTGTGTAATAAGACAATATGAAGTCATACTAATGAGTCATTAATCCCCACAGAGCTGGTGAGAGCAGGAAAATAGACTCAGACACTTGAAAGGTAAATTGACTTAGGCTAAATTAGTGCATAAGAAATCTGATGAAACAGAAGACATGGATTTCATCTCAAAAAAAAAAAAAGCTGAAACTGGGAGTTTGATTTCAAGATGAAAGTTCTTTCTTTTTTGGCTAACTGGAGTGTACGTGGTATTTCCTGGGTCCTTATTAAATTTCAAAAAACCCTCTCTTGAAAGAGGACTCAAGATAAAGGAAAAAAGTCCATTCTGCACAAAGAAAATAAATGTCAGTTGTGTTCATTGGTGCAATTAGGCAACACCACAAACGTTTCCAGCAAACTTCAATGTATGAAATGGGATATAGTATTATTTCTATAATAAAACCATAATTAATTCAGTAATAAGATACTCTCAGCATTTAAAAGGGAGATATTTATTCTAAAATTTGTGGTATCTATTAATTGGGAACATTCCAGAAATAGCAGAGGTGCAGTGGTTTAGATAAATCCACAAAAAAGCTTCTGAAATGCTAGATTTTGTAGGAAATACGTAATTATTTCTGTAGATAAATAATTATATGTGGTATTGTCTTTATACTCTTAAGTTCATTGTATGCAAAGTCATTTCTCAGAGCAAATTAAAACTTCCAAATAAGTGCACAAAAAGAACTCATTTGACAGTCATTTCTCCTACTCACCAAGTTCTTTTATATATTTGTCTTTCATCCATTTATCAGTATGACTTTGTCATATTTAAAAGAAATATTTTAATTTAGTTGCAATAATTGGTCATTTTCATTCCTGAGTTAACGAGGTGATATAGTGGTGAGCTACAAAAACTTTTTAAAATCTTTCAGATGTATTCATAGTATCTTATTAAAGCCATCATCAAATGAAACCTAAATCTTTGTAGCCTTTTTCATTTTAATTGTTTAAATGTTTATAGCATGAAATATTACATCTAATGTGGAATGTAAATATGACTGCAATTATTGTCTCCATATGAAAAATGAGAAATCTTGGATCCCAGATTTTTCTTCCACCACCAGTGAAACTGACTATATATTGAAAATAATGGTTTGAAAAGCCAACCTAAATACTGTCCTTTGTACATCCAGTTCCTGTTAGCTCCAGTGGAAATCCTTGGAGCAGAATTCGCTCTGTCTATTTTTTTATTTTCCCTTCCTTTAAAAATTAGTGAAGAAAGCAGAAGATAGGTGTTGGAATTAATGAATGAAAGATGAGTGTTGGCAACTGGGATCCTTCCTATGAAGAAAGCCTGTTTGGATTAGTTCATCTCTATTGGAGCAGAAAGCACAGCACCCAGGTTTCCCTAAAACTGCAGAATAGTTTTGGTCTGGCTTTAAGCTGAAAAGAAGGTGGATAATGTTACCTGCATGCCCACATTCCATCAGAAAGCAGATTTTAGAGCTCTGGAATAAGAGAAAAGCACAAACAGCATGGGTAGGAAGCAAGACTGATGGTAAATGATATCAGGTTTGCTATAGTTCTCTCTGCAGTAACCCTTCTTTTTCCTACAGTTTGTGTTCCTGGTGGGAACCTGCTGTTAGACACTGGGGAGAAATGGAGGATTTTTCTGGTGTTTCCAAGTGAGCAAACCTGTGAGCACTGTTGGTTGCAATGCCACCACAGTAAATTAGTTTATTAATTACATCTATTAGTACTGAATTAGTAGGGACACAAATTTGGTACAACTGTGAGCGTGGAAGGAAGTCTCTTAATTTTTGATTAAAGTAATATAATTAAACCCCAGCTTTGGAAAATGATATAATGGTGCTCTCTCAGGCTGTGCCTCTACATTCATGCCAAGATGTGGGCTGGTAGAATAAAATTTTATTTACAGTGGCACAGAGGTGTTGAAAGTCAAATTCATTCACTGAGCTGTAAAGCTCTTCCACCTGGAATTCTTCAGTGGAGAAGTGTGTGGGCATGTGAGTAGGAAATGGTGACACCAAAAGGTGATTTCCCTCAAACAGCTTCGCTCACAGGGAAGGAAGAGGGCTGGGAATTTTCTGCTTTCTTGCACAAGGAACGAAATAGTTACCGATGCTGACATTTAAATTATCATCACCATTTACGTGCTGTTGAGATGGATGAGGACAGCTGGTAATAATTCAGATTCATTGCACACAGCACTCTGAATCCCATATAAACACCTCCACACTGCCATCGTTTAATCACATTTCTAGCTTTTCTTTGCAAATGTCACCAAAATCTGTCTAAACCACTCAGGAAACACCACTATTCTGTGAATCCCAGGCACATGAGAAGATCAGAAGAGATACTTGTTCCATCTCATTATTCCCTTTTCAAGCCTTTCACTGGAGTTTACTTGCTCCACTATTTCTGCATATCCAGTAGTCTTTCTTCTATTCTTTACATTGGTGTAGGGCCAAATGGATATTGAATATCATCATCATCATCCAGCAAGTTTTTTAAATCTTAGAACAATCTCATATTTCTTTGCAGTGCAATTTAATCATGTGCATTTTCTTTTTACAAGCATTTTCTTTTCTTTTGAATATGGCTTGCCTTGATGTGGCATTTTACTTGATTTACTTTAGAATCGTTAACTTTGATTCATGAAATAAATTGTTAATATTGCAAGACTTTTTGACTGTTTTTGCTGAAACATTGACTTTTCTATAGTTTTGTAGTTGCTAAGCTTTTGAGTGACTTTTTGTTATGTATTGAACGACAGCAGCTTGCAGTACCTTTTTAGTTGGCCACTTTGTCCATTGGACAGGCTGGTAACCTTCTTTTCCTTCCTTTTGCTGTGCAGGACTTTGGGACAGAATGAAGATAATGAAAGAAATTATGATGTAGAAAATGATGTGAACTTGGCCAAGTCTCTTCAGCAATACCTTAAATATCTCAGAATTCTCTCCCAGTCTGCATCTAAAAATTTGTATCCAAGGAAGACAAGTGACAAAGCTTCTGTCAAGGTAGTATTTTTAATGTGGTTATTACATTTTGTGATTTTTGAAATCTTTGAAATTTCCCCTCTGTCTGAAGACCAGACATTGCTTTTTACTGCCTCCTCCAATTATCATAAATGCACTAAATTTCTTAAAATTAATCACCTTCAGCTTTGTAAATGCTTCAGCTCATCAAATCTGGAGCATTTTACCCTAATTAGGGATGGATTGCATGTGATGAAGAAGGAAGAGTGGGATAAAACTGGTAACATCTTGACTGGCTGATCTGAAACTCTGCTTCTGAACTACTCCTCTCTAAAAACCTGACTGAACTACCATGTGAATTCTTCCTGGTGTTTACGCTGCTTAGGGTACAGTTCACATAATCGTTTAGCAGATTTTTATGATGGGTTTGATTAATTGTGCCTCAATATTTCCTACTTCTTATTGATCATAAGGAAAGCCAACTGTGACCAGTTAAGGTTCATATGTATACATTATAAATGTACAGATAGCTGGGAAGATAAATCACAACTATTAAATCTTGAGTGTCGACTATGTCAAAAGCTACAAACATGTCTATTTGAGAATTGAAGCATTTTTCCCCTTCCTTCCTAGAGAAAATCGGTCTCACTCCAAGATGCAACTTGATAAGTTTATTAAAATTATTGGATGAAGAGCTTCCATACAACAGGCCCTTATGGCCCTGTATCTTTTGCTCAGAAGATGTTCACTCTGATTATAAAGAACTAGGCTGCTATTACAGCAATTCTTTACAAGAAACTGTCTGTGTTATTTCAATGCATACAGTATAAATGCAAAATTTGCTAAAAAAATATACTGAAGTTTTAGGAAAAGTATCTGGTGAAGAGTCTCCAGTATCAAAGCCAAACTGCTTTAGTTTAGTTCAGGGATTCACTCAGAGACACCAAGCCGTTGTGGTATCTGCAACAACAACTCCTGGTGACAGCACCAGTTGGAGCAACCATTTAGTCAAGGTTGTTATTGTTGTCAGAAGCACAACTTCCCAGTTTCTGACTGACTTACATACAGCACTTATGATTTATGGCACATGTCATCAGGTGCTCATCTGAGGCAAGAGGAGCTTTCATGCAGACGCAAGGCAGCTCTGAGGAGGAATCAGGGACCACCTTGATGGTGCTTTTGCTCCACTCTCTGCTGCAGTGAGGATGCTCTGTTTTGAATCACCAGCTTTCAACAAAAACTTGCTCAAGAAGTATTTCAGTGTGGCTGGTGTTGTCATGCAAGTTCATAAATAATCCATATGGCTGAGACCTTCTGTGGGGAAGCCTGCTGTGATAACACCACCCACCAACCTTATCGAGTGTTGCCATGGAGATGGGTACTCTGAAGCCTGGGGGAGTGGGATAAAGAGGAGAAAATCTGGAAATGAAGCACATATAGGAGCAAACTGTACACTTCTATTTACTAAGGAGCATCTTGAAACAACAGACATTGAGTCAGATGTGTTACCTGTAGTTTAAAATCAAAAAAGCAGAAAAGGAAAATTATTTTAAAACTAGTAATCAGCCATGAATTTTAAATGATCCTGAAGATGTTTCCCTATTCTCGGCAAATAAAATGCAACTGCTCTTGAAAAAGCAAGAGGGACATGGTATTTTTGTCTTGATTCATTGTTTTATTGGTGAAATAGCATTTAAACAAGAGAGAAGCCAGCACTTTTGCTGCTCCAAGAAGCAGAATTAAACTCATGAAATTTAACAATTTGAAAAGAGAAGGTAGAAAGTAAGTGAATGAGCTACCTCTGGTATGGTTGTGCTTCTTGAAATTGGAGATAGCTATCTTACTTTAATTGCAAGCTTCAGCAAAATATTGGTACCTTATTTTTGTATTTAATATATAAATAAATTACAAACCCACATTAAATAATTGTAGGAAGATCTTTTAAACTTTCTTGTCCTTTTCTGATTAAAATAAGCACAAGCCAGAAGTACTTTACCCGACTTAGAACTGCAGCTTTTGGACTTTGTCCTTCTTTAAAATAATTTTCTTTCAAGTATATATTTCCCTCTGTCACTTCATTCCTGCTGTTGGGGAGTAGGAGATGTAACGCTGCTCTGGTTGCTTTGATGCTTTACGTGCTGTGAAGTGTAGCTGAATCTTGCAGAAATTTAGTGCTTCTTGACAGACTTCCTGTGTGGATTCAGGTTTCAAGTCTGACATCAGTGGTCTCTGGCCAAATGTAAAACAAAGGAAGATAAAAGATAAAGAGGTTTTAAAATACTTATACTCTGAACTTGTTATTTGGTATCTTAACATTAATGTATTTTAAAAACTTTTAGTCTTCACTTGCCCTACACTCTTCCAGTTGTCTTATCAGAAAAAAAACTACAGAGCTTCAAAATTACGGAATAGATACCATACATACAGTTATGCAGAAATTTGTAAAATAAAACATCACAAAACTTAAAGCAGGTAACTCCTTTTCCCTTGTTCAAACAACTGTCAACTTGAGGCTTGATACAACAGTGACAGAAATAACACCAGCAAACTGGTTATTTGTGATTGACCAAAATTTCTATGGTGTCTACCACTTACTACAAGTACTTCTTTGGGTAATTTTTGAAGCACTAGAACTTCATCACTAACTTAGAATTATTTTTCAGTATTTAGGCAGTATCTACTGTAGGCTGTAATCTAGACAGCTGATAATCATTCTGCCAGGGAATAAATAGCAGCAAATCAGAAGTTTGGTGGGTCTGTTTCCCAAGGGTTACAGTTGTAAAGAACATTTCGTTTTAGTTAGCTGAAAAGAGTTGTTCAGGAAATGGGCACTTGGTGGCATTTGTTACTTAAGCATTAGCTAGTGGGATTTTGTGTTTGCTTTCCTTGGTCTTCCCCACACGCACACTTGGGCTTTATGGAAGTTTTACGATTCACAAAATGCTGAGTTATCAGTCTTTATGATTCCTTTCTACCAAACCTGGATGCAGTACAAAAAATAACAAATAGCCACAAATAGCTACAGAGGTAAGAAATGCAGAGGCTTCAAATCAAGTGTGAATAGCCCTGCCCTTCTCCCCTCCAGCTGGAGCAAACTCCTCTAATATCAAAACACCCAAACCCCTGAAAAACCCACTGAACGGTTTACATTCCTACAGAAACTGAGGCTCAGGGTTTTGTTGGATGTGGAAGATAGCATGTAGCTGGTCTTACCAAAACTTACTAAAGCTCAGCTCAGAGGCTGTAAAGGAGAACTTGCTGGCTTTGCTGCTGGTCTGTGTGCCTGTATTTGAATAGTTACAGGAGATTTCAATTGTGCTGCTTTCATCTGACTGAGAAAAATTTTTTTTAAATAAGAAAGAGAACTTATTTGAAACCTGACTCAGATGTACTTCCTGCTGGACAGGCTGTAGGAATAAGGAAGTTGCCATCACACTTGTGCTGTGGCTGTATTTCTTGTTGCAGGAATCTCTGTTCTATGGTTTGGGTTTTGTGGCTTGAAGATTCATGGAATTGATTCTTCTCCTTCTTCCTGACTTGCCCTGTGAGGGCTTTGGATGGAGTTGGCCCTACCTGCTGCTGAGGTCTTTGCCAATGTGCCATTCAGGCCCTCGTGGGTAGGATGGGGAGAAAGAAAATTATGTCAAATACATTAGGGAATTCCATGAATTTTCTGTTGTTACTGTTTCTTTGTGTTTTAGCTACATTTTTTTTAGTGGCAGACTTCTTGTGAAGATATTGTGATTACAGAAATCTCCACATCTTAGGTATTCTTATAAATTTTGAAGCAAATATTTCTGGGGAAAAACCCCACAGAACCTTTACATCAAAGAAGGGGCTAATAAAATTAAAGGCCTTTTCAAAATCATGAGGAAGGAAAGGAAGCAGGTAAAGTGACTGGTTAGTGCTAGAGAGTTGTGGCTCAGCAGTGCAGTGGTTCAGAAAGGGGAGAACCTGCAAGTCAAAGTCATATAAAATAAAAATTCATATATTTGCTGGCCTAAAAAAATAATTTGTTTGAATCTTTACAATTGATCACCAAAAGAACTAAGATATATGATAATTATTTTGAAGCAAGTATTAAAATAATAAAGGATTATTATTTATTTTAGAAAATCTGAGTACATGAATACTCAGATATACCCCAAGCTTATCTGCAAATAATAATTACTGTGATTAACTATAAGAAATTACTTAGTCATTGCAAATTTTAACCTAGAACTTTAATTCAAAAAAATGACAGCACACTTATTTATCTAACACTGATTTAAACACAGGACTGAATGAAGTTTATCAGAATTTTGACAAAAAGTCGAAAAACTTCATGCTGTGTATACATTTAAACTCTATTTATATAAAGATAAAATTTAATATTTCATATCTAAGGGACTATGTATAAGAAAATGTAATCCAGCTGTACATGAACACTTTCATAAAAATATTTCTGAAATAATTTATAAAGGAATGTCTCCTTGAAGCTACAGAACTGCCTCTCTATTGGCATTCTTATGAAATGGTATCTGAACACTTCCCAAGCATTTGTGTATTCATTTACCTAAATGAATACAAGGTAGGGAAGAACTAACCCCCCTACTTCACAGACAGTTTAGACAGATTTTCTGAGGTCATGCAATAATTTTTTGGTAAAGTGTAGACTAAAAGCTAAGCTTCAGATCCCAGAAGAGTATTTCGTCTTTCAGATCATTCTCCTCTTCATTGCTCTTTATAGAAAAATAAAAACTTTAAATCCTCCTAAGAAAAGCCAGCCAGCAGACATACATGAAACACCCCAAACTAACCAATGAAAAACCCCACAAAATCCAAAACCAAACCAAAACAACTCCAAAACCCAACAAACAAATCTCCATAAGCACTGGAGCAGAAATCATTTGATCATATAAAGATGTCTGTATTGCTTCAATGATCAATGGAGGGAAAAAGAGAGTTTTCAAGTTGTGATCCATCTGTTTTAATATAAGTATATAAAATGAGACACTGTGATTCCCATCCTTTTGGCCTTTCTGCAGGAATCTGATGTAGATTGCAATTTTTTATGGAAGGATTGGTACTCACACACATAAAGGTCCAATAGAATCATGCCTACAAAACCTAGTAAAATTGCAATCATGTTGTGTGTGGCATAAATACACAGCCTGGTGATCTAATATGTTGCCCTGAAAATTAAACTTTCTGATAATGTTTTCATAGTTTTGGTTGCTTTCCCATGAGAGTCCGGTAAAGATAAGTTGTTTATTTTATTCCTTCTGAGAAATATTTTTTGTTGGACATTTTGCATGACCAGTGGGTTTGGGAAGGTGGTGATTTGGTTCTCCAATCCCTGGTCATTGTCAAGATTCTATAAATACTGAAGTCAGAAAATAAAGTCCCAGGTTTTTGTTCTAACACTGAAGGTAGTAGTGTGAATCATTTCATGTCCTTTAGCGACATAATGTGACTTGTGATTTATCTTTTGAACTAGTAATTCACCAATGGAGCATTCTAGTGCTAGTATCATGCTCAAGTCTTAGATCCAAACTGTACTTTTACCTACAACCCATCAGTTTATGCAGGATATAATGACAGAGTTTCAACATCTAACATAGAAATCATCATTTCCCTTATCACACAGGTATCTTGTAAGGATTAATTATTTTTTCAATTATTAGAAGATACAAGTGCCATTGAAATGTTATTATAAATGATCTCTGTCAAGTCTGGAGTCTTATTTAAAAGGGCAGTTAATTAATTTCTAGTAATTCCCAGATGAAACATAGACTGATATTTTCAAAATCTCAAATACTGACTGGATAATAAGATTTAGTTCTTTTTCAGTGTCTTTCCTTCAAAATGAGCTATTTTTTTTCCAAATACCATGTGTTTGGAGTTTGCTTCTGTAATTTTTCCTGCAAATTTGCTGCTTGTCTTGCAAATATTTACTCCTGGTACTTCAGTACATTGCAATCAGTAAATAGAAGATGATGGAGCTGATACAAATTTTAAAGTGCAATCCATTTTTATTTTTCCATTATACTTATCAAATCAGAGGGTGGAGCTCACAGAAATTTAAACTTACTTTATCTACTTCTGTGTGAGTATGTTGGTGTAGACATTTCAGTTCAGTGGAACAACAATTTCTTTATTTTTAATAGGGGCAAAGACCTCAGCTGACTTCAGGCTGCTGTCCAGCAAATGGAAGGTTGCTTTCAATAGGGTTTTAAAGCAATGTTGTGGTCATCGATCCTGCAGATCTCCATTCACTTGCACTTCTTAGGATAAAAGTGTTTTCTAGATTCATGTGTTGGAGTTATAAATATATTGAATTGGTGTTAATGTGCTCAACTTTTGGCAGATGAAGATCATCATGTTTCTATGAAAATCATCTTTAGATAATGAGATAGCTCAATACACCAGCATATGCCTACAGAAAATGTGTTTAAACATCATTCACTGAAACCTTGAGTAACAGACTTATTGGCATATGAGCAAAATGTTCTCAGGCAAGGGAAGCTGGTACACCCTGGTAGATCTATCAGCACTGATCACCAGGCTGCACAATTTCTATCATCCTGTGGGCTGACTGTCACTCTTTGGTTCCTGCTGGCGGTGTCAAGGAGCCCCTGGATTCAATGGCCTGGCAGAGGTAAAGGTGCCCCAAGTCTTGTGTCCCTATGTCCAGGCAGTGGCCAAGTGGAGCAGGTACTGCCAGGAGGCAGCACAGGACACAAGGTACAGAACAGAACTTGCCACCCAGGAGAATCGTTAGAAATTGAGTTTGTTGAGAAGACAGGACAGACACAAGACATGGTCAGACAGGTGTTTTGGTCAGCCTTCTTACATGCTACCATTCCAGACTATTCCTTTTTTTCCTAAACATCCCATGGTATGCCTCGGACAATGACAAGCTGGCACCCATAAAGAGTCCTGCAGCTCTTAAGGAGTCCCACAGCCCTGCAGACATTAACCCCTTTCAGTCTGCAGTGTGATCCAGAGAGCTTTCTCCATCAACTGTCTGGTGGGTGGCAGTCCTGGACATGATGGCTGATGGCTCACTGTGATGGCCCTGGATGGAGCCAGGGCGGGGGCCCCTTGCCATGGATCAGGTTACTGGGAGTCCCCCACCCTTCACTTTTCTCCATGTGTTTTATTCCTTATAGAGACAGGCCAGGTTATCATGTATCCCAGTGTGTAAAACTGATATTCTTTGTTTATGATGAGGCAGTCATGAATGCTGAGGAAAGATCACCCAGAACTCCTTCTACACCAAACAAAATGCTTTGACACATAGGATGGAGATGTATCAGAAGGAAAGAGAAAATGCAGTAGTTATGAAAACTAAAGACAGTAAGTTACATCAACTGACAATAAATCTTATCCATGTAGGAGAATCTGTTGTAGACAGTTGAAGGGTAGGTAAGTGGATATGATCATTCCAAAGGAGATTAAGAATGGCTGGGAAAATAAGTCTTAAAAGTGATTTTATTAAATAGCAACTTATACGTGAAAGAAGCCAGTGTATTTTCCTTTTTTTTTCTTTTTTTTTCCCTTTTTTTTTTTTTTCTTTCTTTTCTGAAGCTTGTTTTGCTTAAGAGTGGAAGCCAAATCTCTGAAATCAACTGAAATTACAGCAGTAGAGATTATTGAATGCTGTAGAGTGAGAGCCTGGACAGTCCTGCTTCACTGTGATTTCACTAAAAGGATTAGGAAATAAAGTAATGAGTAGTTTCTATCAAAGCAGACTCTGAAAGCTCCTTTTGCTTGACCAAGTTTTTGACAGTCCAAACTGCAGGATGTTAATTAGCAATCTCTGCCACCTTATCTGATGTAGTTCTTAAATGGTTTCAAAGCTACTGTATTTTTCAGAAAGAAAATAGAAGATAGTTACAGAAAATTATTAATGAAATAGTAGGTCAGGTGAGATGACTGTAATGTTGCCTGTTGCCTTGAACCTGTGAATCTTAAACCTGTGCAAGGCCATGGCCTGATGTTGTCCCATCACTGCAGGAAACACTGGCTTGGCCTCTTTTCCAGTTTCTGGATTCTGGATTAATTTTCCAAGTTCTTGGGGTTTGTTGTATGGTATAATCTCATTATAGTTAGTGAAAGGGTTATTAGCAACTGGTAGAAAAGGCTTTTGCTTCATTATTACTCAGACAATGAAAGCTTTCATTGGCTGTAGTTTTATTTTCAGCTAAAGCTAACACTAAATTTGGTGCAGAGTAGTAAGGTCATATCTACATCACGCAGAGCTTGTTGAGGGAGTTCCTCCCTTTCCACTTGAACCTGGCTGGAAGCCTGCTGAGATATCCTGATAGAACAGCACTGTGTGAGCACAGCAGCTCCCCAGCTGAAAGAATTAAGGCTTTGTTGTCATAGGACTTGTTACTTTAGCTGTGATGCTCTGAGAACAGAGCTGTGCTGGTTGCTCAGCCCCATCCCAAGGACTTTCACGCTGTCATCCACTCCATGTCCCCTGTTTGGCCCTCAGGTTTCATTGCTGGGTGGATTTTTATCAATGTAAAGGTAAATCAAATGGTACAAATTCACAATCTACCTTTTGATTCAGCAGTCAAGCAGTGCCACTGGTGCTGGTGTTTATTTTGGGGGTTCACATGAGTACATGTGTCTCCCATGTGGTGAGTTTGCATGAGGCAGGTCTGTGTGAGTCACAGAGTACCTAGACTGTGTCTGGTACAAAAAGCTAAACTTCTTTCACTCCACACAGTGAGTTAAGGTATGAGGTAACTTCATTTCTGGTAGTCTTTGGAAATGTTATTTTATCCCACCATGCATAAGAGGGGCCTTCCAATGTTGTGGTTTTATCTTCTAATTTCAGAGACCATGATGTCAATATCTCAAATAGGCACAATAATTTAAGAGTTGTGGGTGGAATCATGCTTCAACCAAATTTAGGTTGTAGCAAATGGGTTAATATCTGCAAATGCATCAAACAGAAAAACATATGAAATTGAGGGCAGAAGATTTCTTCTTTATGCATTTCTAAGGGATTTTTGTTAGCTCTATATGCCTTCAAGATTTAGCAAATGTATGTGCAAGAAAGGAAGTATTTTGTCATATATTTGATTCCATTCTTTCTGCACTTGGGCAAAACATTCAAGTCAATTTACCCTTCTGTGGATAAATTGAACAGTATTGTATTTTATATATCTAATCCTGCACTCCTCTTCTAATTTGCTTTTATTTTTGATAAAACATGCAGTCCATAGACTTTTGCATAGTGTATCTGCGGAATAACTTAATGTGCCCTTCTGTGAATTTTCATGCAGAAAATACCTAAACCATACAAGACATTGCTCTAACAATTCCATCTTCAGAAAATTTAGCGTGTGTGGTTTTTTTGAATGTGTGAATTATTGAGATAGCTTATCTGAAAGGTGGTGAAGGAGAGGGAAACCCTGTGCAGATGGAGAAATAAGATTTTTTTAAAAAATTGAGGGCTTTGGCAATTCATTTGGCAACTTTTCAAAGGCTTTGTATCAGTGACATGAGGTAATTGAACAATATTTTACCTATTAAAAAAGGAAATGTTCCTGATAGTAACAAGGGCTTGTATTTCAACCCTACTCAGTATAAACCATCTATATGGTAACTAGTGCATTCTTTATTTTTGCACATTTCACTCAATGTTTGTTTGGGGTGGGTTTTTTTGTTCTATTACTGGCACTTCATATGAGTCCTGTGTAATCAATCCAGAAATGTATTTTCTTTCAAAAATTTCTAGCTCTGTGTTTCCCTCTGCTTCTTCATAATGTTAGAAGATTCTCCAAAGGCACCAATAAGGGAATTTACATTATTTTCACTAACCGTGGACTATGCCATTTAACTTTGACATTAATCAAACTAGCAATGTACGTGTTCAGGAGTGGGTTTTGCAAAACCCACTTCAAATAAGATAACCACAGTGCTCTGCAATTGTTATTAATAACTTGGGATGTAAATGGTCTCTGGATTCTAAATTACATATTACTGATATTTTTCTCCTATAAAATAAGGACAAAATTCTGTAAAATTAGATTTTTTTTTCCCCATACCACTTAAGCAAACGCATAGTTTAGGATTGTATTTATCTGTGCTTCAATTTTACTTGGATTTCATCTTGCAAATGTCAGGTGGCACATATACTTCTAGTGTTTTGTTTGAGATGGGAGCAGCAAGGAAGAGGGTTTTTTTTTCTCCTGGAAGTGGAGGATTGCCGTACAGCTGTGAGACCCCTTTAATTAAAGCCAGAGTAAACTACATCAGAAGGGCTGCTATCTCAGTGAAGACAGCTGAGCTGTCAGTGCTCTGCTTTAATTAGAACTTTTAATATTTCATCCCTTACTGCCCAAAGTGTGACCTGTCAAGCTGCTGAGAGGCTGCCCCTTCCTGACAGAGGTGCAGCTCTGAGCCCAGGCCTGGCACACACATATCCAGTTTGTGTATGATCACTCGGTGGGTTGGTGGTCTTTACTTTGTTGATGTGCTCGTTGTCTGCAAGAAAAGAAAATCACTGATCTATTAATGCTAAAGGGTACTTGGACTTGTTAAATAAACTTGTTAAAAGCCAGCCCACATCTCCTAGCCCTAATATTTCACATGGTTTGAGAGTGTCCAGCAGTTTCTTTCCCTCTGACACTTACTAGTGGAGCTTAAGAGGCAAAAGAGAGAGGTGGATATGGGACATAGATCCAAATTAGGGTGCAGTTACCAAGTTGGATTGAGAGATTTCTTATCTTTCAATGGCTGAATGGGGAATGTTCTTTTCCCCCTGTTACATTTCTCCCTTTCCCAGCTCCCTGTTCTTCCTTCCCTTGATCCCAGGAGGGGTTCTGGAAGGCTGCAAGGCAGAGAGAACAGGAGTGGGGAAGGCAGATGGCAGCTTATGTGAATTGTCAGTGAACTGCTCGTGGTGTCCTGGGCTGCTTTGTGTCACCCTCTGCAGTTCCTCCTCACTCTGGAGTGAGTATCATTAGGGAGTTAATTACCCCAGGCAAAGACCCATTTAAATAGGGAGATAAATGCATCTGACTGTAAGTTTTTCACATTTAGGCTTTGCTATTAAGCATGTGAACAGCATTCAACTTGCATTTTGACAACTGGCTCCCCCTTGGAGCTGATCAGAGCAATGCCTACCCTGCAGCTGGAGCACTGAACCAGAGCTGCACTGCTGCTGTTTGATACAGTTCCCAGGGGACACTGAAATATTTCATACACAAAGCTGCTTGATCTCTAGCTCTGTGCTTTTTGACACTGCTTCACTGCAGCCCAATTTCTTGGATTTCACAAAGCGCATTTCTATGTTAAAGACCAACTGCAGAAATCCAAAGCCTTGCATTGGTAGGTCACAAGCAAAGTGGCCAAAGTGCCTTTTGTCTCTGTAATAAAATTGCCTATACCATAATACTCTTTAAATCATGATAAGGACTGTGGAATGAACCTATTAAATAATTTCTCAAGGGGAAGAAAAACCTCTTGAAAAGAAAGTTTGAATATGTATTGTAAAATATATTAATATGTACCGTAAAATACACTGGCTATCATCAAAAGAAATAAAATTGTTCAGATGGAGAGCAAAATTATTGTCCAGAAACTGACAATATGAAATCTAAAAGTAATTCTTCATCTCTGGAGGAGTATATCAATCTTACTTATATTGTTTTTACAAAGTACATTAGCAAATACATAAATAATGATTTCTCTGTCTGTATCCTTCTAATTGCTCTCCTCCAGAGTGTGCAGCCTCTTCACTCGCTCTGTAGCTTTTGCAGCTCCATCTATCCTAAATCATTGTGTCATCAGTGCACAGGGACACCAGTGATTCACTATAATTTATAGCAGTGAGAGCTGAAATAGTCTCTGTCCTAAGGCTGCCACATTGTGATGTAGTTTGTGTGACAGTTTAACCAAGAAAGCGCAGCTGAGAGGCAGGACCCATCCCACAGCACACATACAGTATGGGATGTAATAGAAGCAAGGTGTCCTGAGGGAATTATAAACAAAGAATATAATTGGAATGTTTCTGGATATAAGTAAACCTCTCAGTTCAAAGTAGTATTTAGCAAGAACTGAGGGAAAATTATTTTTGAAATTATTTAGGAGGATGGAACCTGGTTTGCTAAAAAAATGAAAAGGCCTGCCTTCAGGTTGTGATCAAAGCAAAAATGTCTTTAGGATTAAATCATAGTAAAAAGAATGTCCATCTGGTGTGTCCATGGAAATAGAAACTGCAAATAGAAAACTGTACTGCAAGCCCGCCTTTCTACTTTATATTCCCAGAATTTTTTTAGTAAAAATGTGGTTTGAGCTTGATTGACATGTTTTTAACATTGTTGTTTAATTTGCTGTGGTGTTTTTCCTGAAAATAATAGTTTAATTAAAAAACAATTTAAACTTCATTTATACTTTTTTTTTCACAGTGTCAGATGATATATTTATTAGAGATTTAATTTAGTGGAAAAAATGTTTCATTTAAAATAGAACAAAGTATTTAATGTATGCAAAAAATTGCTTTACTTGGTGTTCCTTTAAAAATTACATTTTTAAATTGACATGCTAATTTTTGGTAAGTAATCTGAAAAACAGTTATTCTTACAGGTTAAGTAAAAACCAAAGGCAAAGTGGATTTACTAAATTTCCTTTGTGGTGCACACATAGTTGACAGTGACTTGTGTTATTCTCTCTCTAATCTCTTTCTCTTTCTTTTTAATAATTTGATAAACTGTATCTTTGCTTATGTAGTAGTGCCTCTTTGAAGCACACTTAGCAGTTTGAGGTTTGCAGTTTACATTTGCATGACTGGTTCCAATTATCGTTTTCCTGGTAAACACTAAGGGTTATGCCTCAGATCCTGGCACAACAATAATTACCGAGCAATCCTGACCCCTTTTATCCATCTTCTGCTCTCTCTAGAGCTACATCTACAATGACCCTATGAGCTACTACATGAGGCAGAACCTCAAAGAGCTATCACCTCCTTTGGCCCATGCATCCAAATCGCTCCAGGAATTCCCTGAGGATCCCCGTGGGAGGACGCTGAGCCAGCTGCAGCCAGCCCAGCTCTCGCCGGAGTCGGGAATGGGGCTCAGCCAGAAGAGCCTGATGGCCTCACTGCACTCCTACATCACCCAGAACCTGTCTGCACAGAGCAGCGAGAAAAGCCCTCACAGCAGGACTAAAGGGTCCCAGGTTTATGCTGGGAGATTGTACTCTACACAAGTCAGTCCTTTTGATGGAACTTTAGCCAAAGGAAAAGCGGAAGATTTCAAAACGAGGAAGCTGTTGCAGCCGAGGCCTGTGCCTGGAGTGCTGAGGCCAACCCCTGAGATGCTGAGTCATAAATCTCCTTCCCAGGATGATCCAAAGGACCCTCTGAGCATTGTGGATGGTAAAGCTGATATTTACTTTTTTTTGCTTACCTGAAGTTTCCCTTTTGTTTACTGAGCATTTTTGAGAAAAAGAAAATAAAATTAGACGTTTAATATATCTCCTAGTACTGGCATATTTATATCTGACATAACACAGTAATAATGTTCACCATTCCAGCTACTCTTTCCCTGCAAACATCTACCCACCTTCTTCAGCCCACCTTCCATATGTGTGCAGAAATATATGGCATTTAGTAAGACATAGCATTTATGTAATTTATTATATTTTCAAAGCATTTTACAAACAACGCATAATTATGGGTATATCTTCACTACCAAATCTGTTTTTATGCAGTCATCCCACACTATATATATAGAAAATGCAGAAATGCCTGGTTTTGTTCCACATCTCTTCATTTAACTATAAATTCAAGGATCATGGGTAAAATTCAAAGTTAAGCACAGAAGTTAACTGTTAGATGAATTCTGCTGCAGAACACAGAGAAGGGAAGAGTCTGTCAGTTCCATGGATATGTAGACAAGAAAGTGGGGTTGCATCTAGTTTTGTCTGGACATTCTGTAACAGAGAACCCATTTCCTGGATTTTCATCTTTTTTTTTTTTTTTATAATGCTGTTTAACAATGATTGGATTGCAGTTTATTCTGAATGTGATAGTTCAACAAATATTTATATGAAAATGGAGGGTAACATCCCCATGCTGTGATACACTTAAAGCGCTGCTTTGTAAGATGAGTCTTGGAGATCGCGTAGACTTTATAACTCTGATTCATTTTGTTGTTTCTTTAAACTAATCTGTCAATGTTATTCCAGTGGTTTAGATGCCTGGAAAATGAAAGAGTTGATCCCCAGCCATTGTCCAGCACTTGTATCTGTTACACTGCAGTCACCACTATCCCAATGGATTTTGGTGATGTGTAAGAGGCTCCTTTTTATCATCCATAAAGTGTAGTGTTGTTTGATTTGTTTTGTTTTCTTTTTTGTAAATATCCTCCAAAACAAGAACACACACCAACACACGGTAATGTCAGAGTTTCAGCAGAGGAAGGATAATGCTTGTAGTCTAAAGGATGCTCAGGAGTGAAAGCATTCTTGGTATGGTGCCCAGAGATAATAGGTTTCAAGGAATGAACTATAATGTAAAATCAAATCCAGGTGGCACTGTAAGACTCTTGCACAGGTTAGACAATTTTGTTGCTAGACTCAAAACAAACTAGGCACATGCTGGTTTCATTATCCTCCAGCTGTTCCACTTCACCTTTCCTGGTAGGAGCCAACTGGGAAAAAAATGCTTAACACTTACAGGGAATAACATGTTTCACAATTCATTGGGTTGTACTACTTTGACTTCTCATACATAATATGCCCTGCAGGAACTTGTGCTATTGCATTTGCTTTTAAATGTTGCATAGACAAGGCATTATGAATTGTTTGAGTAGGAAATAATGTTGTTTCCTTTGTATTTTTGAGCCACTTAATAATCTCACAAGGAAGTGGTGAGGACAAACCCCAACATATTCATTGCTTAAAATCTTGTCCATTGGAATGAAAGTGGTTTAGATTCAGATTTCCTAGGCTGACCACACAACCTCTTTCTGCTTTTAACCTTTCTCCAATCTCTCTTGTGCTTATGGATTATTGAAGGTTTGTGGGTTGTTTTTCTCTTGCACTCTGTGAGCTACAGAACTGTAAAAAACTGGAAGGCATGGGGTGCTCAAGTCTCTGATCCATCTGATAGAGGATTAGACAAAGGCACTGGACTGGGAGAACAATCCAGAAGGTACTCAGCAGATTAGTACTGAGAATTGCTGCAAAACAGTGGCAGGTAAATTTGCTAAAAAGGCACCCTGAGGGACAAATACAAAAGAAGGAAATGTGGAGTTATTTTTCTATCAGATTTGGAAGTTGTTACCTCTAGGAGTAGCATGATGTGCGTGGGTACTGCCTTTGTAGTCACTGTGCAACACTGGAATTGTTAATCTCTCCTCTGCACCAGCTGTATTTAGAGTTTGGCTCAGTTTGATGTGGCTTGTTCTAGTCTACTGATTTTTTGTGTGTTAAATATTACAGAATACGTCTCTCTGTTCCTTTGAAAAGGTCACAGAATTAGTAATTCAGATGTCTTAAAAAAAATAGCAAACTTCCATGTTTATGGAAAAAAAATATTTTTTTATATACATCCTCTTTCTGACAAAGCTGGGACCACCATTCCATGTGGTGCTCAGCTGCTGAATCATCTAACATGTGGTCAGTAGGGTGATGGAGTTGAAGAAGACAGACCACTCTGTGGAATTTCTAACACAGTTCCTGTTCCCATACCATGTGGTTTTCAGGCAAGCTGGCTTTGGATCTTGTGCCAGCAGAGTATGAGGCATCATTTATATTCTGTAAAATAAAAAACTGCCTTCCCTGGATAAGGTGCTATTGTTGCCTCCTAGAGAATTCTACTGGTGGACCTTATATTAAAAATTACGTCTTCTAGGACATGTATGCCTTTTCTGCCATTATGGTTCCAGGGTAACTATAAAAGGCAGTTTGCATTCATCAGTTGGAAAGCTGGAGCTAAGGGAGAAATCTGGTTTGCAGTACAAGCCCTGTGAAACATGACTGAGCATTGCTGAGTCTACTTAGTAGGGAGTCCATGGGAGACTATAAAAGCTGCGCACAGGTAAATGTATGTTCAAGTACATGTGCTGCTTAAGTGCTGTGCCATTGCAGTATCCATCTGCTTTTTGGTTTATCTCCAAGAATATTTTCTGACTTTAATAAATTCATCATATTACCCAAAGGTGTTTGTAAACAGATGCAGTGATATTTGTCTGTTTATCAGTGTTATCCAGTAATTTGCAAATTATTGCAAACATGGACAAGTGCCATAACAAGATGTGTAGATATCCATATTTACCATGGACAAGGATTAATATCGTATCAGTAGCCATGTGAAGTTAGTAACACTCTTTATGTAGACCTGCCTTTTACCAGGCTGTTACAGACACCTTGGTGACTGTCCCTCCTGGGGTACTAAAAACATGATGTTCCTCATACTTACCAGCTTTGGTTATTGCCTTTGGTTATTGCCTTTGGTCCTTGACATTTTAAGTCACTTTTTAGTTGTTCAGTAAAAGTAGATATAATGCCCAAGTTTTACTCACATCAGTGCAATATTTAGGAGTCTGTTTGATGAACTGTGCCCAGGTGGCAATGACCAGGCCAGGAATGCCAGTATTAGAGGAGCAGGAGGCTCCTCTATATAATGTTGAGGTTCTAGTGGACCAGAAGAACCTGCAGTGAGCCTCACAGTATTATCTGGAATAGGGTCTGTGGCCATTCCTTTTTCCTGTTTTTCCTTGCCCTGTTCCCTCATTCCCATTTGTTTGAGATTAAGACTCCTGTTTTGTTGACAGTGGATATTAAAGATTAGTCTGAAGATGGACTGGAGAGATAAGACTGGGCTAAGAATATAGGTAAAGAGAAAAAGTTAGTTTGGAAAAAATGGAATGGAAATAACAAGACTACATTGCCTACATGTTGTTGAGGAACTCACTAGTTGGTCTTGACAGCTGGCTGAGAATCAAATGAAAAAAACAAAAATCTAGTTGTGTTGCATTAATATACCTCTTTTAATTATATATGTCCTGAAATATAATTCTCTTTTAAGATTTATCTTCAAATGATGTTTTATTTGTAAAGTTTTAGTTTTGATTTGGATCTGACATATATTCTGTCTTTCCATTGCTGACTTTATTAGCGCTGCTTCAATAATTTAGGCTTTCCTGTCAAGATATTGTCCAACAGTTCTATAAAAGATAAGATCAGAAATGATACCTAAGCAGACACAAGGCTCCTGTGGCAATGCAACAGTAATATTTTCTTCCTCTAGCTTAGTTTTCTGCATTTCTGCTATATGGCACATCCTCTCACCTCTCTTGTGCTTCTTGAAAATGTGTCTTGAACTCAGGTTGATCAAGTGCATCAAAAGGTTTTGTTGCAGTTTGGATTAATTTGTTCTTGCAAATTACCTTCCTAAACAAAAACATTTGGTCACCATGCTTTTACTGTATTATTAAATTCATATCAGGGAATGGATACAATAAAGTGAAAGGAAACTTTTCAAAGTATTCTCTGAAGTGTTGCTAAGCTTCCATCAAACTTCAGTATTAATTTTGCTGCCTCCACATATCTTGGCCCGGGGAGTTTGGCACAGATTGAGTTTACATCTTTGATTCACATTTCTGAGCACTTGCTTTCCTGTACAAAGCACTCTGCTATTCCAGTATGGTACCAAACTCTTTGTTGGCTGTCAGTTTGAAGTAACATCACAGATATAACCTATTTTTATTGATAATCACAATTAAGTGTACTTAAAACTGTGTTTTTTTAAAAGAAATTTCAAAAGTTCACATTTTGCAAGATTAGCTTGTTTTTTTTATTACTGAATTTTATAATTGAATTAGTAGAATTTTGTAGTAACATCATGGTGGATTATTGGAAAGATGTTTCCTTTTTACCTGGAAAATAAAAGAACCACCTTCCCCATATGTTGACATCCTCTCAGACTCACAGTAAACCTATTATTTAAGCTGTTTAAGTTCTTTTGCTTTTTATGGACTAATTAGTTAAGGAAAAATGGCATTATTTTGGTTTGTGAATTTTGGTCAAGTCAGGAGAAATTAGTCTTTGCCTTGAGATGGAATTAGGAGGCTGATGATGAGATGCTGATGGTGAGTTCTTCAGTTAAAACTGAGGGATCCAAGAAAGGACAGACATGTCCAAGGTCTTGGCCTCTTTTTCCCAATGAAAAATAATCTTTGATGCTTTTTTCCCTGCAAAATCACAGATGTTCCACTGCCTCTTCCCTGAAGCAGAATCTGTTAACTACTTGTATTTATTTCCTACTCTCTATGTACTTCTTCCTCCTTTGTTGTGAGGAAAAAGGAAAATCCTTATTTTTAACCCTTCTTCTGGCATTGTTTTCCCCTTTTTTCCTACTTTTAAATTCACTTTTATGTGGGCCTGAAAGCTGACAGCATGGTCCAAAAGCCTTGCTCACAGATGATGAACATGTCCAACTACTGGGCTTAATCTGGGCAGTGTTAGTATTGAGAAAAGAGGTTGGATGGTGTCTTCAAACTGCTCATATGTAGATTCACACATTTAGTAGAGATTTAAAAGCAGTCCTTATTATCCTCTTCCTACACAATACTATGTGAAAGAGTTTTCTTTCTTGCATGCATATGTATAATTATGTTAAATTTCTTATAAAGATGAATAAGCAGAACAGAGGCATGATTGGAAATGGTTTTGGTGTGCTACAGTAAACACCACGTTTAGTGTCTTACACTCCAGGAGACATTATGCTGAGTTTTACAGAGTTCTACAGACTGACAAAGAAGTAGAGATGCAATATATGCAGTCAGAAAAGTGCCTTCCCTGGGGAGCTGTTATGCTCCATCTTCTGACTCACCTTTAATATCCATTGTCCTTGAATTTCCTTATCTTCAAAACTTTTATCACATCAAAGGTGTTTTGCTATTTTGTTTTGTTGTTTATTTCTCAATGTGACTGGTAAAACATTCACAGCTGGCAAACCAAAACAAGTTCTATGTCTGTAAGTTTATATCTATATTTAAAGATATATGTATATATTGTGTATATCTATCTGTATCATATATATCTGTAAATATATATTTAAAAATTATATATGTTCCAAAAGATATTAATACAATTTAGAAATTTTGTCCTTTACATATCCATATATATAATGGACATAGAATTATATCCCCTTCTAATCAACGAGGAGCTTTTTGATTGAAAGACAAAATATCTGACTCTCATTTTTTCCCAGGACTCTGTATAGCTGCTTGTGAAAGCAAATCACCAAAGAAAACTGATCTCTAGGAAACAGGAATGTTGTTTATACTGTTCTTCAGCTAAAAAAAAGTTATACTACTTTAAAAGTTAGGCTACTTGTTTTCAGTATTTTGAGTCAATTTAGACTAGGAAAGGATGTGCTTCTTGTAAAAAAAAAGTGATAATTTCATGCCCTCTCTAGAAGAACTTGCTGGGTTATATAATAGCATATATACCCCTGTCCTGGCACAGATTCACCTCATCATAAACTTTAATATCCATTAAGAATACTGTGCTTTCTGTAAGGAATGCAGCGTGAATTAGTGTGCCTCCCTTTAAAAAGCAGATACACTTCATGAAAAGAAAGCTATCTTTTAGGAAAAATTAAAGATATAAGCACATGTGTTTCATGTACACAACTAAATCATGTGCTTATGTTGTTTTGTCATCCAGAGGCACTTATTAAAAATGTATTGAAGGACCTAGAGAAACACCAAGTGAATGTGGAGAATCTCAGCTCAACAGAACTGGATGAAATCGCTGATACTATCGCCACTGCAATTCAAAATGTTGACATTCAGGAAGAAACAGAAAGAAATGCTGGAAAAACTAAAGAAGACAAAACAGAAGCACAAATGAAGAAAGGAGATGGTCATGGAAGGGCAGAGCTTCAGACTTCATTAATGGAAAACAGTGTTAATATACCAGGTATTAATTTTAAAAGTTAAGTACAGCAAAAGACAGCTACCCTAATTTTCCTCTATTGCTTCACATTAATGCTAGAATTCTAAAAATTAGTTTTAAAGAAGATGGGAGAGAAAGCTTCTGTATTTCCCAAAAGGATGTGGAATTTTTAGATTGTTGTTTTCTTTTTACAGCATGTTCTTAATTTACCAAAAGAAAATCTGTTTATGAACACTTGATGTTCAAGCTTCACAAACAAGATAAGCCCAATTATATTGAAATAAGAATTGCTTTATACTGTGTGGTCTAATTTTCTATTCTTGAAAATGAGATGTTTAAGCAAAATGATAAGGGAAATTACTTTATTACAAGATGTATTTCAAAATATGCAGAGAAAAAATATTTTTTACAGATAACTTTTTAACATGCCACAGTTACTTGCAGAAGAAAATCTGTGACAAGTACAGGTACAAACCTGCTCCTTCCCTTTTCATCTAAGGTTATTTGTTTCTGTCTGCACACATACTTTCCTGGTGATGCAGATTCAGGAGCCACAGTAAATGTCATTAATGAGTGAATACCACAGTGGAAAATAAGTTACTGTTCATCCGTTTTCTATTTTAGGAATGCTATATTATCTAGTACACCAGAAATGTATACTGTAAGTCATAAAAAATGTTTTTAACTGTCTGTTTTCATTTTTATACTGAAATCCTTACTAGTTAGGGATATTCTGGTAATTCTGATTACCAGATTTTGTTGTCGATTAAAAGGGTCAAACCTGAGGATTTATCTTGAATCATGCTGAGAAAGATGAGTGACATTCAGTTCATAAAGCAAAAAAGCCAGTGTTACTTGATTGAGGTTAAGGATGTGACTGAATTTTATCACTGTAGCTAAACTGTAACATTATTTTGGTGAATCATGTCTATTGAAATATGTCATTTTCTTGAACTAAAATATGTACGAAGAAAATCTGTTTCCTTTCCCATTACTGTAAATGCCCATGCAGCAAGCTAGAGCCATTTTATTCTGGTTTTTTTCTCAGATATTGGTAAACTGATATGATGATTTGACACTTAGTTAGCAAAATAACACTATTACATTGGCTCTTGAAGTACTCTGTCTATTGATCTTGCATTAATTTGCTATCAAAGTGGGGTTAGAATAACAATAACAAATTATACACTGCTCCTTACTCTGCCCTTTCAGCTTTGATGTCTCAATGTTTAAATTACATAAAAAGGCCACTGCTAAAAAGCAGCCTATGAGAAGTCTGTGTTTTGTATATGATATTTGCCCTTCATAACTATATATTTGTGCTTTTCATCTCCTACAGACACTGGAATGCATGAAGCCAGCGTGAGAACTCAAAAAGAGGTAGAGTACCAGTGTTTTAACAAAGCAAGTGTTCCATCTCAGAATATCAGGTTTCTGTGCAGTGAAAGACAAACTCACACTTCTGAAATATAAGACTTGTTCTGTTTTGTGTGGCTGTGATTCAATGTCACACATAGACACACTGTTGTTGATGCATTTAAATATTAAATGAGCATTTATTGAAACCTTAACCAAAATCAGTTTTGATGTTCAAAAAGTAAAATCAAGTCCGTTTTTTACCCTTTCTCTAATTTTTAAATAGACAGAATTAATAATAGATTCACAATGTTCAGACAAATTCAGGCTTTTCCTCAAATCAGTAAATTTTGAGCTTTTGAGAATTCTTTCCCCCTTGTCCTTTGGCTCATAGTTCTGGGGAACATCAGAGGTATTTCAAAAGCTCTAGGCATTACATTTTGTACCTTAGCTAGCAACATCAAAATTAGCATTTTAATCCAGACTACTTTTGCAATTTTCCTCCTGAGCTTTGAATCATATGCTGTGGTCTGCTGTCCAATATTTAGCCATTTTTGAGGTATATTCATCTTTTTCTCAGTTTCATGGAGCAGAAAAATGTCAAAGGAATATTTTAAAAAACTGTGTCAAATTTTCCCTACTATGTACTCTATCAAAAGCTAATACTACAAGACTCATAAAGGGGCAGATCCTCTTGTGTTCACAATAAAATCTCTTCCCCCCTTCTACCAAGCAAGGAAAGCACACATGGACAGTATAGAAGGAGCTTTGAACACCCACAGGAAAATCTTTAAGGAATGAAGTACTGCAATCACAGCAGACTTACAGAGGATCCCATGTATAAATTTCCTTGTGACAGTTTGAATAGGGAATATTTGAATAGAATTTATTGTGACACAGAGCACAAAGTGCCCATTAGCCATCATTTCCTCCCAAATGCTTGGTTGCAATAAAGTTATGTAATGAAAGTAGCTAATGAACTTTTTCAAGCACCTTTTTTGACTTTGGTTCGTTTGCTTATTGTTGATTTATTAGACAGATTTTGGTTTTCTGTGATCTTAAGTTTAGTTTGTTGGATCACTCACATACAATTGTCACCAATGCTAGAGATGAAGAAGGGAAACAGAATTGGTCATGCAGTATTTGTTCCTTTTCCTCTGTTATAACTTCTGAGACCCAAGAGGGATGAAAGTTTCCAGGCCCAACCCAGGAATATTGATGGACATTTTTTTTTCTCCTTTTCATTAAGTTACCTGATAACAAAGTTTAATTTTCATCAGTATTAGACACACAGACACACAAAAACAACTGGAAAAATATAGTGGCATAATTTAGTGCTCTATTATTATTACTGAATAAGCAGCATGTTCTTAACATAGTCTAGCAGTTTATAGAAGTTAAGAAAATGATCATGCAACAGTTGTATGAGCAGACTCTACCATATCAATAAGAGCTTGAAAAATTATATCCAGATTTGGTGAGTATAATCTTCCTGTGTTTAGTTTTAAAAATAATATTATTCTTTTAATACAGGAGAACACTGCAAAACTAATTAGATTCTTGAATGAGAATGCATTAGCTGAAAATATGCATAAAGACCTTTTTCCTGAAGAACCTACAAAGACAGAAACTAAGAAGTCTGAAGAAACTGATCCGCTGTCCTCAGAAGAAACAAATGCTGGTGTGGAAAATGTAAAAAGTGAGACTTTCTCAAGGGAGCTGACAACTGCAAAGAACAGTGAATCTGACTCCAAAGACCCGAGCCAGACCAGCTACTGGATTAAGAATGCTTTAATGCAGGAAGGAAATTCCTATGAAAAACCTCAGAAAAGCACAGGACAAGGCTTACAACTTGAAGTGAAGTCTTCTGAGGAGAAAGAATATGGCTATATTGTGACAGTGAAAGAGTAAGTACAACAGCCAATTTGAATGGCATTTTTAACTGGGGAAAAGATAAAGTCATTGCACCTAATGAAATATGAATGTACAAGAGGAAAATGCCACAGGCCTGATTTTTAATAAATCTGAAACTGTTTGGAACCTGTTCAGTACTTTGATGAAAATACAAGCAAACAGTTCCGTTTTCTTACAGTTGCCTTTCCTCCCTTACGGAAGACATTAAATTTGTAGGTCTTTTGCTTACACCTCTCTCTATCTTCTCATGTTCTAGTGACCTTCCAATATGTCAGTAAGTGTGCTTATGGTTAGGATGTGAGCTTTAAATATTTGACTTGAAAGTAGTCTAAATATCAATGCCTGAGTCATTCTTTCAAAAAAACGACATACAATAATAAAGTGCAGTATTTTCTCTGTGATTTCATTTTGATCTGAAAATAACACTTATAGGAATCCAAACATCACATATGCAGCTAGTTTAGAAAGAAAGACCTAATGATTTCAGGTCATGCCACTAATGAATTTGACATTTAATACTGTACTTTCAAAAAGGCAACTTTAGCCCCCTAATGATACACACTTCATTACAGCATTTGGGATTTTAGAACCATGTAGGCACTTCTACATCTTTTTCCCCTTTGTAGAACAATGTTATATTTGATTAGCAATCCTGACTCCTGTGAGAAATTGGGAAATTCTAGGATGAGCTTACAAATCACTGCCCAGCATCATAGAGAAACTGAGGCAGAAATTTCTTTAGCTTGTGTTGATTCTTTTGTCTGTCTAAAAACTTATTATTGGGATTGAAGGCAATAGGATTGTGGAGGATTCTTGTTTTTACTATAGTGTGTTGCATTGAAATGCATGCGGCTGCACATTAGAAAGAGACCAAAAAATGGTGGAATACCCTTTAACTGCACTTCTTTGTTCCTGCCTAGGAATGCTATGTGAACCAGTAGAAGACAGTTTTTCCCCAGATCAGAACTACTTCCCTACATCCCCCAGCTCTTTTAACTTATACCAGTCTGGAAGACTCCTTTATTCCAAAGAGTATCTTAATGACACAATCTTCTTTGACTATCCAGGCTTATTTGGCTCATAAATGGTAAAGTTTAGAACTGTCAGAACTCTGTGAAATGGGAGACATTCTGAATTTCAGTGTTCACAACCTGGACATCCTTCACAGTATCATCTTAAGTGGTTTTCTTCCTATCTAGTCTCCCAGTGATGGTTTTTCCCTGAATTATGTCTGTAAGTATTCAATGAAGAAGGTCATTTGTCCAAAGATTACTGGTTCTAGAGGAGTCCATATATACAAATATAATCTACCTTCTTTACAATTTTTAATGGTATTTAATTGGCTGGATGGCCAGATGTAGAGAGTGGTGGGGAATGGAGTTACATCCATGGTTGTAAATCTGGCCAGTCATAAGTGTGTGCCCCAGGACTTGGTACTGAAGCCAGTTCTGTTTAATATCTTTGCTGATGATCTGGATGAAGGAATCAAGTGTGTCTTCAGTCAGTTTTCAGGTAGAAACCTAGTTAGGAAGGAGTGTTCATCTTTTGGAGGGCAGGAAGACTGTAGAGAGAAAAGCCTCAGCTTGCACCAGGGGATGTTCAAATTGTATATTAGGAAAAACTTCACAGAGAGGGTTCTCAGGCTTTGAAACAGCCCTGGGAAGTCACAATCCCTGAAGATATTTAAAAGGCATGTACATTTGTCACTTAGGGACACAATTTAGTGATGGACTTGGCAGTGGGTTAACAGTGGGACTCAATGATCTTAGGAGTCTTTTCCAACCTAAATGATTCTATGATCCTATGATTCTGCTCAGTGCAGACTCATAGCTCAGAGCTGACATTTATGGGGAGACCTATTCCCTATCAGCTTCTGAGATTATGGTCCAAGGAGGTATTAGCACTGCTGCAGTGAACTCCATGAAATGCTAAGAAGATGCCAGCATTTAATCATGCCACAAACCAAAGATAAACATTTCCATAGAATACCTGAAGTAAAGATTTTTGATACTTTAAAGACTTGTCAAAATGGCAGTCTGATTGTCAATGGCAAGAACAGTAGGTTACTCCTGCTGTGTTTGTCAAGTGACCTTTCAGATGGTTGCAGTGCTGCAATCCATACCAATCCATATTATCCATCAGTGCTAAGCTTTGGAATGAATTGACACTTTCAGTGTAGAAAATTGTCTAGCAAATCCTCTACTGTGCTGCTTCAGTATTTTATTATTCTGGGAAACCAATCAAATTGTTGATTTACTTTGTTTACTCTGTTCTCTTTCAAAAAATTGCTATTCTACCACTGGAACATTTGTGTAAGATTTTTTATTTCTCAGTGTAATTGCTTTGAAGTGTTTTATTAATTTTAATTCTAAAATTCTAAAGTAATCTTATTTTTAAAAAATGATCTATGGGATGTTATTTTCATTTGCATTCTACTTTTGCCATAGTTATAAAGAACCTCTGTTGTAGTTGGGATACATCAGTGTGAGCTCTCTAATCAGAGAAGTCTTGCCTTTGGACTCTTTCTATTTTCTGAAATTCTAGTTTTTCACATTTGGGAAACTTTTTTTTTGTTTAAAAGCATGCCAATTCTCCCATTTGTTTGGCAGTATTTGCTGTAAAATGAGGGCCTAGATCCTACAATCAAAACATTTACACAGTGTTTAGTCTCCTGTGTCTCATGAGGAAACCCAAAGCCTGACTTTCCAGAGCATGTAGTTCTTACCACCTCCAGTAAATCTAAATGTGAGCTGCTGCATGCTCAGCAGTTTAAATAGCCAAGCTGGCATACAATTTGTCAAATATGGATTGAGTAGTTGGACTTAAGTGCACTAAGAAAAATCCCAGTTTGAAAGTTCCTCTCTTTCCACTGCTTATCGCAGTCTTTCAAGATTCAAAATCAAGTCAAGCTTGTCTGAAGCCATGCTTGGACACCGAATGCAGAGCAACCTGTCCTGTTTGTGATTTATCAGAAGGCTTGTACTTGAAGTTATTCATACAAAGTCTACATCACAGACAGCTCATGGCAGCTCTCTTAGCTTGTGAGCCAACTTCTGGCATTGTTGTATTATGCATTTCCAAGATAGTTCATGTTTTGTCATATGTTAGCTCTCAATTCCAGACTGTCTATGTAAAATTGTATAGGCTGTAAATCTGTTCACAACATGTTAATCAGGTTGGATCCTGCATGCATGGCTCTGCATTTCATTGGAGGTAGCTGCTATTCTGTTCAGGTGCTGGGAAAAAAATGGGTCTTGTGTTCATAGTGTAAAATTGCTGTGGGATATGATTAGTCTGACCCATTTAACGTGCTGAAGGGTTGGGTTAATTGCAAATGCTTGATAGTATTTCTCCACCTTTACAAATGTGATAAATGATACTGCTTTGCATGTAATGATTGCTTTCCTCAGGATGGCATTTGGGTTAGGACCCTGAAGCTGGGTTGTGCAGAAGTCTTGGTTTATTCCTCAAGTTTTTCCTAGGGAGGTCATTAAAGAATTGTATTTTTATGATCTTAATTATTTTTTCCCCTACCAGGTGGAAACACTTTAATTGCATTTAAAAATTAAATTTGAAATAAATAGGAAAAATTAATCACAATATCTGCAGCAATGGAACAGGCTTGATTGGTTTTATCATTCTCAGTTACTAGAAGATCTTGATGTTTCTTAGAAGCTAAACATTTATATTCCATGAGGCTTTGCAGCTCTTTTTAGAAAATAATAACAGTGTGTTCTTGTATTTTAATACATATATTCAAAAAGAAACACCGATTTGACCTTCTCTGTATGTCTCACTTTCCTTTTTGAAGTCATTATTCTACTTAAAAGTGTGCTTTATCAAGGGAAAGAGATTTGTGCATATTCCTTAATTTCTACAACCAGCTTTAAAAACTAAGAGAAATTATAAACACACATCCAGAAAATCTGTTGATACTGAAGCCAGTTAATATGATCAAAGTATGGCATAGCTGACATTAGGAAAAGAAGTTAAATGTAAAATTTTTATCTCTGTTTTTTATTTCCCTTTTATAACTCTTCCCTTGTAAAAATAAGTTCCATAAATGTCCATCATTGATTTTAAAGCCAAAGGTTTTGTTTCTGACAACATAGCTTGACCCCCTGTCTGAATAATACACATGGAAAATCCTTTCCTGTGAAATTTTCCAGTAGGCACAATTTGGTCTTTGTGTCTCAGCACCAGAACTCGTAGAGAAACATAATTCTAGAATTTTCTGTTGCCAGCTCTTCGTGCATAATTATTTATGGTCCCTAGAGTTTTCTAGACATAAAATCTTCTTTCCATCTATAATTCTTCAGTTTTCTTGTTATTCTTAGAAAGAGATAGAGATCATATCCCTGATCTCTGGGATCATGGGAATATTACTGCTTCATTGACTCAATTTGGATAGTATATATTCCCACAGGAAAATGATACTTCATGCTTCCTATTCATCCACAAAAAAATAACAGAAAAGCAGTAGTTAATGTGGCTTTGACACAGAGAGCAGTAAATACTGCCTATTTTTTTTTAAATGTGCATGTTCAGCTTTGTATATTTTTATTATCTGCTATATGTGCAGAGATAATACGATAATCTGTTCTGTTTCAGAGGCCCTTAGCTTTTGTGTTTTCAAAATCTATTGAAACATATTGTGACAGAATGTGATTCTTACCTGCTGATGTAGATCACAAGAGAAAAGTCCTTCCCAGTGTCCATCCCTCCCCTCTCAAAGATCTTTGCTTTCCCAGATGTTTTCCTCTCATTTTTGGGGGGATCAGCTCTGCATTTTTACCTCTAGGGGAACACAGAGGGAAAATTTTCTAATTGATGTTGGTGAGCAGCCAATCTGCTGCACTGATGACAGTAATAGCAAGGATTCAGTCTGATCCTGATGCAATGGGCAGTTTTGGGAGTGTGCCTGGAGTCCCCAGTAGCACCACAAGGACTCCCTCAGATCTGTATTACTCCACTTTGCTGAGCAGGCATGGCCTAGTTTCCCAGACCAGACATCCCCAGATGCTCTCATTTCTCTTTCTGTTCCTCTGTGCTGCCTTAGGATCCTGAGTTTGGGTCTTACATGGCAGGTCTTTGGAAGAGCAGCTGGTTCAGGTGCTCCACAAACTCTCAGTGAGCAGGTTCAGGTCATTCTGCTGACTCCAGGCTATAGAACTGCACATTAAATATGCCCAAACTAAGGATGGGGCTGGGGGCTGTGCTTTGATTTATAAACAGTGGGAGTCATTAAAACCCTGAGATGCTGTAGTGTCTCACAATAACATAGGGCCAGTTCTTCTAGGATATCACAATGCTTTTTGGGTAATTACCATTCAGGTCATTATGAAACAGTAATGAATTTTAAACTTTTGAAATGAGTGAGAACAAGAAAGCCAAAGATCAGGATTCCTGGGAATGCAGCATACTGAATCATAGCACAGTCTATTATCTGACAGTACTTTTTCATCAGTGCTGTTCTGCCCAGTCCTGGGAAGCTCAGATGTAAAAATTCCATCATTTAATTTTCATGCCTTATTTTTTTTTAATTTCTTAGCTCACATTATGTGTACAAAATGTAAATGCTTAACTATTGAAAATGAGAATGAGGTAATTTCCCAAGTAGAAAATCAGTGAATAAATTTGAACAGAGCTTCTCTGGGCAACCTGTGCCAGGGTCTCAGTAAATAATCTCCTCCTAACATCTGACCTAAACCTATTCTCTTTCAGTTTGGGGTCATTCCCCCTTGTCCTGTCACTACAGTTCCTGATGAAGAGCCTCCTCTGATTTCCCTGTAGGCCCCCTTCAGGTCCCTACACAGCCTTCCATTCTCCAGGCTGAACAACCCCAACCTCCTCAGCCAGTCTTCATAGGGGAGGTGCTTTAGTCCCTTTATGAACTAGTATTTGTGTTTCTTCAGCTCCTTTTTTTCAACACTGTATCGTTGGATATTCTTTGTCATTTTGCATTATAAATTGGTCTGGGTTTTATGCTGCCTTGAAGGAAGATATGAAGAAAGGGAAAGAACGAGATGTCACAAGCGCATTAAAATGTGTATCATCATTTGTCCTCAATCTCATTTACTAATTACTTGTATGAAGAAGTAATTTGATATGAAAGAACAGGTTTGCATTTTCAAGGGTTTTTTGTATTAGAGATTCAGGGTGCATGACAACTGAACCCTGTAGCTGTTTCCAGCATTCAGCTTAAAATGCATTAGGGAGTACTTTGGTGGGGTCCATTTCAGCCTCAGAAGGGAGGGCAACACAATCATGGCACAGATTATTGCCATTATTTCTGTGCTTCTGCAGGCGACAAAGCATCTGTATGAATTTGTTACTATTAACACAGCTGGAGGTAGTGAATGTTTGAAGTAATGCAAGCACAGGCTGGCACAGTGTCACACTTTGATTATAACTCCAGAGACTTGATCCTTCTCAACTTCTCTCTCACTCTCCTGTTTCCAGGATGCTGTTATCTCCTCTGACCTTCATAGCCCAACCACTGCCATTGATTTTTAGCAAGTGTCATTTGTGTTACAAATTGGTCTGGACTTGAATCTGTCTGTATTAAGAGGTTTAGATTCACACTTACTGATGGTGGAAAAAGAGGGAAAAAATTACAGAAAGTGGGAATTTGCTGAGCTGTCAAAATAGAAGTAAGCTTAAAAAGGTTTTATGACTAATAAAGCCTTTGAGGAAACAAGCATGAAAAAACGAAAGTGTAGCCCAATGCAATAAAATTGCAGTGTCCTTAAAATGATTACAGTAACAGTGCTGTGAAGTCAGGCAGCTCTCAAACAATCCAATGAATAGCCCTGTGCTTCAAAGTTGTTTGGTTGGTCTCATGAATTCTGGATAAATGTGAACCATTTAAAAAATTAATCATTATTTGACTTAATGTAAGACACAGACCATGTTCAAACTAAAATAAATCCACGAAATGCATCCCTTCCCAAAGTCTTTACTGGATGCTTCAAGATGTATGAAGTTACACTGAAGCATGGACAAAAAACTCAGACAAGGCAGGCTGTTCTAACACCATGGACTTAAAGCATCAGTGCCCAGGACTTTCATTATAGATTATCAGATGAGTTACTCTCAGGGGCACTTCCAGACAAGAGAAATAAATACAATTTCAGTCTCTAAATGTTTTCTTTAGGCTTGGTAGGCTCAGAAAGAGCAACACTATAAATTTGGTATTTGGTAAAAATGTTCCCAGTGTAGTCCTTGCCGTGGCACTTACCTCCTCTATGACCTGCAGTGAACCCCTCCATTTCTTCTCCTTTTTATGGATAATATGCATTGTTCTTATGATGACTGAGACTTCCCTTGTGTCTGGAAAAAGGGGAGTAGGAGTTGGAGAAGGCTGGATTCGATAGCTTTATGCTGGTGGTTGCTAACCCAATGAGAATGTCAGAGTCTGTGTTGCCCTGTCTTTTCTGATAGGCTGTGTGCTACCTGAGGTGGCAGGAGCACTCACTCCATCCTTGGGGCAGGAATCTTTTTCCCTTCTCCATTTATTCCCTCCTCAGGCAAATGTGACATCTCTCCTTTGGGTTGTGAGGCGTGTGGCTCACATGTTGGCAGTAGCAGCTACATGAGCCAGGCTTGGTAAATGACCTTTAACATCAGAGAACAGTGCAGTTGCTGTGCTAAAAAGTGCCATGAAGCCAATTCCGAGGAGGCAGGAGTCAGTGGGAAGAGGGGAGTGAAAATCTCTGGTGGAACCTTGGCAAAGCTATATCTGTATTATATATTTGTTTCAGTACCATCAGCAGATCTCCCATGCCTCAGTTACTACTGAAATTTGCACACAAGTAGTTTCACATCAATCTATTTCATACATCAGTAGCTGAGTTTCTCATCATGTTGCTTGTTAAAATATTTACTAATCTTAGCAGAAAAAAAAAAAGAAAGAAGGAGAAAAAAAATATATAAAATAAGGAAATCCAAAAGAATTAAACTATGTCCTTAAAATAAAAGTTTCCCTACTGTTGTTTAAAGCTTCCCTGAGATGGAGAAGTGCTGTGATCACAGACTCTGAGGCTGCATTGATGATACTCTACTATTTTTAAGCTACACAATTTAAGTCCTGGCTATTTATATCTGAGGGCCACTGAGTCTGGGCCTCCCAGAGGCAGTGCTAGGGACCCTCTGTTCTCCTTTGTGGCAGCACCACACATGGAAGACCCTCAGGTCTGCAGCACCTTCTGCTGAGATACATCAGACTCTCCTGGGAGAAAAGCTGCTGTCACAGCAAAACCACAAGTTGTACCTACCCTTCAAATCAACAGGAGATAAATGGGATGCTCTTCATACTGACTTTAAGGAGAGTGAGTCACAGAGCAAGGGCCAGGGTGTCACTGCGGATTAAGAGCTGGTTATGGGATAGAAGAGAATGATTTGTCATGAACTGCTGCTCCTCAGCATGTACAGAGATTAGTGGTACCCCATCGGCAAATTGTCTCTGTTAGGAAGAACTATGGAGGATTTAGAAAAATTCCAGATGGATTTAAATACATTGAGGGATTAAGGAGTACAATGGTAGATGAAATTCAGCTGGAATAAGTGTGACAGAATAATAGACATTAACAAAAATAATACTTTGGGGGGGAAAAAAAAAAAGCAAAGGTATTCTTTAAACTCCTCATAGTCTGTGCTCTGAGGCTGTGGAAAATTTGAAAAAAAAGATTTCTGTATCTATATACATGAATCCTGCTCTTCATAAGGTAGAAAATATCTGCAGTCTTGAAAATTTAAAAGAAAGCATGCAAATCCTGAAGGCAGTGGCCCATTTCCCAACATTTCAAATGCAAACTAGTCTAACACGTATCACTGAGGTCAAGAGTTCAGGAGGAGATTCCTTTCAAAAGAGAGATTTTTCTAATTGTTAAGCAGATGCATAATCACATTAACTGATTGTTTGTAAAATTATAACCAATATTATTTATTTTCAGAAAGAATACACTTGCTGCAGGGTACAAGGCAAGAGGAATTCACTTCTGATATCTGTTCTTGGCCTAGGCTGCAGTGCACATGTGATATATGGAAAGTGCTTGGCTGATATTAAACACAAGGTTCATGTGTTTCATGAGGATCATGTAAGGAAAACGTGGCACCATTCCTGACCTCTGGAGTCAAAGAATTATTCAGTTAGACTGATTTTTTCATGTATAATAGTCTCATTTATCTGGTCTGGTGTTCCTAGTTCTGCTGGGATAGAATATTTGTGTTTTGCTACTTTTTGGCTGGGTTTTGGGCAAGTGCCTGAATAATGGCAATTTCACAGACACCTTTTCACTGTTTAAGTTTTCCCTCAGGGAACTGAGGAAATACTACTTTTTGAATCCTGTTATCAAATAACTTTTTTAATGTCTTTTCATCTTTCTTTCCTGATTATTGGTGGTGTAAACACAACAGTGCCCAATTAAAAAAAACCAAAAAACAAACCCACAAAAAAACCCAAAAAAACCCACCTGATTTTTTTTTTTTTTTTTGGTCAAAGCACTGTTTTTTCCAGTATAGATGGATCCTTAGGTGGTCCTTACAGAGGCAGATCCCAGCTGACCACTTCTCTTGCCCTCCCTCAGAATTTTTCCAGAATTATCTTGGACTTTATTTCTTGGCATTTACTTTTGGCCTATCCTGTATTTAGCGCTAGTTTTAGAAAATCAGGCAGTAGCATGTCCCAGGTGGTCTGAAATAACCTCCAGTCTTGTGCTGGTGGCTGCTGCTGAGAACTGACTCAGGGTCTGGGGTTAGCATGCACTGCTGGGAATGTGCTTCCTTCAGCATGGCGCTCCTCACTCCTTCTTCATCCCAGTAGCAGGAACTGGGAACTACTTTCCTGCTCTTTATCCTTTTCTCTTGACTGCTTTTAGCAGGCAAGGCTCTCAAGGCTGGTGTGCACCAGCCCCTTGCTCATGGAGAGGCAGTGCCCAAGTCCTGGCATTCCTGCCCTTCTGCTTCTCCTTGCCAAGCAGGGCACTGAGGGGAGATATAACATGGGGAAGAAATCAAACCTGATGCTGGCCCATGAAGGTGGGTGGTTAAAAATGCTAAAGTCACCTGTTCCAACAGCCTCTCTATAGTGGATTTAATATTTTGTATTCATTAGAGCAAGTTATAAGGAAATACACAGTTCCTAGCACATCTGTAAATCATTTTACAGAAGCTCTGAAATATCTCCATACACCTCAGAGTCTCGTCACTCAGCCTCAGCCTGTGACAGACATTCCTGCTCTTTTTCAGGCATGGAAGAAGGATGGCAACTTGGCTGGAGCTGGCCAGGCTGCTCCTCCCAGCTTCCCACCAGCAGGGATTTTGCCTGCACCAGTCAATGTCCATACTGCTGCCAAATAGTGTTAGCAGCCAGAGAAAACTAGTCCTCAACATTATTCATCCTAAAGACAGACTCCTTATTTGACTCTCTAATGCAGTCCATATGGTATCCCAGACTCATATTTCTGAACTTTGATTTTCCTTTTTTTAGGTTTAGCTTTTTATCTTCAGTACTAAGGAGACTGTGCTGCATATTAAGAAAGTGATACTGTTATAGACTGTTGCTCTGTCAGTGACAGGAAGCTGATTTAATGTCAGTCAAAACAAAGATATTACTGAGAAAGGGCCAGGTGGAACTTTCTTAAATAATTATTTTAATCTCTGGAATTCTTCTTTCTTAAAATTCAGTATTTAAAAGGTCTAGAGGGAAAAAAATTACTTTCAGTTTTCAGACCATTACTAAAAAATATTCAGTATAAAAGTTCCTATTTGTGTCCACTTAGAGAATGACTGTTAAAAAATCTTATATAAACACTCAAAATAAATATAGTGGTAGGAAGGATCAACAAAATTATGTTTTTCAGGTCAAAACTCAGAGTAGTTCCTACAGTAAAGTACTACCACAAGAAGCCATGGATCTTTGGTGAGCCCATCCAGGCAGGTCTTCTGGTAGAATTTTTTTTGCTAGCATACGAATCTGTGGGATAAAGAACCAAATGAGAAAAAAATCTAACAATTCTAACCCAACACTTCAGCCTGCAGGGCATAATCTATGTGTAGCTCCCATTGTTTAATAAAAGCTGATTACTGAAATTAAATTCTTCAATAGATTCCATCCGTTCAGCTTCTGTTTTCAAGAGCTTTGTATATGTGTCTTGTTACCCATGTGTTTAATATCTTTTCCCTTTAAGGCACATTTCTAGGTGTAAAGCTGAAATGTGGTTATTTCAAAATTTAGAGTGAAAGTCAGACTGCTTCATTTAGGTACCCAACTGCTGGATGCTGCACATATTCCCCGAGGATGTCATCCACTTCATTTCACATCACTGAGTTTCTTGAGAGACAGGTGAAGACATACCCACACAGGGAGGTTAGACATCTTCTTTCCTCCACTGATTAGAAGGGATCTTTGAAGACTCCAGAAGACAGCCCAGACTGCAAAATATCTCCCTGTTTCACTGAGACATGCCAAACAAGTAGGATGTTTGGGGATCCAGTGTGTCTAGTGCTGCTCTGCTGACAGGCACGGTGTCTGGGATCTTCTGTCTGTCTTCTGCTTATTACTGTGGGGCTTGGAAAGTGAAGCAGGAGATGGAAGAGACCTTAGTGAAGTTGGTCTGAGCAGTTTTAACTCCCACATGCTGGAAGAGTGTTCTGTGTACCAGAAATGAGAGATAACACAGTCCATCATCCTCTTGTTGGCCCAGTGGTTCATCTTTAGGCCTAAAAGCAAAAAAGAAAGATAAATAATGCACAGAAGAGAACCTGACTCTTAACTTGAAGCACTCAGGAGTAAGGAAGACTGCTGATTCAAACTTAGTTTTTTGAGCATGTGTGCATTGAAAGTGACTTTAAAATCAGCTTAAGTGTGAATGAAATGTCTCCTCCCCAAAAGTCCTAGATGCTAGTTTTGAGCTCTGCTTCATTCCCTGATTTAGATTTGTATTAAATACTATTCAAGCTGAGCTCAAGTGTAGCCAAACTTTTAAAAATTCTCCAGGGGAGATGAATGGCATGTCCCTGCCACTGTGCTCAAGTTTGGACAGCAAAAGAGGCTGGGTGTGAGTGACATTTACCTGCCCAGAAAATACACTTACTGATACTGCTGGGAGGACACTGTAGTTAAGCATTCAGGCAACTTTCAGTCTGAAGAGAAATGCCTTGCAATTTTATTGTAGTGCTCATCACTCTTGAAAATGGGCAAACTGGCCATCATTGCCTGTGCTCTCATCTAAGCGAATTTTAGGTGGATTGAACCCTACCTTACTTGAAATTTTACTGGGGATTAGACTGACATTTAGGTTTAAAGAGTGCAATTCCCAATGTCAGGCCCATTTCTGTACTGTATATTATTCTTCATTTTTGCAGAAAATGATTCAATTGAATTAATCTGACAGGGCTGACTGGATGTCCATTATAGTGCTGCATTACAATTGCTAAACAGAGTACTGGAAGGGCACTAGGTACAGTCTGGTAAAGACAATACATAATTTAAATGATGGCACTAAGGGTGCATTTCAGAGTTCAGTGAGTGGGTTTCCAAAGGCACTTGGCAATTGGGAGGAGGGAAAGCAAGTGAGAGCAACTGCTTGTGAGACTGACATAACCTCAGCATAACACTGAACTACGTGTTGTTCTCCTTGGGCTGAGAGCAGGCTTGGCAAACACCAGCAATAAAGCTATCTGCATAACTGCATCAGATTCTTTGCTACCAAAATGGTTCAATTTATGCAATTGTTTTGACAGGCATGTTGGGAAATACAGAACATATAGTTTTCATCATTGTTTACTTCTGTTTTTCCTCTTGTTCCCTTTGACATTGCCCACTGGTTCATATTAGAGTTTGAGCTCCATTTAGCTCAGCATGCAGAGCTGGCCATGCTGCCAGTGTTGCTCCCCACAGAACTCCTCCTGTGCCTTCATTTACATGTTTCCTTTTTGTTCTTTAACCAGAGAGAAAACTTTGAGCCTTGAATGCATAAATCATTAGGTCCAGGTCAAAAATAGGCCATTATTCAAAATGTTTGTTCTCACTCATCAAATCTGTAGTTAATCTTGGGAATTTCTTGAAAACGTGGAATCCATTTGTAACATTGTTCAGATTGGAGTGTGAAGCTGAACTGGTCTTGAGATTAGCATCCAATATTCAGCACAACTCTTCACTTTTAAAGTGGTCTAACTGGCCATTCATGAAGCAAGTCTGGTTCATAAGACTCTGGTCTCTTACTCTATTTGCCCACAGCAGGCCTTTAATGAGACTTCCAACTAACCAGTGAGACAGAAGTTAACTTCACTGGGATGAGGGTGCTCCAAATATGCTCTAAAATCATCAGGATGTGCTCTAAAACTAGTAGGAGCACCTGTGGTAAGAAATACTGGAAAAAAATTTTTGATAGGGGAGTGAGAGAAGCTTTTAAAGTTAATTTTCAGGTTGCATAGTACTTGCTACTACATCTCCTCCATATTTGGTAGGGAGTGGTATATAGAGCCAATAGTGCTGGTCTTTATTCTTAGATCCAGAATGGATGCAAGTTGGATAATAACATTATTGTCTTTTATATAGCAATACCAGGCACCTGACAAGGAAATTTGGTGAAATTGCGTTCATTTTATGGACAGTGGGATTGCAGGTCGGGAAGATGTCTTGACCAGGGTAACTTGATAGACATCTCCCAGATGAAGACATAATCTGTTCCTCATTAATTATTTGTTTAGCCACAGGTAATTTATGCATAAAACCACTGGAGACAGTGGGATTTTATAGACAGATGAAAAAAAATTATGGCTAGCATTACTGTACATTTTGTAGCAGGAGCTAGGGAGAAACTCACTTAATGGGATTGTTCTAAACTCTGCCAACTTCCTTGGAGCAGATTTTAAAAATTACTTCTCATCATTGCATTTTTCTTGTAAATTGAAATGTTAAATCTTAATAGTCAATAGCAGAGGAAGATTATCATTCAGTGTTCTATTATTTAAATTACCTCTGTAAGTGGATTGTTCCATAAAATATTTCTGTTTTCAGCTTCCTCACTGGGAGGGACCTAGACACTGGAAGACACAAAATCTTATTTTCACCAGACAATCTAATTTTCTTCTATTCCATGTCCAGTACATTGTGTGGAAACACTTTGACAATTACATAAAGTTGGGCTTCCAAATCCACTCCTGAGCATTTAAATGGATTGCACTAATTTTCAGAAGTGGTCAGCAGCTCACATTAAAGTTAAGAGATTTTTTTCCTGTGCCTTCATTTCAGATTCATCTGTAAATAAAATGGCTTTATAGCTTAGATCCTGCCTTTTTTAAATTTGGTTGTTTGTTTGTGGGTTTTGGGTTTTTGTTTTTGGTTGGTTTTTTTTAATGTGTATGTGTGTGTGTTAGACAAAACTCCCGATGTACTTAACAGGGAGTTGATTGGCTCAGGATTATTTTAGGTCAACCAAGTAGATTTATTTTTGACATGATTAAAGAGGATACAAGTTTTCATAGCTATGTCATGGCGTTAAATCAGAGTCTTGAACTGAGATGGGGAGTCATTTCATCTGAAGAGATAATGCAGAACTACCATATAATATTGGCTATTTTTAGCAGAGATATAAACCATATTCTCCAGGAGGTATAACAGTGCAACAGCCATGCCCTGAAAACTGAGATCAAACAAAAACAGTAGTGAAATATTTTTCAGATGACACTCTAAAAGACTTTAAAGATATATCTATCAATCTATCTATCTTTATAAAGCCCAAAGGAAATATTTATATTTCATTCCCCACTTATTTATTCATTGTCATTAGTGTGTCAAAGTATAATCTACCAATAAGATAGAGATTGGCACCTGAGTGAGACAGTTCTGTTACTGGTTCAGTAGGATCTGAATCTGTCAACTAAAAAAATAATAATTAGGGTAGCACTCACAGATAGAAATGGTATTAGAAGATAAAGTAATGGAAGGAAGTACATTATACATGAATTTTATATACTTTGTGACTCTCTTTTCATCTTCCAAGAGAACTGGAGATGGAAACCTAAAAAGGGCCTCAAAAGAATAATTTTAAGCAGTGATATGTATCACATTTTCCTTTAGCTGCTATTATTATAGTTACCTTGAAAGAAGGTGCAAAAGAGAAATCTACGGCAAATGGAATGAGAGCAAAGGTAGGAAACCCAAAGTAAGCACTGATCTCATCTGGCAACATCTATATTATTTGCAAAAAGGTGCTCTGCCATCCAGCAGTTGACTCTTCCTAAGGCCAAAATGTAGACCAAAAGTGATCAGAAGCCTTCAAGGCAATCAAAAAAAGTAGTGATAAAATCAAATAGCAGAATCATAGAATCTTCCCTAAGAGGGAAGGGACCCGTGAGGATCACTGAAGTCCAGTTCCTGCCCCTGTACAGGAACCCCAGAAATCACACTATGTACCAAAGAATATTGTCCAAACACTTCTTGAGCTCTGCCCAGAGTGCTGTGACCCGGGGAGCCTGTTCTGGTGGCCATCAAGCAGGGTATTAAAGACACTGCAGAAACCATTAGTTTTCTTGGACATAGAAAGGGTTAGCCAGCCTCAAGAGAACTTGGAACACATAAATAGCATCCATGAGAGGTCCTTTTCCTGCTTTTGTTTTTTTCCAGCTCATGCTTTGGATCTCTGAGGCCTATGCAAATTGTGATTTCTCTTTTAAGGGTTCACTGTTACTGGAGTACTGAAATGCCTTGTCACAGACTCCTGGAAGAAAATGCATATGAGTTGGACCTGTCTTGGCCCTGGAATGTGAGGGGCCACAGCCCAGGGACTCACTCTGTGCTGTACAGCTTGGGGTGCCAGCAAGGCCCAGCACCAAAGGAGTTCCCAGCTCCCCCACTGGGAACTGCAGTGACCACCAGTTCAAACAAAGCGGTGTGAACCCTACCATAATTATTCTCAAAGTCTTTGGCCTTGATAAAATAGTTCAATTCTCGGGCTTGTCTAAATAGTCTTCTTTCTACTGTTACATCTTCGGTCTGGAGTGTCTCACTATTTGTTCCTTATCTGAGCACTTCTTTTTTTGTCTTTCTTTCTTGGTTTGTCTAACACTTCTCATTGAATTAATTCAGTAGTTGTTGAACTCACACAATCAATAGATGAAACATATTTCTAAGAAAACCCCCACTGCCTAATACAAAAACTTAATCAAGCAGGCTGAAAACTAAGCATAGGACGTGAAAGATCACAAACGTCATATCTTCTACAAGTATTGAGTCTGGGGGTGTGTGGGAGGGCCACAGGCAGGAGAACAGGTGATGTTTGAAAGATTGTCTTCTTCCTTCTTGTAAAAGCCTGAAATCAGGTGAGTGATGTGGGTGAACAGTGCTGCTGCAAGGTAGGTCAGTTTGCTAAGCACTGTGCTGGTGGAAGTGGTGTGATTCCATGGAAACAAAGTTAAAGGCGATCACCATACAAACCATGCAACACTCAGCAAAATGAAACACTAAACAAAAGCATCAATTGAGTGTGGAAAATCATGGTCTGGTGTTTTTAGAGAAAGGTTTTGAATATTATACTGTCCTACAAGACAGCTGTCATAGAATTGTAATAAACAGTACTAGATTGTATCAATGTTGGGAAGTTGGAAAAATTGCATTGGAAAATGCTGTGATTGTAATCATTCTTAATGGGAATCCTTAAGTATGACTGTGGGATCAGTAATAGTGTTGGTACCATAGAATACTCATCCTGCAGCTTTCCTTTGCTATTATGAATGATAATTTCTTAGCCTATCAAATTGCATCTGAGTTTGTGAACCTTTGTGTTTGAGTTTGATATTGCATGAGAGTTACAAAGACTTCTCTTGCATGCTCAGGCTTGCAGAACAATGCAACCTTCCTGCACCATTTTCTCAGCCATTTCCCCTCCAGCGTTATTACTGGCTTGTAGCATTCAAATGCTGTTATTACACCCCCCATTTAGTGCTGCTGCATTGGCTTGTTGCAGCATATCTTGTTTTTGAGGCTGGGGAATGCTTTTCAGGGGAATAGGGAGGGGTAAGCCAGGGGTGGGAGGCCCCCTTGGTTAAAAGGCAGCACCAATGTACACAGCAGCCTTTGCCTTCATCAGACTTGCTATTACAGTAAAAGCCCACTTGCTGACACCAATCATTTCCGTAAAATTTAAGCCAACCTCTTTGGGAGAAAAGATTTAATTAACACATAAACCCCAGAGTAACTATGACAATCTGCTTTCACAGTGATGGGAATAATCACGTTTCTATCCACTGTCAGTCCTTGAAATATAGCAGATTTATGAATAATCTATAGTACATTTTTTTCCTTACACAATCAATCAGATTCTTTTGATACTTTCACAAGAAAGCATTTCTGTCTTAGATATCTAGAAAAACTCTATATTTATCTGGTGCCTTGAGGGGCTACCTCTGGTTGTGTGACAGGAGGTCTCTTGAGCATTTTGGGCTAGTAGCATGAAGGGAGGCTGAACAATTCCATCCTAACCAAGATCCATGTGAGATATCCCATTATTTAAATAGAGGTGCCCTTAGGGCAGTGCATGCAGAAACCAGTGAAAAAAAACCCCAAAACAAACCCAAAAACAACAACAGCAACAAAAACAACCAAAACAGAAACTCCCAGTCTTAATAGCAGATAATAAAAAAAACAGTGGCAATGAATCACCATAATGTAAAATTAGTTTTAAAAAATTCAGCTCTGAGGTAGAAATAGTGACCTTTGAAAAAAGCTTTGAAAAAAATTGTTTTCCCTTAGTCCAGTTGAAAAGATTGTGTCTAATACTACAAGCCTTTTTTGACACCTTCTTCTACTTATTATAAATCCTTGAAGGAAAAAATACAGGATGTTTTTTCCTGTGGGTTAATCTCAGCCAAGTTGTTTCTGCATTACCATGGAATAAGTTTGATAAGCTTGTAAGGTATAATTTTATGGTCTTTGGGGCTTTAACAATGTTGAGACTAAATCTATGATCACAATTTTGACAGAGGGTGTTGTCTCTGTTATTTTCACTGTTATATAATTTCTGCATCTTTTTTATACTTTTTAATACATTTCCTTCTTCTTTCTTAATACTTTTTTATTTGGTTCCACAGTACTGAACAACAACTAAGCAAGGTATGAGCAGTATATTAGGGATGGAATGTTCTTAATACATCTTTAGAGCTGTATCAACTCTAATAACCCCAAAATTTTGCAAATATAAATTTTGTATCTAGGTAAGTGCTTTTTAAAATGATAGCAGTCATCTTATGTTAGGCTTGATTGCAACCTGTTTTCCAAATTAAAAAATGTAAATGTGGCATTGACAAAGGTTAAAAAGATTTAAAGGGGGCTCTGTCAGCAGCATATGCACACACCAAGCTAAATCCTATGTATCTAATCAGTGTCCTCTGGACTGTGTGTCTTGCTCTATTGTTTACTTTCAAATCCATAATAATTTTGTATCCTTTCACTGGGTAAAGATTCATTTTAAAATCTAATGAATTTAAAAATATGCTTTTCACTTGTCCATTTGATACCGAGCCTCAAATTTGACTTTCATTGTTTGTTTCCCTCCTTGTCTCGTCAATCCTTTTCTTTCTTTCTGTCCTTTTACTTTATTACATTTTTTATTGAGGACTGAGATGAACTGGTTGCTGCATCATGGGCCCATTACACTTCCTAACAATTCCATTTGCACCTTATTGTTTGTCTTATTGCTGGAAAATTCAGGTGATTCATCATGCCTGAAGAAGCACCTGATCCCAATTCCCTTGATATCACGATTACTATGTGACAGGAATACAGTTAGTGGTGGCTTTCAGACTCAAAGAGGCCAAGGTGATAACTCTTTTGGGACCTTTAGCCTCTCAAGTATTGATGAGTTCCATTTTTTTAATGCTCTGTTTTCTTGCTCCCTTTCAACAGCCCCCTGAGTGTGGAAAAGGGCTTGGAGTTAATAAAGGAAGTGGCAGATCTCCTGAAGCTGCAGATGAGTGTCTTCGATGATGTCAAGTATGTACATGGGATTTTCTCCTTTTTTATTTTATTGGATACCTCGTTATTTTTGAATAGTTTGTCTTAAAAGGAAGTATCTGCTCTTTACTGTCAAAATTAAGGAGAGTGGGCATGAGGGGAAAAAGAATATTGATGATCTTTGTAACATTCCCTACAGATGGGAACAAATTATTTTGAGAAAATTATAAAGGATGAAATTTTTTTTCTGCATTCATTATGAAAAAGAATCTGTTCCAAATACTCTACAAATATTGCCAACTTTATTTAACAATTTCTAGGCAAGGAAAACCTTCTGAAGGGTCATTATACCCAGCATTACCAGGGGGAAAGAAGACATCAGAGATGGAAAAAACTTGGGTGTCTGTCTTTGAGTCTGGTACATGGCACACTAGGTCATGCTTTTTGGTCAGCTATTTATTTAACAAGTCACAGGGAGTTCAACTCTGCTGAACACTGGTTTTCCTCCTATGATTCATACTGATGAATGCTCTGTATGTTAATCTCATGAACTAGGAGGTTATGATCTGCCATGTCCATTTAGACTGAAGATTTTCTGAAGGCGTTTTGGAAGAAACATGTTCTTCACAAAACTTCATCCTCTCTGTATAAAACAGATGTAGTTTGATGCAAAGGTAATTGAAAAGAAAGGTCTGTGGGAGGGTTTTGAGAAAAGAAGCCATATCTTGGGCACACAGGAAATAGCTGATATCTGGGTAGCACCCAGCTCCTGCCTGTGTTTCAGAAGGTTTGGGACTGCTTGTCAAATTGTACCCCTTCTATTACTGTATTTGTATGGAAAAATGGACTCCTGGTGAGAAAATATTTTCAGAAACCTGGAAAATACCAGGCATATTGGCTTTAATTATTGAGAAGGAAAATATTCCCATATTTTGTTTTGATTAATGTCTTTTAGTTGTATTTCATAAAATATTTTTTATGAATACTGAGCTTTTAAATTGAATATATATATATATATTCTACTATCTTGTAAAGAGAATTTGAACCCTTAACTTTGAACACTTGCAGAGAAAGTCTACTGCACATTTAAAGGAGAAATCCCATGGAACATTTTCTCTGCTGGAATCAGTGGGTTCAGCTTCGTTAACTTCGTTCATTTACAGTACAAGAGCACTTTCGCCTACCTTTCTTATTATTAGTATAAAGCCTTTTGGTTATATTTTATCATTTGATAAATCACAACACATTGCAGTTGATTTGTTCTGTAATGAAAAATATTCTTCCAGTGGTTTAGCCAGTTGTGATGGACCTTTCTTTTAAACTGCAGAATTAGCTGCTTATTTTGCATCTATTAATATGCAGTCACATGACTGTATTGAAAAAAATTATGTGGTCAGTACCTTAAAATGTAGTATGAATTACAGGAAGACCAAACAGGACTGAGCATTCTTTCTATCTATACAATGTTTTTATCAGTCTTTGACTGTTTAAAAATCTATGAATCTGTGAAGGGTTATCCTAAATATCAAACCAGTGAAGAATTCATCCATAATAAATCTTTTTTCAAGAGAATGAGGTGGCTCAGGTTAAACCCATAAAGTACTTAAGGGAAGGTGGAGCTGACCAGTAGATAAAGCAGTAGTAGAAGTTTTAGACAAAAGCCTTGCCCAAAAGTGTTTTGGATTTGTTTTCTTGACATTGCACCACTGTCAGTGGAAAACAGTAAGAATTTGAATACTCTGGTTAGCTCCTGAGTGGTCTCATGGAGAGGGGTTTCAGGAAAAACCTGATGTCATGTCATAGTCACCACGGACATATCAGGAAATATTTCTCAGGAAATATTTCTCAGGAAATATGCTTCTTACATGGGCTAAGGCATCATGGGTGATTTATTTTATTTCACTGGCAGCTAAAAGTATCCTTTTCTTAAAGATTCAATTTTTTGTAAAAATGGGGAAATTATGTAGAAAAAAATATGTCAGCCTGGAGAAAGAGGAGTTATAAAAAGGGTGAGCATTTGTCATACTAGCCTACTTTAACTCTGACCTGAGTATTTGCTTGGTCTGGAATTCTCAATACTCTTTTCCCTCCAAGAATTCCCCATGGTTAGAAAGTAGCAGTGTAGACTTGGATTTTTTAGATTATGGCAAAGATTTCAGAGTAATGACATGTTAATGAGAATCATGGGGTTAATTTAAGAATATAGACAAAGTCATCATGTGAAATAGCAATAGTGGAAGAACTGAGTAGATAAGGGTAAGTGGTGAGTTCTTTTAAAGTTCTTTAAATTTTCAGTTACCAGTTTATTGTCCTTTTCTCTGAAAAAAAATAAACAAAGGAAAATGAAAGGAACTGCTTCACTAATAAATTACTGCCTTTAGTTAGTTTTGTCTGCAAATATTTTTCATTCTTCCTTATATTTTTAGTTTTTTGATGTGCTTTGGACTTACTTAAGTGGACAATTGCTTTTGCCATGGATTCCTACCAACACCCTGTGTTAGCTCTTGATTGTTGGTGCTTGATGCTTGGTAATAATCAGCTTATTTTATCTTCTGTCTTTTACAGTCCTGCCAACTTTAACTGATAGGCTTCAGTTCACAGGATATCCCCAGGCTTGGCTTCCACAGCATCCAGTCCATTTCTACAGCCGATTTGTTGTCAAATTTGCATTGACATAAACTTTGCTCACTCTGTGAAGCAGATGAGTGGGAATAGATTGAGAGAATTCAGAATTAGAAATATTTCAATGTTAAAAAAAGATCCAGCATGTTAGTCGTCACTTTTGGATACAGCCTGGATCTTTATGGAAGTAATAGTTATGCTTAATATGTTTTGTTAATGGTTATGTAGCTGTCAAATAAATTCCATTATTTCTTATTACATCATTAGAGACCATTAAAAGGATATTAGCATGCTGATGTAATTATGCAAGCAGACGTAAAATTACTATAGTTATGATTTTATAATCTAATTATGGGTGTCCAATGTCCCTTGTGATTGATTATTGGACTGGTATCAGGGATTGAAGTCAGATGTGTACTAATGTTTAGTTTGTATCTATTTTCTTTAAAAAAAATATGACTTTGCAATCTCCAGCATTGGCCTTCTTCACGTAATTGAGTTATTCACAACATGAGACTTTATAAAAGAAACATTCAAATGTAATAAAATAAAAATACCAAAATCTCTAAGCTCAACTTTGAAAGACATGGAATGGACACATAATTAATAGTCAAAGTCATTGATTAGAGCATAAACTGGTTTCTGATGAGAATACAAATTTTTGAATTTGTATTTAATGTTCTCACATTTGGGGTATGCCAACATAGTAAAGGGAAAGTATCAGCTCTGACCTTAGGTAAACACCTTTGTATGGAAAGAAAACAGATTATTCTGATTTCATAGTTTTTCAGGCCTTATATCATTCTCAGCCTCCAGTTAAGAGTGAGATTTTCAGCTGGATATTACATTCTCTCTAGACTGATATGATTTTCCCAATTGCCGTTGAGCATCTTTTACTCCACGTGTCTCTTTTTTCCCCATTTTGTTCTGCTTTAGCTTCCTCCACTCATTTATCTTAATGGCAGTTTGCTCATTTTTGCCATCTAATATACCAAAGCTCACTACTCTAAGAACTGAACTTTCAGGAGATGTGCTAACTTGACCAGCATTTCCATTTTCATGTATAATTTTTCAGCAGAAAATCTCTAGCAGAGCACTCTATATTCATTCCATGAAATTACATTAATCTCAATCTGCTGCTGTTGTTTTGAAGTGTAACAATTCACTATATGACCATATAATCTATATATATAATGTTGAGAATGAACAGGACACTTAGGCTAAATTTGAAATGCTAATATAAATAGATTTTTTTAAGTTGAAAAGGCTGATTCTGATTATCTAATATAATGTCCTGGATTGCAAAGACATTTCATTTAACCATTATTCCCCTACCATGAATTTATGCATCTATATTGTGCATCCAGAGTTAAGTTAAAAGACCAAATCCCTCATCTTTCAGAGTCTAAATCTCCAAAATCCAGGATTCAGGCTGGTTGTTCAGCTTTCACCCTCACAGTGCTCCCTACCACACTGGAACTATAGGTGAATTCAGTGTTTACTTAAATAGTTTATCATATGAAAAATGAAAAATTCAGGTTAACTGAAGGTATACAAGGAAACCATATGAAGACTTCAGCTGAAATACCTTTCAAATTTTCTAGCAGACACAGATATGTGATTTGACATTTGGAAAAGAAAATATATAAATTCAAAGTAATAACTAGTTTCAAAATTTAACTAAGCTTGACTTATAAGGAAAATGCTTTTATTTAGGTGATAAAGATAAACAAAACATTGACTTTGGGCTGAACTCCATCCATTTTTTTATTTTGTTTTGTTCCGGTGACCAATCTTTTGAGTAACACTAATTATGATAGACTTCTGAAATATTGAATCACATCTATGTATTTTTCTACAGCCAACTGTTTTATTTCATGAGCAGAAAAGAAATCCTCAGTTAATGAGTAGCTCTTCAATTTTCCATTTTATTTTCATTGTTCAATGTGTGACTTCAGGTTTTATTTATTGCACTTTATTCAAATTCTGCTTTGAGGTCAGAAACCCCATTTCCTTCTGTTTTAGTTTGTGGGTTTTTTTCCTATATTGCTCTTCACTACACTATCAAAATGCTTGGCAAACACGAATTGATATATTTAACTCATATGAGGTATGGGATTTTATTAGGACCATCCAGAGCTGGAGTAATGCATGAAAAGATTAGTGTCAAAGCATTTACCGCTATGAGGTGTCCAGTGTCTCAGTGGATACTTACTCAGCCTTTTCTGAAATGAACTTTCCTGACTGAGACAGAGATCCCATTGGCTTCAGTCTGCTGAGCATTCAATTTCCTGAGCATTCAGTAGTCCCAGAAGTCAGCTCTCCATTCAGACATTGGTATTTGGCCTTTAAATAAATTAATTCCTGAAATTATTTTTCCTCAAATGAACTGTGATAGATTCTATCAGAATTTAAAGTAACAGTAGGGCCTTTAAATCTTTGTTATTCTATACTTCATTTGCTACTTACTTGCTGAAGTCTGATAAAATTGAAATTAAGGCCCCAAAACATTGAAAATATTGGTCTTCTCTACTATTTGACCATCGTTCATCTTTGGATTTTAAGGATCCCACTGAAAAAAAACTTTTAAAAAACAGGCTGCATTTCTGTATTTGAAGTAAGATTGATTTTTCCTGTTATACAGTAGCTTGGCCATACCGTTAATCATGTTTTTTTAATAGTTTTGTGTAAACAGTGATTTTAACAAAAGCTTGAATTTGAAAGGCTTATCATGAGCACAGTTACAAGCACGTTCTTTTTGTACTTCAAATCTCTTGTTTGCAAGTAGTGGAGTTAGAGACATTTTGCACTTCCTTTTCAAAGAACAGGCCTTACACAACCAAACCAAACCCTGCCTGTCATTATCCCTGCTCTTAGGAAGAGCTGAAACTGTTGGGCTGGAAGAAATACAATTTGAAAAGCCAGCCAACCATCCCAGTGAAAAGAACTTGAACTGAGGAGGATATCTGAAAATCAAACCGAGTGGTGAAAGTTTGGAGAAGCTTAAAACACTTTGAAATCGGAAGTGTTGGGCAGGCAGAGTGGTGAGCGGATCTCCCAGCCTCACCTATTACAAACGTGCATTGGCTGTAGTGTCCTAATCGTGCGCTGCAGGTTTTGTTCATTGTTTGCCGTGTTATTTTTATAACACCTGAAAAAGTCAATTGACCAGTTAATCATACTCAGTCATCCAGAACCTAAGCACTGGAACAGTACTTGGCATTTTCACTCCTTTGTGCTGATGGGTTATGACATGTGGAGTATGTATGCTCTAAATGTAAACAACTCGAGAAATTATCGAGAGGCAGGATGGATAGTGTGAGGGAGGATTATTTAACCACTGAGCAGTGGTATGACAGGTAGCACAGGGTCTTGTTAGGTTTGTATTTGAAAAGTTCCCTCCATTGTGCAGCTTCTCCATGATTCCGTTGATTCCTTGATTTGGTGTGATTAATCTTTTCTTGTGTTGTATGTTGAACATGTGTAGATTCATTTTCTTGCAAAGTTTTTTTCCCAGATTGGCAGATTCTGGATTCTGCTGTCTATGTAATTTAAATTTACTGAAAGGAATGTTCTATAACTCATCCTGGTCTCTTTGAGATGCTGTAATATTAACTAGAAGTAGATTTTGGTTTTTTAATTTCCACCCTATTTGTTGTCTAGAAATTAAGCAAGATTTGTATTTCAATTTGAACTGTACCATGCTTAGTCTCAATCAAAAGATAGACCTTTCAAGAAAGTTGAGCAGTATTTGTCATCTGCTCTCTGACTTTGAACAGCAAACAAATAGCTATGGTTATTTGACATAATCATGTTTAAAGTGTTATAAAAACATAACTCAGAAATAATGGAACTGCTTTGATTCAAACTTGACTTTTCCCACAGATTTAATGAGTCTGGGAAACAAATTATGTGAAAAATGTATTGCTGTAACTCACTGCATGCAGGCATTTATAAGAATTTACATTGTGTTTTCTGGTACATATTGTCTCATTTGACAACTAATTTATAATACAAAGATTCATCACTTTTTAGAAGAATGATGATAAGGAAAAAAAAATGGTAAAAAATTTAAACTATGCATTTCCTTACTTAAAAATGAGTGATTCCACAACCTTAGCGTTACATTAGTCTTTTGGCTTTTCCCCCTGAGGTACAATACATTTTGTGTTCTTTTCTTAAATGAATGTGCATATAACCAAGATAATTTTGCCTTTTCCACTGTAACTTTCCTGCTAGAAAAAATATAAAAATCATTAAAATAACAGGAAGGATTTTGGCCTGCAGCATTTTATGAATTTTAGGTTACAAAAGAGAAAGACCATAAAATCTAAAGAGATTTTTTAAAATAATATATATGGTGCTTGGCTTTCCATTACAACATTTCATCTTATTAAAACAGAGGATTTGCACCTTCATAATCAAAAGCAGAATGAATCCACTATTGTTGATACATTTCCATGAACTTCTGGGTCCTTTCTCAAGAGAAAGTTTTTACAGTTATGTGAACTTCTGAAGTCTGTCTTTTTTTAACTTCATATTTCTCTACTACTTATCTCTCTGTGTGACTGAGAATGCCATCATATTCCTTTTTTAATAAAACCAAAGTTCATAACATTATAGGGTAGGTAGGATATACTCCTTTCTTTCAAGGAAGTCATTGAGTGTGTGCCATTGTATTTAATTTGTTTAACACTTTACATATTATTTGCAGGTAATAATTTCCATTCTACAGATGGGTAGATTGAAACCCAAAGCAGTTTGCTTCATTTTCCCTAAAATGATGCAGGACTTGATGACAGATATGAGAATAGAAAGAGAGAACTGTGATTCTCACTCTTGAACTAAAACTTCATCCACAAATAGAATTACTAATATTAGAAATGAAAAAAAAAAAATAAAGTTTTCATCTAGGGATTTGTTTAAAAGAATAACCTCTTAGAAGAAATATAAAAATTATTTTATGTGTATGTCTGTCTTGATCCTTCTGACCTTGGCTACCTGATTCTCCTAGAAGTACAAACACACATTTTCTTCTCTCATTTTATGACTTGTATGGTTAGATTTAATGAGTATTACATGACTGCTGACCCAGCCAAAAAAGATAAACAATTCTTTAGCATTTTTGTTACTGCCTAGCTAGTAAATATTGCATAAACAGGCCAATAAGTTGAATTATAACTTGCCTGTGGAAGGGTTTGGGTTCCTTAAGAGCCATAAAGACAGAGCAAATATACATCTGTAGGTACAACTGAAAAAGACCAATAAATTCCACTTGCAGTGCCTCCTTTGCCAAGGAAATATCATGACCTCAGAGCTGACAGGGGAGCCTCAAGAACAAATCTTCTTATTGGTGTTCTCAGAGCTCAAGGAGAAGCCAACAGGTCCTCCTGAGGACAAGCAGAAGAGCTGTGCTTGCAGCACCCAGAATTTGGTAGCCTTTTGAACTAAGACTGCAGCAAAGTTTGGGGTTCTTTTGTCTTTGGTTGTGCTGCCTAATACTGATGCAAGAAACTTGTGTCCTACATGGATCCTATCAAAGCTCTTTCCAAACCTGGACCTCTGTAACAACCCTAACATGTGAGTCATGCTCCTCATTAAGGATTAAAAGTCACTTGTGCAAGTGGAGCAAAAGGTGACTGTCATCTCAGCAGACAAATTTTATACCAGTTCCATTAACAACACAGGTGTGTAGTGGGTGAGGAGGGCTGAAGCCAGTGAAATCCATTGAAGGCTTACTGGGTGAAAATTAAAAATGTCTGCTCTTTCTAGATATAAAAGTATAAAGAAGGAAAATGGGAATATTAATAGAATGCCTTTTTTTTTTTTTTAATGACATAAATTTTATCCTTTAGCTTAATCCTTGGGGAGTGGAAGAAAAATCACTGTACATTTAAGAAGCTTTTTGAGATCATTTTGCCCCCCCTCACAGGGTCCAAACCCTTTTTTTTTACCATAAAAAATTATAGCGCTTGTATGGTTTGTTCTTTTAAATACTGTAATTAAGAACCTTATTTGCATGGCAGGCAAAGCTGGCAACTTTCATGTACTCAGTGTGGTGAAAATGTCAAGTTTCATGGCTTGTGACAGATTAATAGAAAAATTATTTTAAAACTCTGCAAATTATTCATAGATATTGAGTAATCATCAAAAGTTGCATTTTGTGAAGAATAAAAATAGGGCAAACTGAGTGTAGCATCAATCTCTAAATTAAGCGTTGTCTCTTTTTAAAATCATTTAAATTGTAGGCTTAGCAAAATAATCTTCACCTCAGATGAAGTAAGTTGTAAAATCTTTAAAATACTCTTTCATCATCTTTTGCAATGTAAATTAGGATCAGTGTACTTAGCACAATTTTGATGCATATAGATTAAATGATTAATACAAAATTAATGATTAATGTAAAATAATTAAAGCTCCATCTTTTAGTATCGGTATCAGAGACCCACCAGCCATGGACTGCTGTTATTGGAAAGTGTCCCTTCCTGGACCAGTCATCCCTTTTCTGTGACTTCAGTCTGGAAATTATTCTAATGACGGTTGTGTGTCAGGCATTTCATTATTTGAACACCTTGCAACCTCTTCTGTGCCCCTGAAATGCTGCTCTGTGCAGTCACTCCTCAGCACTTACTGTGACAGGGGGAGAGAAGAGGGCACCACAAGGTCTTACCTGCTTTATGAAGAATGTAACTAGCAGAAGTAAATCTGGGCTGCAACTATCAAATCCAGACCAAATTTTGTTTCTATGTAGCTACATCTGCAAGATGTGATTGCTCTGAAACTGTCAGTCTTTCTAATCTTTGTGGTCCACTTGTTATCCCTCCCAGCTGCCTGGTGAAAACCCCTCTAATGAAATTCAAGCAGTGATAGGAACTCAGCCACTACCTGGTGGGCACTGCAATTAGTGTCTCCCTTAGCAAGGATTTTGCTTTTCCATCTTCAGCACCTGGTCACTGTCCGTGTAACCAGGCGTAATGCCAGTACAACAAGTCCTTAACTTTCTCTCTCCATGCTGTGTTTAGTGTAGGAACACTTCAGAGAATGCTGCAAACTGTTCATGCTTAGTGTATATGAAGGATATAAATATTAATAGATAATATATTACTTGCTGTATTGCAGGGTTTTCTGGAGCACTGCATCATTCTGCACTTTAGGGAGCATGTTGAGAGTTTCCTGAGAAGGGCTCAAAAAACTCATTTTGCTAAAAAAGAAAAAGACTTTTTTTTTAATTGATCACTGGCTGTGCATACATACCTGTCAATAGGAATGTGAGAATACATACAGCTTCACATTGATATTTCTGCAGTCCAGGTGCAAAGTGAAGCAAATCATTGAACAGTAAAGATATTAAAAAGTGAGAGATGCGTGCCTTTTTAGTATTAAGTCTGAGTGATGATCAATAATTCTCTACTCAACAGTTCAGGGATGTTATTTTGTAGTGGGTCAGCACAGCACATCCTTTTCAAGCTTTCCTGAATCTTTGAATCTCAGTCAGGTGCCTGCTTGTGTAATGTAAATACAGTAAGATGCAATGATTCACAAAATAAATTCTGGTCAGCAGTTCCGGTCAAAAATGTTGGTCAAACTTGAATCAAGTAGTAAACTGATTTACAGGTACTCTGAGTGTCAGAAGGAGAACAAAACTAACCAGTGTACACTTCTTAATCCATTAATGTATTATGTGCCAGTGTCCAGCTACAATTTTTTGCCTTTGCTTTTCTCTGTAAATCATGCTGTAGAAACATACTGTAGTATAAAAATGCCTCTGCTAATTATGTGCTTTCCCCCATTGATTTGATTTGACGTAAGTATGTTTCTGTACCTCTAAATATAATATATAAAACAGTTACAGCAGCAAGAGCATCTTGTTTTTTCCAAAATTGAGAATGTGAAAAGGAGGCTTCAGTGCAGTATAAACAATGGACATGAGCTTCAAATTCCTAAACACAGAAAGCATAGAAATGTGTACACATTGCAAGTCATTAGTTCAAGGCCACCAAACGTTTCCTGAGACAATTACCTTCACTGCTATAAAATTTGCTTTGCACAGTCCTCTGGAGCATTGCTAATTGCTTTTCTTAACCTCCAGAGATTAAAGGATTTTGAAATGAACATATAGACAACTAGTGACTTTAATTTCAAATCTAAGCTTTATTAAGGCAAGCCCTGTTTTATAAAATAGGGTCATTAAGAGAATGTTTCATGTTGGAAATAGCCAATTCTAATCTCCTCATCTTCCCCCAGTCTTGAGAAATTGCACTTTGCCTGGATCTTAAAAATGAGATGCCACCTCAGATCGTTTCCATCTGGCATCAGCTCTATGTCTGATCTTCAGGAGCACACAGACCCATGTTGGCACTTGCTTCTCAAATCCTTTTCCACTAGGGGGTATGATAGACTGTGACTGCATCTCTCAGAGAACATGTGGTGTGATACTGTAATGCTGAAGTACACGCACACGAGGGAGAGGAGCAGGCATGAAAAGCTTGGTACATAATTTATGGAGATTTAAATCCTGTCATTCATAAATATAATTATAACCTACGGCTTGAAAGTGATATGGACCTTGCCATATTGATCACGCTCCAGCTCTGTTTATCCAGATCATTCATTTGTTGACAGGGAAAATATAAGAATGCTGTTAGTCGTAAAACAATTAACAAAAGGAAATACTTGTATTTTACACAAAGAATATTCTTTTTTTCTGTGTGTATTGTGCACCCTCCCACCTTCAGATGGGAAATATAAACCCAAGGGGAGGGGATATTATTAAATCAGCAATCAACCTTCAAGTCATTTTGGTATAAACACTGTAATTATTTCATCTCTAGTAAACAGAATAAAAGACAACAGCACATAAGGGTGACAATTTGCAATATGCTTCGAATGTCTTTGTAAAATAACCCCTTATTATGACTGAAGGCAATATTGTTGTAAGTAAAAAAAAATAAAAAGGCAAAAGTTGTGACAGCCAACAGGGGGGAAATTAATTGGTAAAGTTTGAATAATAAATTTAGCAGGTCATTGCAACAGACATTACATTTTGTGTGGGGGTAAGTCACTATTTATTAGCCTTGAAGCTAGAACTGCTTACCTTTATTCAAAAAAAATTGTAAAGAAGTATAAGAAAAAAGTGGTAAGTGCAATTACATTGTGTAGTCCAGAGTCCTTCTAAAATTCACAATCTTCACTTACTTAAGTGAGTGTAAGTTCATTTGTGTCAGAAAAAATTTACTACATTTTTACATGGGGGTAACTGTAGTAGCATGCAGCTCAGGGTAGGGATAGAGAAAAAATACCATCTAACATTTTTAACCTCAGTTGCAGCAGATGTCAGATGGGGGTGAGGTTTCAGCCTGGACAGTGTGGTTTCTGTGTGACTGTTTTCTCCTGCCCAGCTGCTGAGTGCTGCCTGGGGTAAGGTACCAGGCAGCAGTGATGCCTCTGCTCCTCCAGCACCTCTCTCGTCTGTGGGAATGGTTTGCTTGCAGTTCATAAATAAATGTGTGCACTTCGGTGAGCCTCTGTATTTAGAGCAGTTTGAAGACATTGCAATAAGTGTTATGCAGGTTTCAGAGGGTCTGACACAGGAAAGTCTCATCTACTCAACTTAAAGTTCCTATCAGGGGTGCATTTTATACATCTTGGAACCTTTTTTCAGGCTGGTCAACCTCTTGTTAAAAAGTCTTTTAAAAATATTTTGCAGTCAAATAATTAATGGTTTTGTTTAAATGTTCTCATCCAAGACATAATGAACAGTAAGGAATTCCCTAAAGGGCATCTTTTGTTATTGAAATGTTTATTTATTGAGTGCTTTTGCCAGAAGCCCCCCATGAGAAAAATCTCATTTTATGAGCTCCTGAAGCAGTCAGTTCCCAAAACATCAAGTGGAAATGCAATTTTGACCAAGTAATCTCAAGGTCTTTTGTTTGCTTTTAAATAAACAGAATGCCAATTTGCAAAAAGTTGTGACAAAAGCTGTTTTATTTTCTGAATTTTGCAAGTATTCCTAGTGAAGCCATGCTGATGTGGTGCTCAGGTGATTTCTTGCATACAAGAATACAGTAGAGGAATACAATGTCCCACAGAGCAACATATGAGTGGGTGTTTTAAATGATTCTGAGATTTATTTGTTCCTGCAAGAGGATGGTCTTAACTCAGTATCATCCCACTTGCACAAGGAATTTTTTTCCTCGTGTTGTTTTTTGTTCTTGTTTTCCCTGAGCAGTGAGGAGAAATGACAGTACTTGTGGCAACACTGATGTGGGCATGACTTGGATCTTCTCGTGTTCCTGGGTTCTCCAGGTGGAGTCAGTAGAGAATAGTGGGATGGCTGCTGACAGGCTTCACTCCTTGGAAATCCCTGTCTCTCACTGCCTGGGCTGGGTCACTGAAATGATTAATGATTAATCTATATGATTTTACTGATGCCAGGAAGTGCAGGGCTGCAGGGAGTGGGGCAAGGCAGGAGAAGTGGGAGGAAGTGGGGAGCAGCTGTGAGATAAAAGTAAAATATTCAGGTAAGGGAAGGAGGGCAGGGAACTTTGTGTCTTTGTGGATAGAGCTGAAGTGCAATTACATTGTAGCTGAAATTTTGTGTTGGTTCTACGTTCTCAGCTATAATGGCCTATGTGTAAAGATTTGGGGGGAATATCTGAAATTAGTTTTTCTTTCCCTGCTATCTTGGTCATGCAAGAGCTGTGGACTGGGGTGGTGCTGCTATTATTTAAAGCAGACTGCTAATGGCACTGTAAATATCTGAGCAGCTGAAGAGGAATCAGCATTCTCTTAATGTTTGCAACACAGAAAGAAGGACAGTGCAAGATTAGTTAGTGTTTGGTATCCTGAAACAGGTGCATTTTATGGTTGATTATCTCAGGGTTAGTGGCAGAATAGTCTGGATTTTTGTAAAACAGTTATCTCAAATAAAAAGTACTTTGCAATCATTGATTATTTTAATCTATAACATTAATATGATATTGAAAAATGTGCTATAATTGCCTGGCATTATTTAAAGTGTTTCTTGACCATCAGTGACCAGGCTCTTAGAGTGTCCTTTAACAGTAAAATCTGTATTCTTTTTCTCCCCTCCTCCTAAGAGTACTTTGAGAAAAATGATTGATTAATGGCAGTCCCTGTTAACTCCAGAATAAAATGTGTGCAGTGCATGCTTTGCTAGTAAAAGATGAAAGGATATTCCTTATCCTTATTCTTACTCTGATTCCCTTTGTGACCTCAAAGCAAAGTCTTATAGTTAAGAAAAGGTTTTTTCTGCCTGAAATGGAAAAAGTTTAAAGGTATTTCTGTCTAGGATATATGTGATGCAATTAAGCACACTTCATTAAGTGCTCTCCATTCTATGATTGTAAGAGGTGAACATTTTACTAAAAGAATAACTAAATACTTCGTTTCAAGCCCTGCAAGAAAATATTTTTCAAGTTATTTCTTTTATCCAGCAGCTCTTCTGATTTTATTCTCTCCTAAGCCACAGCCATAGGATGTCAAAAGCTGTTACATGTACAGTTCCAGCCCATGCACTTCACCTTTTGAGCAGGGTTGCTCATCGTAGTATAAATGTAATTCTTTTCACTGATATTATGAGTTAAAACAACCCTAGGAACTTGCATAATACATATTATGTAAGTAAGCTTCTATAAAATAGTGCCAATTTTTGTTTTTCTTGAGACCCTTCACTCTTATTTTCTGTAATTCTTGCATTATAATTTATATAGTCTCCTGTTCCCCAGAAATTTTTCTTCAAAAATACATTCACTGTATTTTTATGTGTATTTTTCTTACATTATTTTAAATAAGTATTTAAGCATAGTTTGAAGGACATCACACCTGAAATTTCTTATTTTCTTTCATCAGATATACATGTAAGGTGTTTATTGGGATGGATGGACAATTAATGCAACATTACTAATACAAATTTATTTTTTCTTAAAATTGTCTAATGATATTTTTTGGTGGCACTGTGAGTACAATGCCACTCTACATCTGGCTAATCAGTACTTTCCTCTGTAAATGTCTTACAGATTTTAGTTCCATAAAGGACCATCAGGCTACACGCAGAAAGGTCTCCACGGAGTCAAATAATTTCTCCTCAGAAATTGTTCCAAGAGGTGATGACCTCTGTTGTTAAATTATAAATACTTTGTGGTATTTTTCTGCTCAAAACCACCTATTGGATCAGATATGTCCAGAATCTCTTCTCCACACATTCATACTTGCAGAATATGATTAAGATAAATATTTTGAGTTTCTCTATTGTCCCTCTGATTTGCAGTTGTGACAAGAGGAACTGAAGTTGTGTTGATATTAGGAATATAAAATGTGAAAATACATATAATCTTCTCTGGATGCCGAATTCCAGTGATGATCTATGCTGTACTTGAGTGAATAGCAATTTCAGTGTCTCCATTTTGCCATCTTCATAATAAGAATATTATTTACAGGAGCGTTCTGAAGTTTAGTTAATGTCATTGAAATTCTTTCAGACGGGCACAAAATACACACAGGAAACCACAAGAGGTATAAAAATGTATGCAAATGTAGCTAATGAAGCAAAAGGAAGAGGGCTAAATGGTGTCTTAATAGGTTCTCTTTAAAAGCCTATTTTGATAAGGAATATTATGCCATGTCTCTTGATTATGAATCTTACATTTTTTTAATAATCTCTTTCAGCGTGCTGGGACCAGCTGTGACCTTCCGAGTGCACTCAAACCTCCAAAATATTTCAACTGCAGATGTTGCCAAAGAAGCAGGTAAGTCCCTGTCCTCCTTTCCCAAACTGTGACCACCCACGTTCGTTTAGCAGTCAGTACCACTGCAGACAGCACAGACACATCCTGTTTCCCCAGAGGAAGACATTTAAAGGGAGAGACAGTCGAGAGGTGAGTGGCACATGGTAAACTCAAGTATAACATCTTTGAGTCCATTAAAACTGTTTGAGATTTCCTTGTTTGTCAAGAAAATTAAATAGAGGCTTATAGTCAAATTCCAGCATGGTGAAAAACTCTTAAGTGTTGTCAAAAACTCAAAAAACCACATTAGTCATTTGTAAAAGAGGATGTAATACTTTCACTTTTCTGATAGTTTTTTTCAGGGAACAAAAATGTTATTACACCTTAGCCTTAATTTCTGGGGCAAAAAAATAGTAGAAATATGCCTTTGTCAGTGTGCTATTTAAACAGTTTCAATGACAAGTTGATCTTGGAAGTAAAGGTTCTATTTCTAGAATTAAACTGCTTTTGAATAAGTACCACTGTTCTATTGACTCCTTTTTAGCTTGGCTATTACCTATATTATGGAGTTGTTGACTGCAAGAAATAATTTCTGCAAGGTATCTGAATTGATAACTGATTTGCCTCCAAATTCCTCAGTTGATAGGCTTTAAAAATCAGAAATGAACATGTTGCAATATTACTTGAAAACAGAAACAAGAAAAGTTCATGTAAATAAGGATTGGGGTCCCCAGTGTTCATTAAGTTCTCCTTTTGCTTTCACCATGGATGAATTTAGTGACAGAAAGAACTGGGGTGGCTCCTATGCCAGAACTTTCTTTGCAGAACCCTTTGCATTGGAGAAGGGTCTTGTTAACTGGTGATTGAGGAGTAGCAAGGGTTTATCATGTCAAAAAGCCCTAGATGTGTACTGTCAGAACTCAAAAATTACGATAAATACTGAATTTTGTGACTCATGAATGGGTATGATTCTTTTCCTGGGAAAAATTAATATGGCTTTTATAACAGTGACTTCCCCTGTCTTGTAAACGTGTTGAATCTCTCTGAAAGGATCAACAAATAAGATGATGTTGGTAGAGCCTGCCTGAATTGCCAGAGGCTTTTGACAAGGTCTTCCCAGAAGTTTTGAAGGAAACAAATAGTTTCTCAGAATGTGGAATATGGAGCAGAAAAATGGTGAATAGCTAATTGGTTAGGAGGCAAGAAACAGAGATTAGGAATAAAGTATTAGTTTTCTAAAAGGCTCAGATAGTGAAAATAAAAGTTGGAAGGATCTCTGCTGGGACTATTCAACATAGTTATAAGTGAATTAGAAAAGAGTGAGCAGGAAGGTAAGAAATCCTGCTAATACTGAATTATTCACAGTATTGAAGGTGAAAGTTGATCTTAGAAATGTAGAAAGCTCAGTGAATTGACTCAAAATGGCAGATGAATTTCACTGTAAATTACTGTAAAAAATTTCACATGGAGAAAAAATAGCTTTGAATACAAGGTCTACGTAGTAATGTAGTTAGTGTAGTAATAAGTAATTTGATGAAAATGACAGTTCTGTCTCCATTACCTGTTGAACGAGGAAAGTGGTTTTAAGAATTATTTGGAAAGGAATAGAAAATAGAATAATATCATTTGTTCTTTCATAAATATGTCCTTTGTCTGTATTTAAATACCACATATAGTACTGCTTTTCATATCTCAGAGATTTGAAATTCTGGCTGAAATGGAAAGATTCAGGGAAAGGCAGAAGGCATGACTGTAAGTATGGAACATCTTGCATATAACAAGTGGTGCAGTAAGAAAGGAAACTTTATTTTGGAAAAAAAAATAAAAATGTATGTTATAAGAAATGTCTGTCAGCTCTAGAGTTGCACAGTGAATGTGGACAGGACTGTATAATTAGTTTTGCAATGCAAGAAGAGATGAAACTGACAAAAGGAAGGTTTAAAAAAAATCTGAATGCAGTTTATATTTTTTACAGTTGTGCATAATGAGGCTTACATGTGTTCAAAAATTTACATATAAGGAAATGAATGGAATTGGCATCCACTGAAATTTAGCAAGACTGTGGAAACATTGTCAAGTCCAGGAAATTCCTGATGTGTCTTGGCCTGTTCCTAACAAGCTACTCTGAAAAGTAAAAATGCTGTGACTTGTTTATTTCAGCAAAACTGAAGATGTAACATTCTGGGTTTTTTTACTGCTGGAATCAAAGTAGTTGTTTTCAACTTTAACTTGAATGCTGCTGACAAAGTAGGGAGGTTCTGGGGACAAAATAATGCTGCCCCAGAGAAAAGGCAACCAAGTGGTGAAGGATCTGGAACATAAACCCTGTGAGGAGTGGCTAGGGGAGCTGGAGGTGTTACCCCTGGAAAAAAAGGAGGCTTAGGGGAGGTTTTATCACTCCCTACAATGACCTGAAAGGAGGGTGTGGTCAGGTGAATGTCAGTCTCTTCTCTAAGACAAATGACAGAAAAAGGGAAAATGGCCTCAAGCTGTGCCAGAGGAGGTTTGGGTTTGATATTAGGAAAAATGTGAAAAAAAGGGGTGGTTAAGCCCTGGAGCAGAGTGTCCAGGGAAGTATTGGAGTCACCATCCCTGGAAGTATTCAGAACCAAATAGACATGGCACTTTGGGATATGGTTCAGTGGGCATGGTGGTATTTGGTTAAGGTTGGACTTCATGGTCTTGGAGGTCTTTTCCAACCAAAATGTTCCATGATTCTATGAATTTCTGCAGATTCACCAATCTAAATTCATATTTTATACAGTAATTTTATCTGCTCTTCAGTACATTAATATCCCAGGCATTTTCTAAATTGTTTGCTTAGTGAATTAAAAGTTTCAGGTTTTGATGGCTGCAGAAAGAGGTTTATAGGAGTTTTACATAAACTTCTCTTGGTATTTCAGTGTGGCCATAGTATTGTCATGAATAACCTTGTGTTTGTCCTTAAAAAAAAAAAATAAGAAAGAAAGAAAAAGAGCTCATAATTCTATCCATCCATCAAAATTTTAAATTTTAAAAGTATCTTATTTTTCCTTTCTAACTCATGAAGTTTCAGTGCTTGTCCATGTACTTACTAATCAGTTCATTTATTTTAAGCAAACTTCTTACATCCAGATCTCTAAGCCAAAAATAAATTCTCTTAAAAAATCAACAGCAATATATACTTACATAAGAAGTTTTTTAAGGCTCTAGTTGTAATTATAAATTTTTAAAGTCAACCGTGTCTTGAAGAAAAGTATTCCAAGTATTTAATTAACCAAGGGAAGCCAAAGGAAAATAAATCAGTGCATACTTCCAAGGTAGGCACAGGTAAATGCATAATTCCATGCTGTACTGCTATTAGGTAACTTGACATTCCTCCAGGAGCTGAGAAAGTAGACCTTGTTTACAGAAAATGGATAGACCAAATGGACAGAAGAATTTCACAATCTGTCACATCCTTAGAAATGAAAAGCATTTGGAAATTGAGCTAATCAGATGCCATAATAACTATAGGAATGCAAATGATTCAGATTTGCAAAAAGGAATCTATTTGTGCAGGTGTTATGTATGTGCAAGTCTCACTGATAGCCACAGGAACAGTTTCTGTGAAGCAGTTCAGTCTTATTATTCATGTAGCATATATTTTTATAACCAAAATGGATACACTTCATAATTTCCTTGCACTATTTAAGGTTTAAATATAGGGAACTATATATAAAGTTTGAAAAATGTTCAGGTTAGAGAAGGCATGGGACCATTTAACAACTATTCAAGGAGCTGAATGATTAAAATATCCAGTAAAAAACAGAGATAAAGAAGTATGATAATAAAAACAGTTTCCTCTGTTGTCTTGGAGTTTGAGGTTCATTCTTCTTGGTGCACACACGACCTGAAGCAAAATATTTTGAAGCAAAAAAAGCTCTCTAAAATCCTTTAGAGACATTCTTGCTGATGAAACTGTTTTTCTCCAGCAATTTGCGGTTCCAATTCTGAGTAAATGTTTTGATTACTTTTGGTTGGGTTTTTTTTTTTCAGTTTCTAAGGCTACATAATTATATGGGGAAGCTGACAACAGAGTAATTTAAAATTGTGAATAGCTTGCTTTCTCACATTAACAATACCTTTATTTGTTCTAGAGCTGGACACCCAAGATTTCGTCAGCTTCACACACTTTGACATTCAAATGATAGAATACATCTTTCCTCAAGTAGCTGTCCTCTGGCTTATTTCTGCTTAATAAGTCAGGTTCAGTAGTGCAGTGTAATTTCATCTCAATGTTTTGAAGAAATAAACTTTCTCAAGACATAGGTGGCCTGCTCTAGGAGTAATTACAGTTGGCACAACATCATTTAGACAAACAAATGTGTATTTCTTTTTTCTTCAGTTAAAAATCAAGACAAACCTAGCAGAGAGCAATTATCAGTAAGCTAACTCTATATAAAATTTTAATATATTTGGTATAGAAATGAGGAAAGAAATTGCTTTATATGTAGTCCAGAATCCTTTTAGGCAAGGACAGTGATAGTTAGAAAAGTGGAAACTTCTGAAGTTTCCAAACAAATTTTGTCATCGGGTGCCTGTAATGGTCATACTGAACACATGAAGAGATGTAGGAGAGAGGTTTTGGGCACAGGCACTCAGCACTGCTGAGATGCCTTTTAGTGTTACAGTCATGCTTACATTTCTTCTTGTATTGAAGTGCAACATTTTAGGTGTTTAGGTGAAGACTGAAAAGCAAAGGGCTGTGTGCATGGTGTAGGCATGGTAGTGACAGGGATAAACAGCACAACAAAAGGCATAACCAGATATTGGGGAATTAACAGGTCTTGCGTGCCTCAGATATCTTGTGATACACACCAGTAAAGAAAGTCAGAAATTTTGATTTATTTAATGTATATGTAGGAACATAAAGAGAAGTTTTCAGTTTGTTTTTTTTTTCCTTAATTTTTGTAACTTTTAATTAAACCATTGGTTTGGATGGTTTTGGGGTTAGCTTTTTGTTGTTGTTGTGGCTTTTTTTTACTTTCCTGTTGCCCTGTTGGTGAAATTCACATTTTCACTCTGCACATGGTCTGAAAGGGACTATTATTATGACTTAGAGAGTAAGTTGTTGAATCATACAAACTTCTTGTAAAAAAGAAGTTTGTATGACTCCATTTCTCTGCTAGCAATTTAATTCTGAAAATAAAACATCACAAAATTAATTCTGCTGAAACACAAAAATGCAAAAATAATATATTGTTATTCAAATTTTACTGTCTTATGCAATATAACAAGCTAATTTAAATAAAAACAGTGCCTCAAAGTTATTGGAATAGATAAAAAAAAACCATATAGAATTTCTCAGCAGTTTTAAATGACTGCAAATGATTAAATCTGTGATTTTGAGATTTAGCATTTACAAACCTTGGTCATATCACAGTTGAGCTGAAATACCCATAACAAAAAAAAAAAAAAAAAATGCAGTAGAACTTTTTGACACTGAACATGAATATTTTTGTTGAAGTTGGCAGCTCTGAACAGACAAAAAACCATCCTTAGCTTGTAGCACTTTTGAATGAAACATATACTTCAAAGCCCTTAGGGTTAACTTATGCTGCGTAGTGTTTTCAGCTGCTGGTGTCTTACTGGTTTGGAGTGGTCCAGGATGTCATAGCTCTTAATTAGGATAATTAAATGGCCAAGTTCTTCATGAGCCTGGATCCAGCTGATGAAGAAAGTATTTATGCTTTATTCTGCCTCCAATGAACTGCTTCTCTTGGCATCATGAAATGTGACAAATTTTTTTTGTGCTGGTTTGCTAATAACATCCATCTTGTTTTTCATGGTGACTGTCAGGGCAGGAGACAGGAATTCTGTGTCATCAAAAGGAGGAAACTTAAATTCAAAAAGCAAAATCATTATAGCCAGTCATGGTTTTCTTGTTGACTTTTGGTGTGAGTTTTGGAAGTCTTGAGAGAAGTCTCAGCAAGATGAAGGCTGTTGCTTCAGGCACCAGCCTGTCCATGCTGGCAGAGTGTCTTGGTTCCTTTTTCTACTCCACAACTGTTGTAAGCAGTGATGGTTGTTTTTTAAATATTCATTGGTCAGTCACTGTAAGATCATAATTCAGCTGTGATGAAGTAAACAGAAGTTTAAAGTCTTCAGATGATTTCCTTCCCTTTATCTAGATTTTTGCAGATCATGCATTAGATATCTTGCACTCTGAGATGGTAACAAAGATTGTGTCTGTGAATAATTTGAAGTTCATCTTTAAAGAGAACTGACAGCTTCTGTGTCAGAAAATTTGAACAATGTAGCCAGGAGGCTGTGAGGTAGATCTGATTTCACTTGCCATGTCCCTGGTTTAAGTAGGATTACAATTCTTCAGTCTATAATGTGAAACATAAAGATTTGACTCTTAAGACTTTTGGTGCAAATCCTGGTTTCTTCTACTGAAGCCTGCTTAGTTCATATTGTCCTTTTTCACCTCCTGAGCCCTCTGTAGTGGATCGATTTCCTTTCCCCTGCAGTATCATCAAAACTATTTGAATTATTTTCCTCAAATCCTTCTGTTGCTGAATAGAGGATGTCATTATGGTTTTAAAGATTATTCAGAAACTGAACTGTCTCCTGCAGTACCAAATGTCTGATACAATGATTAATGAGTTTTCAAGATGGCATTTCTTTCCCACCTCGTTCTTCTGTTGAGAAATAGAACAAGTGAGAAGTGCTACCATTCAGAAAATGTGTCTCAATCCTGAAGAACAAGTACCTGTGGTTATAACTCTTCTCCATGGACTTCTAATTATGGTATTCTTTGCTGTGATTAGTAAGGATGGAATTCATTTTAACATACACTCCTCTCCTCTAAGAATAACGGTGAAGTATCTAATTTTAGGGAGAAATATTTCTTGTCTTTGAAACCACTTTCTCTTTTAATAGAAAACTGCAGAACTTCCTTCTGTTCAATTTATAAAGTGATGTCATCTATTCTGGCATAAACCCATAAATCCAGTTGCTTAAATATTGGGAATTGTTAAACTACTTAATAATTTCGTAGACCTGGGGAAGAAAACAAAAAGTGTTCAGTAACATAATGTAGTTAATAGTCTTTATTTTAAAGCAATTATAGTTTATGTCATTGCATTCTCATGCCTCTTATTTACACCCATTCATAGAAAACAGTCAATTAAATGAAAATAAAGAGAACCCCACTATTGGTGTAGAATAGATATTAAAATATTGTGGAATACAATATTTAGTACCTGAATGACACAGTTATACCAAAGGTTCAATGGAAATAGCAGAATTGAAGCTTAGATTGAAACTCGTGTCTTTCTGTTAGGAGGGTTTTTTTCAGACATCTGTAAGCAGGCCTATGGAGACTGGTAAAAATAAGTCTTCTATTTAAGTAATTTATGTTGTGGTTTAGAGGTTAATAGAGATTTTAAAGCTGAATATTTTAAAGAGCCCTCTGGTAATATATCTAAATGTGTTTTAGTAGTGAGGTTAGAATTCATCTAAATTGGTTGCAGCTGTCTAAATGTTAGGCATTTATTCAAAAATAGTTGCCTAGGTTGCCTCTACATTCAAAGAGAAAAGATATATTATATGAAGTGACATTTATCATAGGTGGCTAAAAGTTTGAGAGAAAAATCATCACTAATATCTACAGAATCACTGAGACATTGTTGATGATAGAGCTGCCATCATAGATCTTGCATGTAAATCTCGGGAGATTGGTGGAAGTCAGGATGGTAGAATTTTGAACACTTTAGGAAAACTTCTTCCTGTAATTGCTTCTTGGTAACATACTCAAAAATATTTGGTTTTCTATTGATAGGTTTCTTAAAGTCTTCTGGTGCAAATACTGATTTCTTCTACATAAGTCTCCTTTTTTACATTGTCCTTTGCTAACAAATTTAAAGCTCTTTAAAAATTCAAAATTAATTTAAGATCAAGTGAAAATACAAAAATTAAAATTTTTATAATTACCATGTGTGACACCATTAAATAACCAAATTCCTGCAGTTGGCTTCTTCACATCTACAGAGCTGATAATCCAGGATCATACTGCCTGGGGTGAAAGGTGGTTTTATTTTAAGCCAAAGAAATCTCCCAATACATTTTTGACTATGGAAGTGGAAAGTCTTTTTCCATTTAACTTTGCTAAAGATTTCCACGCACAGATGTTTGAAACAGTGTATTTTATGTGTAGGATGGTTTTTAGTTGGTGCAAATCAACAAATAGCTGCTCTAAAATCCATGGCACTGAAAACGTGTTACTGAAACAAAACACTTTTATTTTTTGTATAGCAGCAGTACAGGGGGTCCTGATGTGGGCATAGCATCAAAAAGTTCCCACACAAAAATATTTGAGCACTAATTTTATTTCTGGCTTAAAGCAAGCAAAAATTCCCGAACCCAAGACAATTGCTTAATGTTGTATTTCACCATGTTATTTAGCCAAATTTCTTCTATTTCACATTTTTTATGAAAAGTAGCACATTTTCTAGGAAAATTGAAATGTATATGCTATATGACATACCCAGCAATAATAATTACAATTCCAGACACCTCTAAATGTTATGTTTAATAAAGTTTTATGTATTTTTGTGCAGTACACTTAAGAAGCTATTGCTGTTTCCAGCAGATCCCAAACATATTAAAACAAATTTTTTAGGAATGCAACAGAAGAAATCTACTAATGCAAGCATATAGCAGGCATCTTTTATATAAAGAAGAGTTTGGCTATGTAATGTTTTTTGATGATTATGTAACTTTCTAGGTAAGCATAAAGAAGGGAATTGAAGAAACCCTGATTTAGGCCAGATAGCATTGTAACCTCATCTTTATCTTGGAAAGAACAGTCAGTACCTTTTTCCCCACCTATTAGACAGATTGATTAAAACTTCTCAATATGTGGAAGAAGATTAACCTGATGATTTTAAACTGTGCATGCAAATAAACACTATGCACCATGTGGAACAGGGATAATGTGGAACAAATAGTGTTCTATTTTAGTTGATACAAACAGGAAAATAGTCTTTATCTGATGTAACTAAATATCCTATTTTTAATATATGAAATTGGATGATTAGCAGTCTTGTGATTTCAGCTGATAGCTTCCATATCAACCAAAGAATAAAAATTGTGAGTGAGAGCAGTGCTACTTCAGGAGTCTATGAAAAATAGTTGTTATTTAAAGCACAAGAGAAAAACCAGAAAATCAATATACTCATCTTAGAATCAGCCTGTTGTCCCTTTTACCTGGAGAAAAGTAATAACATGAAAAGGCCCTTCTCCAGAAGTGTGGTGTTTTGGTAACAGTGTGTAAGGACAGCTGCCCTGAACCTGGGAGCAATTTGTTCTCTCGGGAGAACACGATTTACAGGTTGACATCTTGGGAAGGAAGCACAAATGTGACCCTGGATGAAAGGGCAGGTGGGGGGTTTCTGGCTGAAAAAGGCTTAGTTAGAAGGTCCAGGGGACTCACGTATCATCTGTCTTGAAAATAGGCACTTGCATGACCTTCTACTGCTGATAGCTCATGGAGGGATGTATCTGAGAGGGAAAGTAATGAGCTCTTGATAGTGGGACTAGGAATTATTTGAGAGCTTTGGGAGAGTATTTGAAGATAAGAGAAGTTTTTTGGCAGTGCTCACAAGGGCACACTTGTCAGCAGTGTTCAGATCTGTGTGTTAACATTGCCTTCGTTTTAAGCAGTCTTTTATGGACGGAAGGCTACTTCAGCAGCTGCTGCTCCTGCCCGGTGCACTGTGGTTAGGGAATGTTGGAACTACAAGGCAAGAGACTTGACCTGCATGAATTGTTTGTTCTCTGGGCCATCTATGGCCAAAGAAGGTTGTTTTTTTTTCTCCCCCTGAGTTTTTCTGAGCTCCACATATCCATTCTGACACACAAGATAAGATCGAGTTGGACTTACCACGTTTGGTCTTGCTCTTAGTTGGGGATGATGTTTTCCATTGTCTGACGGAAGTCGTTTGCAGGATTTAGAGATGATTGACCATTGTAATAATCTGCAAATACTTAAATCTTTCTAGCATTGCCTAGTTCCCAGGAAAACATTAAATCCCTTTGTTGTGTGTAAAAGATATTTTACATAATTTTGAATCTTCCGGATTAAGAGAAACCGTATGACTTTATGTTGGCTGAAGTCAAAAGACATCTCTAGATTTAATCTAGCCATACCATAGTTTTTTTAAATAGTATCTGTAAATTCTCTGCAGCTCAGTTTTCTTAATTGTAAATCTGAAATATGAATAGTAAAAGGCTTTTTATTAAAAAAATTAAGCTATAATGTATAAGTTAATTCAGAGGATAGACAGTACCATCACCATAGGATAATTATGATCATTTGTCTCTGCATTGCTTCTGCTGCTTTTAAATATATTTTTTCCTGATTGTATCAGTGCAACAAAATCAGGATGACAGCAGTCACGAAATGTTTTTTGTTGCAAGATCCATCTAGTGGGTTATTTAGACTGTCCCCCAGAATTGTGATGGGATGGGCTGGCAGGAGATCATATAGCAAATATTGATAGTCTGTTGGAAAAAAAAAAAAAAAAAAGACAGATTAAAAAGACAAAAAAAAAGACAGATGAGAAAAAAATGTATATGCCAAAATCCAGAGGGTGCCTCTTGGCAAAGTTTTATAGACATTTTAGATCAGTAACAAGAAAAGGTAGGTAGCTACACCCCATTACTCCTTCCTAAACAGCCAGGTAATTACTTTTGGCATTTTGACAAGTGTTTGCTGGAGTGAAGGTCAAAGCTGTCAGCAGAGAAGATCTATGCTAATCTGCTCAGCTGGAGAAGTCTCAGGTAGCTAATGTTTTGTAATTAGAAGTTGTGGAAACCAGTTTTCACTGTACATTTGCACTGAGCATAAGTGAACTGATACAACAGAGTAATTTCATTTATCATAGTTCACAAAAATTAACTAAATGGGTGCTTAGGAGTAAACATCCAATATGAAATTGGAGAACTATGGGAAATCTGTGGTACAGAGTAAATGTATATTTGTATGCATATATGTGAATGTGTGGTATTATTTATATTTTTATTTATATTTATATTTATATTTATATTCATCAGACATTTTTATTATGTATGTGTGTATTTCACTATACATGTACACATAGATAAATAATGATAATACTTTTAATTTACATTGAAAAATATTAATAAAGAAAGCGGGGAGGAGAGGAAAGGAAAGGAATGCACTTATTTAATAAATGTGCTGGAAATAAAATAAAAAATTGCTGGAAATTTCAAATACAAAAATTCAATGCATGCAAAATATTCCTCTTTTTTTTGTGGGAATGCATTTTCACTTCATCCAGCACTACTCTGTGAATGGATTTGTTTGATCAAGAGGGCTTTTAAACTGCTAAAGAACGTTAGCAAGATTCGAGAAAATAAGGAAGAAAAAAAACCCCAAACAAATAATTGTATTATGCAATTAGGAAAACAATGAAGATTTTTATAATATGTACAATTTGTTTTATAATGCTGGTTATATTTTCCTTGTGTTATATTCATGTCTTTATCTGACAAAACTAAAAATTATTTTTCTCACATATCATGGTGTTCTTTGTGGTACTGAAAGTGTTTATATATTTGTGTATATATATATGCATGTAGGACAGAAGCAGGGAATGTTTCAGAGGAGTTCAAGGTGTTCAGCTGTGCTCCTCAACTCCAGACAGCCCCTCAGGTCTGCAGTGATTTCACATACAATTAAGTGCTCGTTCCCACTGATTTTTTTGGTGAACTAAAATACCCAATATAGGTATTTGCTGACCATGAAATTCCTACTGCACATGAAGAAAGAATTCAGATCATCAAAAAGTAATGGCTTGGGACTGATTGGTTTGTACTGCAGAAATGGAGGCCAGGATTTGATGGCCAAATCTTAGACCTAAACCTAATGAGAGAAGGTTGCAATATTTCAGTGGTTGCAGTTGGAGCTGGAGTGGAACTTCATTTGTAGCAGTCAAAACATACTGGGCTTTTGCTGAGTAGTTTTGAACCTTGATCAGCTCTCCCACACATTGAACTGTTACCAATCGAGAGCCATGGGGCTGCAGCACTGAGGAAAATACTCCTCTGACAATTTCTGATTTTACATATAATCCAGAACAAAAGGAGATAAAGCTTGAAATCTAGGTCTAAAGAACAGTAGGTTGATCTGAAACATAGACTTTAATCGAGAAAAAGATTTCTTTATTCTTCTGGATTCATTACTGAGCTTTTATAGTGGATGGTTCAGCTTTTTTCAACTCTTATATCATTGCAGGAAACCAACAACACAACTGATTTTGGGAACAGATCAGAAAATGCTTCATTTTTTTCCCATCCCCATCCCTCCTTCTCTGAATGGATTTTGTGTATTATATTATTCTTTCTGACATTTCTTTCCTTGGCATTTTTCCTCTTCATGGGAATCACTATGTATTCATTCTCTTCATTCATTTAACGACTTGAGGCTATATCCTGCACCCATGTGCAGCAATATAGCTGTGAAACTCACATTAACATTAATGGGAAATGTGCAGCTACAATCAACCACACTGGGTGTAGTTACTACCCTTGGCTGTAAAATGGATTGGCACATTCAAACAGGAATGATTTCCACTTGAGAACTGGGATGTCAGAGAGGTTATTAAATTATTTTATATTAAATTAAGATTATTTTAACATAATTTTTTAATGTGTTTCAAAATGAGAAATCCACCTGCTATAGAACCTGTTATTTTATGTTGCAACTTAATGTTTTCAAAGTTAGATCACATTTTAGGCAAGTCAGCTGTTTTCACTTGGCAGCTGCCAATACTCTGTTTCCTTTAAGGTTCAGTAAAATATGTTAGCAACTATTATTTGTTGGTGAGGTAGTATCTTTTTAACCTTATGTTGAAGAATCAGATTCCCCTCTCAGGATTTCTGATGTAAACATGGATGGATCCAAATACGTGCAATGGTTTTCTCAGTCCTCCTGTAATTCTTCTTTTTTGTTAGGCCCCTTTTCCTCTCATTCTATCTAAATCTCTTTTTCCTACTGGCAGCAAAGCTGTCATAGAATAACTAAATATCTGAAATCAGCAGTGGGGACAATAAAGAGCTGGAAGGTGAAAGGGAGATGTGGTTAGGCTAGAGAAGCAGGTATGGGTAGATGTTTGCCTAAGTGACAGTATGGACAAGGAAGCTGATTCTCTCCTCTGGTTATTAAAGTGGTGATGAGGCAGTGTTTGGATATTTATTACATATTTTTCTACTTATTGCTTCTGCTTCTCTGATACTCTTTGCCAGTATGAATCAGTGCATCTATCTCTCACTTTATATTGGTTTCTTGCTGTGTTAGGTGTAGGTAAGGAGCATCAGAGAGTTTAAGAGCTCTAATTTGGTTAAACTGTTAAACTGATATCCATTATATACTGATATCTGTTATGCAGCAAACAACCATAAATGTTACAGTTGGCAGATATTTATGTGTAGAGGCGTATGTACCAAAATGAATTATAACTTGCCCTTAAGAGTTTTAAACAAACTTTGTGGAATATTGCCATACAGTTAAATAAATCTTTGCTTTAGACAGAAGGCAGTAAGCATCTAAGAATCCTCATTCCAAAAGATGTTTACATTTCAGATTTCTTCACTGAGAAAAAGCAGAAATGGAAGCTATCACGACAGAATGGTCAGTTAACGCAGCAGGCAATCCACAGCTTGTTTTTGCTATCACATGGACACCTTCAAGTTCTGATATGCCTAGGAACTGGCTTCAGTGTGGCTTTTAGTGTGCATCCAATAATGCCTTTTAGGTTATCACTCATGCCACTGATGAGCATCCTTTGTGCTCCTGGTCCCTATTCTGGTTAAATACTTGCAATACACACATGTTCATGAAGCCACTGTTACTGATTTAATTAACAATGGTATCATAAGTGGTAAAACTGAGTTTGGGGTAGATACCTTCAGGAATCTGAAATCTTTTGCTGGTCAAGCCCTACCCTCGCCCAGGCACTTATGTGGTATAGACTTTGTTGATGCTTACACATGCTAAAGTTAGATAGTACATTTATACCCTTTGTATTTGAAGATACTCTGCATTCTTTTGACACCTTTATCACATTAAAGAGAGAATTCCTAGAAGTCAATTTACATATTTTTTGAAAAAGGTGAAACCAGCACTGCTGGAGATATGATGCATGGCTAAAGGAACAGATACAGCCATTCATATAGAAACCAACTCCAGGGCAAAATCACTTTTTACGGATTTTAAATGTACTGTGTCTTTCTCTGTGCTGAGACACACAATTCTTTTTGAATTCTTTTTTTCATGTCTGAAACTTCAGTTATAGGACTAATTTCCATTCTTCACCATTCTGTTCAGGAACTGTTGTAGCAGATAGAAATACACTTGAGTGCATCTCCTATTTGTGGAGATCTTAAAGAGTTCTTGAACATGTTCCAAAATGTGCAGACGAGTTCTGTCCTTGTGCCAAGGGAGGTGGAAGTCACAGGTCTCCAGCAGTGTGCCAGGGAGCCCAAGCACTGACTATTTCAGAATCACTTTTTAGATGCTGGTATTTATCACAATAAATCAAGATGTTTATTATTTATGGTGAAATAGTTATTTTTTATTCTGAAAGATTCCAGAGTAATGAAATATTGACGTACAGAACCTCTAACACTAAATGTGGTAAGACACAGAGGAAGGTTGTGTCCCCTTAAAATATCTTCCATCTTTTATTTCCAAGAGTCTTTAAACATTCAAAATGCTATATATCTGTGGAGCTGACCATTATCTTTTCTCCAGAAGATTTCTGGGAAGATTATAGAACAAAAATTCCCTTCAGTGTTTCAGATTTCTGATGAATTCTGAGTGATGATTACCAAATTTAGACATAACACTTATTTTGATTGTTAGCTAAATTCTTCTGACAGGATTTTTGTATCTAGAAATTAGAGAGTTCCTTTAAATTTATATGTCATAAACCTGTCAAATTTTTATAAGTAGGCTTGGCTAGTTCATCTTTTATCTTAACCCGGCATATTTCTTTTGAAAACATTACAAGTGAAAACATGACATTCTAATTTCCTTTTTCATTAATATTATTATTTTAGTTTATGAACATTCTTTGCTTTCCAAAATCTGCTCCATTTTTAATTTTTTAGGGCATAATTTCCCACATTTTAATAGAAGATATTTCTTTTTATCTGTAATTAAATCCGTAACTTGTTATTCTCAGAAGGCTATTATGGATTGTGACTTGACTGTTACAAAAATGACTTAAAGAGGCTCCTAATATCAATTTGGTGTAAGGATTTAATTTATTATTCATTAATTTTGTATTCATTGTTATAGCAGTAATCATTATGAACTCATTGGGTAGGTATGAGAATGTCAGGCACACTATATTTCCATAGAAATTCAGTTCATTAGTCATCTTTAGCAAAACATAAAATACCATTCATACATTATTGCTGTCACTTGTTTCTCTTTATAATTATATGCCTGTTATTTTACATAAATATCTTCATATGTGTAAATGGTACTGGAATTTAAAAGTTTCAATACATGCATAAACTCCTTTGTCTGTCCTTATGGCAACATAATTTTGGTGGTTGAAATCAAGATAACTTCACTCAACTTATGACAGTATACAGTCTAATTTCACATTTTATTTTAAAGAAAACACTTTCAAATATTGCTGGTTTACATTGGCAGAATGTGTTGACTTTTTCATTCATACACTTCTGCTTTTTAAAAAAAGCTTTCAGTTGAGCAGTGCAGAATTCCAATTTTTATGTCAAACTAATTCATCCATAGATTCATTAGAACATACGTAGTTTCCTTTTTTAAAATGGAAATTAATATTTTCTCTTCATTGCCATTGGATATTTTGAAGTCTTCAGAATAGAATTGTAATTTTTTTTTTCCATAAATACCTCAAGTATTCATAACTGTCCCATATTTCTGAGACTCCATCCTTTGGCTGGTAAATGATTCTGCTCATGTTAAAAATGAGTTGTCTGAATGCCTTGGAAAATACAAGTGTGTTTAGCATTGTGCCAACTAATTATAGTGGCTACCTTGCAGCTCAGTGTTGAGTTGGACTTGTCCTTCTGAGCACGGACCCAATCAGTCATGGTCAGTATTGTGTCAGCTAACTCAATTCTTTGTAATCAAATTTAAATGTAAGAGTGGATTTCGCCTCCTCTAACTCAGGTGTCTTTTGTTTTAGCTGCTTTAAGTACGAGCCAGTCAACCTTGGCTCCCACTACAATCAGTGCAGTGTAATAAGTGCTTCCAGAGGGTAATACATTTCATCCCATGAGAGGTGTCTGTCTCATCTGGAACTCCTCCATCTCATCTATCTCATACATGTCTATCACACTTATGATTGGTGTCTAAGACAGGTCAAGTATATATCATCCCCCTGAGAATCCTGTTATTCTCCATTAACCACAACAGGAGTCTTGCTTAGATTTCAGACTAAACAACATCTCCCAGTGAAAGCAAATCCCTCAGATCTCTTTTAAGCACCCTTTGAGCACATTTCAGAATTAATATGGCTGTGGAAATCTTTTACTAAGGGAAGGGCAGCATTTTTTGGAGCAAGGTATTTCCACCTTCTCTTATGCAAAGAGGACAGGTTGTACCTCACTAAACCCAGTGTGGTCTGGTAGCAGTTTGGGCACTGAGCAATACTTGGGCTGCCAGAAGCTGTTTCAGAAAAGTGGTGTTTTCTCATGGCCCTCAGTCACCTCTGGCCACCCCATGCTGATATCTTGGGTGCCTGGGTCACCTCAAAGGGCATGTGCTGCTGTGTTTAGTCAACAGAATAAATAAGTGGGGGAAAAGGGCAAAGGGTAATATTTTGTTGCTGGTAGCTTTTAAAAGTAATTTTCAACTGTTTATTCTACTTCAGTGCTCATCTAGCTTCTGCAAAGAGCAAACTCCATTCACTTTAAAAAAATTAAGTAGTGCATTTAATAACCCTCTTACTGGAATGACTACAGAAATAGCAGTTTCAGTTCTGCAGCAGTTGTTGCCTTTGACTCCTCTCCAAGCAGGCTGCCATTTTTTGGCAAGTGAAGTTTGTGATGGAAGTAATGTCACCAGTTTGCACATCAGTGCATGGGAACAGCAGGTCTTTTTGAAAAAATGTTTTCTGATAGGTTGCAACTGATAATCAAATTGATTTCTTTCAAAGGCTACCTTGGTTTTGATATAAACTGTCACTTACTCTTACCTTTCTCCCCCAGCCTGTTTTCCCTCCACCTCTGCAGAAGTGCTCTGCATTATTGTGGCCTGGAGCATCTCTGAGTGTTCTTCTAGGAGCATCTGATTGTACAAAATTATTTAATATAGATAAAGAATTCTGTTTGCTGCACAAACTGCATACATACAAGCAAATCTCTGTCTCAATTGCTGACAAGAACAGCAAAGTACAACAGTGAAACTTGAAATCCAAAATGCATATATTCTAAAACTCTCCTCCCAACTTGCTCCTGATTCTTGGCAAAGGCTCTTGTGATTTTAAAAGACAAAAAAATCCTTATTTTGTTATTTCTTGACAATATTAGTAGCAATAGAGGCAAGGAGATCCCTTCAGGGATTATAACTAGACTATGACTCTGCTCATCATCACATCATAGCATTCCCATTGTGTTTGTTTGTTTTATGAGAAACTTTGGTTTGTCTATCCCCTTTCCTGGATATTGAAGAAAATTTGGGCGCAAAGCAGGCTGCTAAGGAAAACTATTCTTACATCATTACAAACGTGTTGGAGGAGTGTGTCTAGCTCAGCCTCTGTTAGGGAGTCATTTGGAGGTTGGCACACCTTCTGTGAGACCTTCTGGTTTGTGCTTTGTTAAAAAAACCCCAAACACAACAACATTAAATTTGGAGAGGGAGGGAAAGTGATGTTCTTTCTACTTTGAAGAGAACAAAGATTTCTGGTGAACGTGATTCTATCAGCTGTTAAACTTCGACCATTAGCCTCATTGAGTATGTAGCATCTTTTTATTTGTACCACTTCCTAAAATATCTACTGTGTTATTAAACAATCTTTTACATTATTTTAAGAATAATTTCAATTTTAGTTGTGTTGTGAATGAAAATTTCAAGGAATGCCATTTTGGACATATCTTAATTAGCAGCTTTAAATGTCATTGCCTTTAAAAATAAGAAAAAAGCCATATGCCACTAAATCACAGATGTGATATTTGTCACTTTTACTCAATCTGACTTTCAGTTTTTCAGTATTTTATTGTGATTTTTCTCAGCTTTAATAGAGACAATATTACATGCATTGTTGGTTGAACTGTGACTGAATCATCTCCCTATTACAGGCAAATGGAGTCTGAAAGACACCAGCTGAAAAATTTATACATTCTCTGAAAAGTACACAGTCTGACTCTTAAGGCAATGAGAGTTAAAACTTATACAACTTATAAAGCTTTATTAAAATGTGAAAGTTTTTTTTTTTTTTTTCCAATGGAGCTGGTTTTGTTGTTTGGGTTTTTTTGAAATTCTCTTTCACATACACTAAGGTAAATCATGATTGTAGATAAACTGAAATGACATTTTTATCCATGTGATATGCAATTGCATAATGCTGTGAAAGAGAAAACAGCTCTAGAAAATTGGCTGTTTATACTTATTTTTCACAGCATATATGGGTAATAGAAGAATTTTTCTCTTAAACAAAAGGAAAAAGTCTTTTAGTTAAGGACATTTACTGATACATTCCACCATTTTTCTGCCCTTTATTAACTACGTAGGGAGCTTATGCAACCAACTGATACGTCAGCATGTCTCTGCAGACACTTGGGTTTAGATGTCTTAATTTGAGAACTGAATTCACCCCTACCTTCCTCTCAATTTGATGCCCTGGCACTTCAATGTTTCTTAGTTATAAGTACCTAAAAACCTGGCTGTGTTTACAAAGTGTAGATCATCCTTACCTTTTCTGCACAAACTGAGAGACACAATTCAGATTGCAAGTTAGTCATAACCAAGGCTTAAGGAATGAAAATAATTATCTAAATAAGAACTCTTTTATGGCTGTCAATAATTAAAACATTGATAATAGATGATGCTAAATTGTGATAAAGTTTCATAAGGAGATATACTTAAATTTTAGGAAGGTAAAAGAAGCAAAAGGTTTTCTTCGGATGATTTTTTTTTCTGTTGTTTTCCAGTAATGGTTTGTACTTTTATTAAGCATCTGTACCACGTTTCTGGGAAACATAAAATAAATGGATAGGTAGTTGATTTGAATCTAGTAAAATAAAAGTTTTCTTCTTGCCATAGTATTTGAAAACTTTACATCACTTATTACGATTAATGTTATAATGTTGTCCCTTCAACAGCAGTTTGAGCTAAACAACAAATTCCTGTTTTCAACTTAGTATATTCACAGTTCAGATTCCTATTAATATAGACTGAAGCTTGTGATGTAGATTGAAACCTATGAAAAACATTTGTTTAAATTTGGGTTAAAAAATAAACTGAATTTAATTCTGTCAATATTAAATCTGTCAAAGAAACATTCTAAATCGCTGATTTTAGATACTGGAAAATGCAGAAATCTGTTTAAACTTTTTAATATATATTAAATGAAGTAACAGAAACAGTATATGGTATCAATAGCAACCACAGGCACTTATCAGTTATTTTATACTGTATGAGACCTGTGCTTTTTGGAATTTCAATATCAATATGTCATTTCATTGTCCAGATATTTCTATTATTTCACTATTTCAACATCCTACATTTATTTTGAAATGCCTCTCAATTACATTTTTGTATTTCAGGCTCTCAAGTGATTTATGTAGTTCACCTCTCTGTGCTACAGTGCACGTAAGATGGAGTAATAAGCACATGCAATTGGATAGATTTTCTTTGGTAGAGACACACCATTGCTGTGCAGAAAATATCTCCTTGATATGTTTTGCTTTTCCCTTCCCTCTTTTGGTTTGTGTGAAATCAGAAGGAGATTTATATGGATCAAATGAACCACATTTTATTTACATGTGAGACATTAAAGTCAGGGATAAGGTGGCTGTTTTTTCCTGCCATTTCAGTGGAAATCTGATTTCCATTGAAAATGCTGGACTTCAACTTGAATTGTTTGCTGAATATATCTAGTCATATACACAGACTTTTGCTGTACAACTACTTGACACTCTTCCTGGTGTGTTTATTCCCTCTGGCCTTTACTACAAACCACCGTGCAAATCTGTATAATCAGCTCTTCCTGATTCATTTCTATGGATGAAGTCTCAGTCTGTAATCAGAAATTCACTTGGTCAGGATGAATATATGAATTCACTGTTATCCTGTGCCTTAGCCAGTTTGAACCTATACCTTTAACCACATGCAAGTCCTGGGAGGAGCTTCTCAGCCTTTCCTCCAGAAGCTGTTATGTTTTGCATGAAATAATTGAACATTCACTGACCTGGGGTGCAGGAGAGCAAAGGGAACACTGCACTGTGGTAGTTTGATGAGCCATCTCCAAGACCTTCCTTTTTGTTGTATATTTAATGTAAATTAGTGAACTATTCCTTGGAAAAAATAATTGCAACTGGGTTCTTCTCTTTGCTGGTTAAGGAGAAAAGCTACAACATCCACTTGTGAGCCCAGTCCTTACTGATTGACCCCAAGAATTTTTGCACTTTTGGGGGATCACCTACCTGACAACAGTGTAGTTTCTTCTACTTTTTCATATTCTGTGCTAGCATGAATGCATCTTTAGAGGTCTTGGCTCCATGCTTCAGAGGGGGTCCACTTACTTGTTTGTTTTTCAGTTGCAAGGAAGGTCAACAAGTAATGAATAAATGTCAAGAAAGATCGTTTATGAGAAGTGGATACTCTGCATAATAAACATTAGCACATGTTTAACAAAAAATTTCCTCCAGTAGAAGTCATTCCCATATTAATTTAATCCTGCTGTCTAAGATAATACAATCTCTTTGAAACAGTCTTGATTCTTAGTGCATAGGGACCTTTTCTGGATCAGAGGCCAAATTTCCATTACCTGATGAGCTAATCTGACGTGACAGCCTCATATGCAGATGGGGAATCTCTTGTCAATAGTTTGCTTCAGAGACAAAGAGAAACAAATGTCTATATTCATTCTCTCACTTCATGCATGAGTAACATTACCTTTCTATCTTCCTTTCACTCTATTCAGGTAGTCATTGAGAATTTAAATATAAGCTTTTGTGTTCCTGAGTTAGCTTATGAATGCAAAGCTGTTTACAGAAGACTGGCATCCTTGACTGTTTGTTTAAGTACAGTATGTATTTTGACATGTAAATTTACATGAGGCATATTTAATCAGTCAAAATGATATGCTAATTGGATTCCTGTATGAACTGCATAAAAACAGCATTTGAAAAAAAAATTATGAAGGGAACTTATTACCAGCTGAGACACTTCCTAATCAGTATTATGCATCATCAAAATGCACAAGGATAAAAGTGATAGATCTCCAGGACTTTTGTAACCAATTAAAAAAAAAAATGAACAAAAGAAAAAACTGTCTTTTTCTGAGCAGCCTGAAAGTTAGAAAACAGCAACTGAAATCCATAAATTAGAATGCCAAAAATCTCTCAAATGCCTCTGCAGGTTTTGGATGTTGTTCCTTGACATAATTTGTGTTCTGATAAGGTTAGAGGTTGATCTTGTCTCCAAAAGAGCACTGACATTTAGACTTCAGCTCTGTCTGCCCTAGGGATTTGCTCAAGCATTGTGAATATAGTTTTTAAAAAATATATATTTTTATAAGCAGCCCTGACTTTTTTCAAGTGCCAGTGGTTCACTTTCAAGCAAAAGCAAGCCATGCCAATGTAAACCACTACTACATCTCCACATGTATGAGCCTATAATGCTTTCCCGTTCCTCTTCTCTTCATGTACCTGAATTTCCCTGGTAATTAAAGTTTTCAAACTAATAATCTTTATAATTTTTTTTTTTTTTTTAAATGTACACCTGGATCTATTCTTTGGTTATCACATTGGATTCATTCTAATTTCTCTCTTGTGGATCACTATGCTTACATAATTTCTGGCATAACACAACATAAGAACAAGTTTAGCAGATTTAGCTTCCCAGGCTGATTCAGCTACTCATTTCTGGCTTTTACTGAAAATAATCTTAGTTTCTAATATTTTACTTAGATTTGGCTGCATGAGAAACAAACAATTACAAACACAGGTAAGGCCACAGGATCTCCAGATTAAGGGCTTTACCTTGGAAGGAAAAGGAAGCCTTTTACCCGACTTTAGTCCAAGAGTGGGGAAGCAGTGAAAATTATGCAAAACTTTTAAATAATGAGCTGGAAGCCACCACCTCTAACCAGTGGGGGAAAATGGATAAATAGGCTGTCTCATTTTTCTTACCTCAGTAGAGTTTATCTACCTGGATAGAGTTGAAAATTAGGTTTACTGAGAATCCTGGGAACAGATCTTACTGAGAATAAGGAGAAGGAAGAAAACATAATGATTCTTCTCCAAGAACTGGGTTCCTCAAGAGTCCACAGATATCCAACCTTGAGGATAGAAAACTGATAGAAACTACAGTTTCCCAGCCTTGACATTGACTCTGGAGAGCAGACTGCTTGGCATTTAAAGGGGGAAAAGAGAAAGAGAAAACATCTTTTCTGTCCTTGCTGTGAGCACTACTGGCTCCAGAGGTGCCCAGCCAGACACTGGCCTGGGGGCTGGGGCTGCTAAAATGGAATAGGAAAGAACTCAGAAATTTGATTATTGTGTTTACTGCTTTTGTACCTCTCAGTGATGATGGAGCATAACAATATGTGGAGACTTTTGGAGAAAGGAATGTTTTTATTTACTGTGGGGCATCCTAAGTACCAAATATTTGAATATACTTATAGTTCCTCCCACACTCAGTCTCACATTCACATTGTGAGTAATTTATTTATGCATATGTTGGATCAGTCTTTAATATTTAAACAGCTCAGGTGAATACATATGTAGCCTTTGTATTAATGACCCTAATTATAGTTAGAGGAGTGTTAGGAAGAACATTTTCTTATATCTTACTAACATAGAAGGAGGACGAGAGTTGGTACATTTGTGCTTTTTTGGTTTGGAGAACTCCATTGTTTTCTGGTAATAACACTAATATGCTATGATGAATATATATAATTTTAATTTTTTTGTTGTTGCCTTAATTTACTCTTTACCAATACATGTGTCAGGAAAGTAAAAGACTATTTGAAATATAAAATCAAGAAGTAAAAGACTATTTGAAATATAAAATAAAGAAGTAATTGGCTTAAATCATTAAGATGGAGTATTTTTAAAGTTACCTAGTTAAGCTGGTGTGGATTTTTCTTTAGACACTATTATTTTGTTCAAAATAGGTCCCTTTGCATTTTGGCTGAGGACAGAGAAGCTGAGAAGACAGTAAATGTCTGGTGGTTGTCACATACTAAACTCAAAAAGTTTGTCACAAACACCTTTAATTTAACCAGTGTCATTTGTGTGGCCTTAGAAAAGTCCCTATATCTTCTTTTGAGTAGGAAAAATAACAGAAGGCCTAACACAGAAAGTTTTCTGAGCCTTAATAAGGTTTGTGAAGAGCTGTGCAGTCCACAGAGGAGAGGAGTTCTGAAGCAGAAACTGTAACATGGGGTGATGAAAAACCCATCTCTGGTTTCCCAGATGCTTAATATCCACCAGTAACTGGCTTTTATTTCCTATTCCTCACCATCTAGGAGCAAGGCTAGTAAATAGTTACATTTCTTTTCTCACAGCAGTAGATGTGTCAGCCTTCTTTGGTGGCAGGAAAGTAAGCTTTTCCTCTGTATGCCACAAAGTGCAGGGAAGGTTTGCTACACAATTTAGTATTTTGCAGTGAACAGTCTAGATCTCCTTGAACATAGGTAAAGCCAGAACATGTGTTCACTTTCTTCCCCTTGAAAAGTGAGGATGCTCAAGTTATGGGAAATTGCACATTGTGTATACATGTATAATGTATGGAAAATATATTTTACCGTTTGGATCTCACTGAGATTTCCACAGCGTGGTAATAGCACAAAATTGCTCAGACTTCTTTGTATTCAACACCCCTCCTTCAGTTTCTGCATATTTGTTGCCTGACTGCAATCTTATTAAAATCTCTATGTGTCATGCTATAGTTTTCTGAACTGTAAATAGTATTTTAAATGTTTCTATTGGTGGATTGTGTCTAGATAATTGGCATTGGTCATTGGCATGATCAGAGGGCTGGAGCACCTCTCCTAGGGACAGGGATTGAGAGAGCTGGAGTCGTTCAGCCTGGAGAAGAGAAGGTTTTGGGGACACGTCATTGCAGCCCTTCAGTGCCTTAAGGGAGCTAATGAAAATGAGGGAGAGGAACTTTCCATACAAACAGATAGTGATAGAATAAGGGTTTTAAACTGAGAGAGGGCAGATTTGGATTAAAAATCGGGGAACAATTCTTTATTGTGTGCTTGATGAGATACTGGCACAGGTTGCTCAGAGGACTTGTGGATGCCCCTTTTCTGGAGGTGTTCCAGGCCAAGCTGGACAGGACCCTGAGCAGCCTGATCTGGTGAAAAGAATTCTATGATTCTAAGACTCTAGGATACCAAATGTGCAAAGGACAGTTCAACCCTTGTTGAGGATTTTTTTTTGGAGTTCTAGTTTCAAGTTTTTCCATTAAAGGAAGCTCATAATCAAATCAGATTAGCACATTATGAAAAGCCATGTAAGTGAGTTATGACTGAAATGCCATTCTACATATGAAAATTAATATAGAAAACAGAATAAAAATAAAAATTCAAAATACATAAACAAGCAATAAAATAAGAAAGACAGTAGGGGGTATATGATAGAATTACAATGGATACAGTGACATGCTGAATGAGATTATAAATGCTCTGTCCTGCCTGGAGTAATTGCCAAATCTGTGGGTTTTGACCCCATTAAAGACTGTTTGATGGAAGTAGACAGTCAGGGAATCCATGAGCAATCCAACTTGGTCCTGAGTACTGGTGAAAGATTTGATTAATAATGTTTCTCTCAATGAACTGCTCTATAAGAGAAACTGTGTTTTACTCTGATTCAGCATGCCAGCAAATGGAAAAAAAAAAATTAAAAAAATCTGCTGTTCCTAATTTCAGAAACAGAAAACCCATTAAGTGGAAATAATATATATGTATTAATGTAGCTAAAAATATACATAAGGATCTGTGAAAAATATTAGATGAGTTCCAGTTCTATGGAGATTATTCAAAGACATCATATTAGGAACTCCAGCAAAATTCTTATGAGTAAATTATAAATAGTAAAAATACTTTAAGAAGACTGAAATCCAGACAACAGAATGGTAAAACAGAATGAAAATGGAAGGTACTTGAAGATATGTCAAGAAATCTGAGGTGTGACGAAGAGAAAAATTATAAAGGATGGTAATAACAAATGAAGTATTAAAATGTGGTAAAGTAGGCAAAAAAAGATCAAACAAGCAACTTGCAGATTATTAGAAACCAATATTAAATAATTTTAAAACTCACTGGGGACAGGAAGCCTTTCACAGATTCCATAGGATCAAAGGTTTTGAAAAGTAGCTCTAACAAAAGGACCCCATACATGCAAAAACAACCAAAAAAAGTTAATTTGGTAAGTCTATGCTCACTATATACGTTTTTATCAAGGCTTTTAGGAACTAATCTTTCTTTATGGGAAACTCCTCAGACAATGTCTGAAGTCGAATCAATGGAACAAATAGACAAAATTGAGAATAATAGGTCACCATTGCCACATTATAATTGCTCAAAATAATTTAAACTCTCCAAAATGAAATATCTGAGTCAGTAGGTGACATGGGGAAGCCTCATCGTTACAGACTGGAACACAGTAAATATAACAATAGTTTGTAGAAAAGGTCATGGGGGAGATTGACAGAAATGACAAATCACTGAACCAAATATCTGTATTTTCATAAATTACAAATTATTCCAAATGCTAAATCAGTGGGCAGGTGGGTGTGTGTGGCACATTAGGAATGGATCAACTTTTAAAAAGAAAAGTCCTTCCTCATAGCTTCAGGGTTTTGAATTCAGTTGCAATTATGTGTTTAGAGGGAGATACTATTGATAATGGGTCCCATGGAATTCCAAAGGCTTGCAGCAGTATCTCTCAACAAAGAGGCTAAGTTGCTCTGGGGTAATAGGGAAGTCTTCACATGGATAAATAGTCAGTAAAAAGAGGCAGATGAGGGTAAGAATAAATGTTCCATTTTCACAATGCAGAGGTGTTGCTGGCTGAATTCCACAGAGGTTTGTGCTCTTCAACAGATTCATAAGTGATCTGTGAAAAGGAAAGAATAATTTGTGGAGATGTTGAGATATTCAAGACAAGGGCTGACTGTTTAACACTGAAGGATATATGAGTGACTGGGCAATAAATTAGCCAATGAAATTCAATTTTGATAAATGTTATAGGACACTCAGGGGTGAAAAAACCCTCTGCTCTAACTGTGCATATACAGAGGTGGACAGTGAGCTAACTATAAGTACTTGGGAATGATATTTCTGCTTTTAATGTATAGTTCTATAAAAACACCAGTTCAGTACTCAATAGCAGCAACAAAAGGAAATTCGTTGTTAGGGAAGGAAAGCGAGAAAAAAAGAGAACAGATCATACAAAATCATGCTGTGCCTGAGTTCCTAAATGCATGAAGCTCTATTCCACTCCCCTCCAAAAAGTATATTATTATGGGCAAAGATATAGAGAGGCGTGACAAGGAAGATCAAAGGTATGGAACATCTGGTGTGCAGGGAAAGATTTAATAGAATAGGAGCCTGCTAAAAGTGATATGACTGATGGAAAGATATGCTAGAGGCCTGTGAAATTGTGACTGCCATGGAGCCATTGTGTGGGTTTAAATATTTCTTCTGTCTTCAGAACAGAAACCAAGGACCATCAATTTTGTTTTGTTTTATATAGTAAACAGTCCTAACATTGTATATACAGTGTCCTCATTGATAACTGTGTGAAACCAAGCTGTCAACAAGCAGAAAGAAGGGGCTTTGCAAACAGTGCATTATTAAGCAATCAAAAACCTTGCCAAAGATTTTTTTTAACACTAAAGTTTATGTTGACTAAAAAATCCCTGATGCACAAGCTAGTGTAAGAAAAAGACATTAATTGCTAAAAGGCAAAACATCACCTCTGACTTAGAAATTTCCTGACTTTTTTTGCAGCACTCTTCTTGAAATTCTTTCTACTAGGCCCCATTTCTGCATAGACCTTCCTCAGTATTTAGGATTAGTCACTGTTGGGGATGGGGCTTTAAGCAAATTATTTATGGCATCAGGTGTTTTATTAGGTGGCAGACTTACTGTATTCTTCCTGCTTCTGGCTTTCTAGTGCTGTATTATTGCATTTGGGTCTCTGTGTTTAAGGGATGTTTGCATTTGCAGCTTGATATTGTATAACAACTTACAATTCACAAAAACAATTGAGACTAATTAGTACATTCTTAAGTGCTCCTAACAGAATAATGCTGTCTTGGATGCTTGGTCCAGATTTATTTCTACTTGAATTTATCTGAAATCAATGAAGTAACGATGGTAATAAAGTCTCCTTTAGGATATTTTTTCCTCTATTGATTTCAAAGACTAAGATGTTACAGAAATGTGAATGTCAAAGCTACTTCAAACAAAGTAGCCACGAGGCAGTTACATATTTCGGAATCATCAGACCAGCACAAGTTGCAGAGAAAGAGTAGGTGCAGAAAACACACAGGAGGATAAATAGCAGTGAGAAATGGAGAGGAAGGGACTTTGGAGCCTTTCAGTTTTTGCTGGCAGATGGGCCAGAACATTTGTCTTAGGAGACTTAATACGAAAATAGGCATTAAAATTATGCTGCTTTTCCTACTTAAGACAAATCATATGCTACCTTTTTTTTTTTTTTCTTTTTTTTTTCTTTTTCCCCAGCAAAAGTATCATATGTCAAAGTAAAAGTAGAATAAATTAGTATTTGGATGTATGGGTTTTACATGTGTGTTTCCTGGGTGTGAAAAATTCATTAACTCTTCTTTCAAAGTATGATGAGGCTTCTTGAGTGCACCAGGCCCAGCTTCCATAAATCAGAATTTCTTTTGGGCCCCATGAAGTATTTGGTTTAATCTGACTATCAATCAAAGTATTTACAGAGGAGAGATGACAACTGAAAGCAACTGGATACTAGTCAAAGGTAGTAATAAAAAGCCCCAGGTTGTAGCTGGGGTTCTGTGATTTCACAGCCATGAATATTAATTGCTGCAATTTTATTTAAAAATAATTTTTATTTTTGTAATAGATTTATGACTTTCTGAAATACAGATTATGTTATGTTATAGATTTTGTTAAGAATAGCACTTGCTATATGTTGTTTTAAAAGTGTCAAGATATGTTTGAAGCATATAGCTACCTGTGAATGAGAGAGTATGGGTGGAAAATCATTTTTTTCTAGTATCTTTCCTATTTTAATTCCTAATTTTAAAAGTATAGAAAAGACCACTGGAGGCCTTCTTGAGGTGGAAGCAAATAGTTTGTCCTGAAATAATTGGTTGAATACTCACTTCTGCTCTCTGGTCTTAGTAGTGAACAAAGAGATCACATTTCTCAAAAAAATCACAAAATAAAACAACAGCAACAACCATTCTGTGGCACTGACATGAGGGTGACACAGGCAGTGGAATGGTTACCTTAGAGCTACTGTAGATAAGCTACAGAGACTTCAAGGTGGGGTGAAGTTACAATGCATTTTAAGTTCCTGAAAGAAGTCACAAACACACAGGAAACTTCCATAAAATCTGGAGTGCCAGAGCTCGTATCTTGGGACTTCCCATCATGAAAACTGACTGCCTTTCTAGACTCTAGAGGTGTGTTACTTGTGTTTGCACGAGTCAGTGTACTAGCCATAGTAATTAATAATATTTAGTATTCAGGCTTGGAGTATCCATGGATGTAAAAGAGTTTAATTAAGTGCAATAAATACTAATTTTGGGGAGAGATGATAACAGTGAGAATTCTTGTGTAGCAAATACTTTAAATCTTTGTTTACTTTCTGTTTTTAAAGGTAGAACATTTGAGGTTTATTGACTTTCACCTGGCTGATATTATTTTTTCTTATCTTGGGTGAAAAACAAGCAGCAACTCCTATACTTGAGGCACACACCTGTAGAAAACATTGCTCTGGGACAGGCAGCAGGAACAAGGCATTATCCCTCCACACTTACATCCATGTGAGTAACACCAGCTCCTCTATGCTCACTAATGCAGAGAGTCAAGTCCAGGCTCCCTTATTCTGAGAAGAAGACAACCAGGGTTCTCAGGTTTCATTCTTGAAGCTTACCACAAGCAGGATTTTCTTCTCTGAAAATGGCCTTCATATTTTATTTCTCTGTTGGCTGATTCTGTGTGTTGGCTCCAGTCCAGACAGGTATTAGTGAGCTTTTGGGAAGGTGTTGATGACCCCATAATTCAGGCCAAACAGTTCATAGGGCTAAATTAGAAGCACAATCACCTTATGCAGATCTCAGGCTGAGGGAAGATTCCCCAGAGGACAATTCAGAGCATCTAAGTTAAGATACAGCTCTGACTCACCCTCTGTAGGAGGTTCTCTCTCCATTCTCTTGCAGAAGTCTTTGGAAATTTAACCTTCTCATAAACACACCACAAGTTAGATTAATGAGTTAATCTAATTAATCAATAATGAGTTGTTCAGCAGTGAAATGCAGGTTGTTGAGACATGAGACAGCAGTTGCTTTCTTCTTTTGAACCTGTTTTTTGCTGACACACACTCAAAACTTTTAGCAGCTGTTGGGTAATTTTATACAGGAAAATTTGGGGTCTTTATGTTGTTTCCAACAAATGTGTTCACATGTCTCCAACCATTCATACAGGGCTGGCACAAGTGAGAGCAGTAAACCTCTGTTTCTGACTCAAACATGGGGGTTACAGGAGAACCTCAAGCAGGGCGACACAGAATTTTGTACTGGCCCTCCTTGGACTTCACCTTTTCTGTGGTATTTCCTTCCTAAGCCTTTGTTAAAGCAATCAATGAATAGACTTGCAAAACTTTGTTTTTAATTTCCTTTTTAACATAAATCTGCTCTGACCACATTAATGCAGTATTTCTGAGTGCTAAAACTGGAGGGCTGCACATTCCCAGTGGTATTGTGTTGTGGCTGGGAACCTGACGTTCATTCCTTTCATTTAGTTTTAAATTAGAGGCAATGTGAGCCAGTTTATGTAAAAATGTTTTAATTAACAGGACCCAGATGCAGCATCAGAAGTTCTAGAGGAATTTAAAAAAATATACCTAAGATTTAGTCCTCTAAATAGTAGGTGGGTTAGAGCTTTCTGAATTCCTCTGGTGTAATGCAGGCTGGGCCTGTAGATGCTGCCTTGCTGCCTTTTTTAATAAAGTAAGTTATGCTGGGCTATGATAAAAGGATGCCAGTGTTTCAATTTAAAACCATGGCAACAAGAAGGGGTGATTTGCATGTTTGCATGACAAAGTGATGGTGTTATCTCAGGAGATAATGCACGTAATATACATAGTGGAACTGCTGTACCTAGATCTATAGAGTGTGATGGAGGAGGGGAGGGGAAATCACCTCTGTTGCTTCAGGAAACATGAGCAAGAAATTAAGTTATGTTTTTCTTCTTGGAAGATCAAGAAACCTACAGATGTGTGTGAATTATCCTTTTGATTCAGTATATTCAAATACTGGACTCAAGGACAGCTTCCAGGAACACCCAGTGAAAAACTCCTCAAACTCTTCCTTTTGTAAATCCCCATTCATGAATAAGGTAGCAGTAGAAAATATGTCCTACCATTGACCTAACTTTCTGCTAAAATAGCTGTCAGAGAAACATTTTGGAGAGGAACAGAAAGAAAATCAAGTAGTAGAATATAACACTAAAACTTTTAGATTCAGTTTTAAGAGCAGGTTTGAAGCTGTGGCTATGCTGCCTTTTCCTCCACTGTGTAACAGGAGTTGTACTAAGTGACTGCTTTGATTAATTTGTGCTAAAGCCTGGCACAGATTTGGCACAACTGAGGCAGTGTAACCTTCAGCAGATTAAAATAGCCTTCCCAAACAGGAACCAGAAACTCTCATGGCAGCAGCGGATCGCTCTGCCATGAATTCTAAAAATGGATAGCAAGAGCAGGGTATGATTCCTTTTTTTTTTCTCATTAATGGTGGAACAAACAGAAAAAGGTCCCTTGAAAGTTAAAGCTTAGCTACTGCAGAGTGTCCTCATGTATTATGAGTGAGAAACAAAGGAAACTGAGAAACTTCAAAGCTTTCTGTGGCATTCAGAGCTTTCCATCTTCAAAGCACCTCTCCCTTTTGTAGTTCTGCTCTGGGTTTAATTAATACATTTTAAATATTGTTACTGTAAACAGCGTCATCTTTGTTTTCTACCCAGTCCTTTTTCAGAGTAATTTAAATTATTTTATGAAGCTATCTGTCATCTTTATTTAGTGCCTCTTAACCTCTTTTCTTTTACAAATGAGTAGTCACCTCCAGTTGAGATTAAAACAACACTGGAAAGGGGTGTATGTGCATGTGAAGCAGTCCAGAAAAAAAAAAAAATGCTTTGCTTGCCTTTTATCTATGTTCTCTAAAGTAAAAATAGACATAACCTTCTCAGTTCATGTACTAGCAATATTTTAATATTTTAAGATGGAAAAGAGAGATTTAGAAGTTATAATGCATCTCCTTTTTTCCTTTAGAAAGCTAATTTTAGAAAGCCATGAGAAAAAAAAGTGTGAAAATTACACATCTGCATACTTGTAGTCATACTATTTTGTTCATGCTGTTATTAATTTTTTTTCACAAGTATTCTGGGGATTTGAACATGGGGAGAAACAGAGGAAAGGCAGACTAGAAGCATAACATTTTGCATCTTATTAAGTTTTTTTTTCCTGTGGAGACTTGAGAAATTTTATCTATTGAAATCATATATTTCTTCTGCAATATTGAGGGAAAAAGGAAGAATGTAATATTGGGGAAATGTAATTTTGCCAATGAATCAAAATATTGCCTTGTAATTAACATTACTTGACTGTAAGAGTCTACATGGAGTGTTTGTTTTATAGAAATATCACAATACTCAGCATTTTAGTATTTTTTTCTGTGTGCTTAATCCCAAAAAAATGAAAAGAATAGGGAAAACAAGTAGTGAGGTAACTTGAGGAAAAACATAATAATGCTTTTCAATTCTGGTAAGAGATATGAATGTGGTTGTATGAGCTGCCAGTCTTATTTCAGCCCCCTCACACAATTGTTACTGTGCCACACTTGAGGCAGAGAAGAGGCATTTTTAATGCCTGTCTATGATTTCAATCTCTCATCCTCCCAAAACATAATCCTTCCTGCCCTCTAGAATGTAAAAGAACTGGAGTCAGAGGGCACTGAAGCTAATGAAAGCATTCCTTTTGACATCCCTGGCCCTCAGTTCAGGCTTAAAGCACGCAATGATTGCTGCTACCCTTAATTCCTTTTTAAGTCCTCTTTTCAAACCATGACTCATCTCTTCCCTCTCCTATCTGAATATCCACCATTATGGTCACCGCACACGTAAATGGCAGAGTCCCCAGTGCCTGCAAAGGAGGAGAATCAAATTTTAAATGCAGTCTCATTGGAAAAACAGGCTCCCATGGGCATAATTTATATAACATGAATGTTTTTAGTTGTGAAAAAAAACAACTTTTGTATCTTGACTTTCTGTGTCTGTATGTGCATGTAGAGAGTGATTTTTAGCTTGATGTCAACATTATTGCAAAGAAGGGAAGAAACACATACCCGACATATAACGTGTGAATGCAGAGAAATCAATCATTGTTCACTAGACTTGTGTCAGGCAAGCTCTTATTAGTCCTACCTGCTCTTGAAAGGTTTCAGTGGAGTTATAAATGTATACTACAAAATCAACACATGTTTCTATTCCTCCCTTCCCTTCCCTTCCCTTCCCTTCCCTTCCCTTCCCTTCCCTTCCCTTCCCTTCCCTTCCCTTCCCTTCCCT